>NC_041381.1:460363447-460388081 GCF_002162155.2 Triticum dicoccoides | reverse complement strand
AATGGCAGAACCGAGCA
This sequence comes from Triticum dicoccoides, assembly GCF_002162155.2. Lineage (NCBI taxonomy): Eukaryota > Viridiplantae > Streptophyta > Magnoliopsida > Poales > Poaceae > Triticum > Triticum dicoccoides. Next base: position 460,388,064 of record NC_041381.1, on the reverse strand, counting down.
GCGTCCGCCAAAAGAGTGGCTGGAATTCGCTCCCCACAGAAGTAATCAAGCTCATTGTTTTGTGTGTGGACAATCTCAGTACCATGCCGCTCGCCGCGTGCTCGTCAGGGCTGTACCGTTTACTCAAAGCCCTCAGGCCGGAGATTTTTAAGCCAGCTCCTTGCTTGCTGATGCCGCCTGATCTTTAGAAACGGCGTGCCACGCAGCATAACGATCGTAGGGTGGCGAGCATCAACCCCCTTGACTGCGATCCGATCCCCGTCAGCCTCAACTACATTAATGGTATGTACTGGGTCGGCATGAACACGTCTTGGATGGTGCTCGTCGACGGTCGCAGCAGCTGGATGTTCGTGGAGGTCTACACCTGGCGATTGATCCCCCTTCCTTCGATTAACACTGCACTGCTTTGGCACCGCGGCCCAGAATACTCGGAATCTTACAGTAGCCAACATGATACCAAGTTTGATTTGCTCAAGGTTGTAATATGCCAAGTGCCCACAAGATCTGTGAATTATAAAGACTTCAGGCTAATTGCGTTCTTCAACCACGGTCTCGCCTATCTGACAGGTCAATGCGGTAAGTGGATAAATCTGCACGTCCATCGCACGATCATGCATCCTCCATGGTTCTCTAATGCCATTGAACACAAGGGCTTCATTTACGCTGTCGACTCCTTCTATGGCTGGACGTATTGCTGGCCTACTCCAGTCATCGCTACAAACGGCTATTACAACAATATGTTACTTTCCTATGATATCATGATGGCTTGCTTATATTACTGTCAACATTCACTGAAAAAATATTCATGCTCATAACATGTTGTTCTTAAGATTGACTAAATCAAGAGCCCTTTTTTATTTGACTACAACTTGATATGATGTTGTAGGCCGCCTAGTGTCCCTACCCTTCCTAATCCCAGAACCTTTCAAAGAAAAGCGGCATGGCGGTTGCAGGTGCTTCCTGGCTCGATCAGACGACGGCGAAACATTGATGACCGTTTGCACGTACCGGACGTGTTGTTTCGCGGAATACAATCACAGTCACTGTAAGGTCTTTGAGCAGGATCCCAGCTTCTCTAGGCCTTCAGGAATTTTTTGGCTGGAGGCTGGTAAGTAGCCTTGGTACACGCTCTTTGTTTGTCAGACTGAATTATCCGATTAACCAGGAGATAACCGACGGCAAGGATCATCATGGCAGCGCTGTTTCGTTCATCGGGCAAAACTGTGTGTACACAGAGTACCATGCGTCTCTGCATTCACCATACCCTGATATGTGCCGCCACGCTCTGCAGCCCAAAGTAGGAGAGAGGGTCGCAAGTATCAGACTTTGACCTGCTGGCTAGAGTTTCCCCTGTCAGGCACCCATCTGGTTCAAGCCGACAGCCAATCTCCACAGCTTAATAAATAGTAACGTCTAACTGAGCCAGTTAGTTAGATGCGTACACTTGTGTAGTAGGATCTTTATTTAGTTTGATGCATACACTTGTTCTTTTTTGGTAGCCCTTTATAATGATGGCTGATGTTTGGTTTGGAAGAGAGAGTTGCGTCTTCACTCTTCTAGCCTGCTTACTGCTTCTGTTGCACCCCCAGCCCTGGTTGCTGCTGCTGCTGTTTTCAATATACAATCAGTAGTATATTTCGTCTGTTGGTTGAATAAATGTGTTGTTAGAATGACAAACACAATGTTTTGGAAGGCGTTGCACGGTTCGATCATTTAGTGCCCCGTACCGTACGTAGCTCATACTATTTTTCGTACGGAACACATTTTCCACTTGTTGATAACATGCAGCCCACTGATGAAGGCCCAATAGAGAAGCCCATAATTAACTGGAAGGGAGGCTCTCACATGAATCCGGCCCAGGTACATGCTCATGGTCCCCTAAACATAAATAAGTAAATAAATAAATAAAGCTGAATGCTCATGCACCAGTTCTTTGGGAAAATAGGTAGCCCAGTATTTCTTTTTGAAGAATACCCAAGCTAGGCCTATTTGTTCTCTCCGAATTACTCGGCTGCAAATCTTTCAAGACGAGGAGGGATGCATTCCGTCCTGGCCAAAGAGTATGGTCAATGTCCGTTAAAAGTAATATCAAAAGGGGTTGAAAATTCCAAAAAAATTATAGCAAATGGGATATTAGTTTCTTTTTTGTTTTTGTTCTTCACTAATATCTTATACGTATTTCATTGGATTTAACATGACATAGTACTAATTTATTTTTAAATTTGTTTTAGTATGCTATTAATTTTTGGATTAAGAATATTTCGTTCCCCAACAAAAATTTGCGAATTTTCAAAATTTCCCACATATTTAGTTAATTTTTTGACCCTGGTACTGACCAGAAAATGGCCAGCAATTCTAAAAATGGAAAACGGGCTGCAATAAATTCCATATGAATTAGAAAATGAGTAATTATTATAGAAATAATAGAAAATGGGCTGTACACGCCACAGATTTCGAGGCTGACTTGTTTACGCAAGGCTTTGTCAGTGAACACACGATTCTAGCAGCACTAACTGTTGGATGTCCATCCAACGGCCGACATGCTTCTTCAATCTCTGATCTTCCTGCTCCTGCCGCCTAAACTAGCGCCAGCGGGATTGCCAGCTCCCTCCTCTTGTGGCCCGCTGTGATGCCACGCAGGCTTCCCCGGGCCACCCTACTCCCTCCGCTGGCTTGGCCGCACGCAATCAACTGCCTCCTTATTACGCGAAAAAAATGATTCCTCCCACTGACATCTGGGGCGCACCGGTTGGGAGGCTGACCTATGGGCCTACTAAGTTGACGCGTATGCAGGGCTTGTCAACTTAGTCAACAAACGATTCTAGCAGTAGTAACCGTTGGATTTGAATCGAACGGTCCTGCTGCTTCTTTAATCGCTGCTCTTCTTGCACCAGCCGCCCAAACCAGCGCCAGGAAGACCGCCTGCTCCTGCCTCCAGCGGCCGGCTGTGCTGCCGTTGAGGCCTCATCGCCCCCTACTACTCCCATCGCTAGCCAGGCCCTACGGCGACGACAGCCTCACACTGCAGCCGAACCAGTGAACCCTCATACTCCTCTCCGCATGGGCATCCACTGCCGCGTCTTCCCCGACTCTGCGTCGTCCCCTTCCTAGGCCTCGCTGTCATCCACCGCCTTGGTGCTCTCGGTGCGGCGCGGTCAATGTGGTCAACGACATACCATGAGAACAGTACTGTACGTGGAAAGGCTGACAGCTGGGTCCACTGCCACAGCCCAGTTTTTTGTGATTTGCCAAGTAAGTCGCTTTGTCAGGCCTGTTGGGCTGCAAATCTTTCAAGACAAGGAGAGCTTTCATTCGGCTGGCCGAGAAAATGGCCCATCAGTAATGAGAAATGGGATGTACACTTTTAAAACACATCAAACCGGCAATTAGTTTCAAATATCTTTTTTTTTCATTTCGAGATTTTAAATTACATTAATTTTTATGTGTGGAGAATTTGTTGGATTTTATATTGATATACATTTATTTTTAAAATCAGTTTGAATGCGAGTCGAAATTTCGGGATTAAAAACAATTCAGACCGCACGGAAATATGCAAAATTTTGTATAATTTTTTTAACCATGGCCACAATATGGGCTGTAATGCTAACAAAAAGAATATGGGCTCCAAAAAAACCTTAAGAATTAGCAAATGGGCTGTAAATTATTAGAAATAATGGCAGATGGGTTATATGCTATTTTCCATAGATTTGAGGCTTTCCTAAAAAAAGGTTGACGCACAAGCAGTGACTGTTGGATGTCCATCGAACGGCCGTCGTGCTTCTTCAATCCCTGCTCTTCCTGCTCCGGCCGCTCAAACAAGCGCCGGCGGGACTGCCTGCTCCCTCCTCCCCGTGGCCGGCTATGCTGCCGCGCAGGCCTCACCACCCCACTGTACTCCCATCACTGTCCTAGCCATCCCTCTACTCACCCACACCTGTTGTTATTCTCCGGCGACGGCAGACGAACCAGTAAACCCTCGTATAGTCATACTCCCCTCCGTGTGGGAAACAACTGCCGAGTCTTCCCTGCCTCTGTGTTGTTCCCTTCCTAGGCCTCACCATCGTCCACCGCCCTGGTGCTCTCTACACGGCCTGGTCAACGTGGTCAACAACCGACATGCATCTGAAGTGGACTGTACGTGGAGAGGCCGACAGCTGGGTCCACGGCCGCATGCAAGGAAATGCCTCCTTATTACACGCAAAATAATGATTCCTCCACCTGACATCTGGGACCCACCAAAAGGGCCTCTGTATTTCACAAAAAAAAGTTACTGGCGCTGACAGCTCGGACCCACCAGCTATATCTTCACACGCAAGGAAGTGCCTCCTTATTACGCACAAAAAATGAATACTCCCCCTGTTAGCTGGGACCCAGTATAGTGGTAGGTTGACTTGTGGGCCTACTAAGTTGACGGGGACGGAGGGCTTTGTCAACTTAGTCAATATGCACGATTCTAGCTCCAGTGACCGTATGATGTCCATCCAACGGCCGTAGTGCTTCTTCAACCTCTAGTCTTCTTGCTCCAGACGCCCAAACCAGCACCGGTCGTGCCTCGTGCTCCTGCCTCCCGTGGTCGGCTGCGATGCGGCGGAGGCCTCACCGCCGCCTACTACTCCCACCGCTGGCCAGGCCATCCCTCTACTCACCCACACCCCCTGTTATTCCGCAGCGACGACAGCCTCACACCGCAGCGAACCAGTGAACCCTCGTACTCCTCTACGCCTGGGCATCCACTACCGCGTCTTCCCCAGCTCCGCGTCGTCCCCTTCCTAGGCCTCGCCGTCATCCACCGCCCTGGTGCTCTTGGCCCGGCGTGGTCAACGTGGTCAAGGAACGGCTTCCATCAGACGTAGACTGTATGTAGAGAGGCTGACAGCTGGGTCCATGGCCGCATCAAGGAAGTGTCTCCTTATTACGCGCAAAATAATTATTCCTCCACCTGACAGCAGGGACCCACCCGACGGGCCACCGCATTTCGTGAAAAAAAAACGTTCCCCCTGACTGCTGGGACCCACCAGCTACATCTTCGCACACAAGGAAGTGCGTCCGAAATAAAACGATTTGCCCCCCGACTGCTGGGACCCACCAGCTACATCTTAGCATGCAAGGAAGTGCCTGACAGTCGGGACCCACCTGGTCAAAGTGTATGTAGCATTGTCATTCTGGTCGCGAACGTGTACGTACATATATACTGGTCGATTTAGAGGCGCGCACGTGTCATAGTAGAGGCACGTACGTGTCGTAGTAGAGGCGCGCACGTAGCATGTACACGTACGTACAGCGGCCAAGGTGCAAGAAAGAAAATACGGCCACGTACATACATACGGGCGGGGGCTCGAACGCCTACTCGCGCATACATACGGCCAGGGCTCGTGTACATGCCTGGGTCGGAATGGAGAAACAGTGTCGTCGTCGTGTTCATGGGGAGCCAACCGGATGGGTCGGAACGAAATGCATCATCGTTTTCATCGGGAGGGCTTGGACGGAACAGGCGATGGAAAGGAGGCCTGGCGTACCGCAGAATGGAGGAAACGGACCTCCTACGTTCGGAACGGGGTCTTGTTGATCGGGTGGGGTGTGGCGTACCGCAAAACGGAGGAAACGGACCTCCTACAGTCGAAACGGGGGTCCTGTTGATTGGGAGGGGTGTGGCGTACCTCAAAACGGACGAAATGGACCTCCTACGGTCGAAGAGGGGTCCTGTTGATCGGGAGGGGTGTGGTGTACCGCAAAACGGATGAAACAGACCTCCTACGGTCGAAACGGGGGTCCTGTTCATCAGGAGGGGTGTGGCGTACCGCAAAACGGGACTCCATGCGATACTGTTCATCTCCACCGTCGACCTCCTCCAGCCTCCACGGGCTACCGTCGACCTCCTCCAGCCTCCACGGGCTCCTGTTCATCCAGCCTCCACCGCGTGCTACTCCACCGGCTATTGTTCAACCACCCCTCTCCACGGGCTCCTGTTCAACCACCCCTCCACGGGCTACTGTTCATCCACCCCTCCACCGTCTACTGTTCATCCAGCCCTCCACGGGGTCGTCCTGTTCATCCAGCCCTCCACGAGGTCCTATTCATCCAGCCCCAACTGGCTCGATCGATCGGGGTCCTGTTCATCCAGAGGCAACGCCACAGGTCCTGTTCATCCACTCCCACCGCTCACTGTTCATCCAAACACACCCACAACGCTCACTGTTCATCTAGAGAGGCAGCATCGATCGGCTTCAGTTAGCAGCAGTAGCGAAGGAATCGCTCGATCAGGTTCAGTTAACAGCCATCGATCGATCGCTCGGGTTCAGTAATGCGTAGCCTGCAGTGCAATCGCTTGGGTTCAGTTAGAGCCCAACGCCTCGCTCGGGTTCAGTTAGAGCCAAAGCCTCGCGCACACGTGCGTACGTGTACGAGAGAAACGCGCATCGCTCGGCCCCCAACCACCCACCGTAACCAGGAACTCCCCGAAATTTTCCTCACCCTCGCTTCTACCACGGTTTTTTTCGTCATGGACGGCCCAAAGAATGTCATGCAGCTGCGTCTCCGGCCCGCCCAGGACGAAAAGCCCATTTTCTGTCATGATTTTTTGTCATAGAAGTAGGAGCCCACCACATCTATGATGATACCGGGTTTTGTCACAATTATCGTCATAGATGTGTCTTTTTTTTGTAGTGTAGAGCAATGACCGTTTCAAATAAACTTATACCTTAGGGTCGTCGGGATGTGGCAAGGCATGCGGCGGGAGGCCGGGTCTGCCCACACTACGTACGGCAGCAAGGACGAAGGGGTCGGTGGCCCTCCCCAACAGGCGTTGGGTGAAAGAGAGCGCAGCCGACAGTGGATTGCCTCCCTCGCCGAAGGCGATAGAGTGAACGCTGCACCTCCTCCCCTCCCTGGTGCGACGAGATCCGGACGCCTCCTTCACCAGCTATGAGGGGGGAGAGAGAGACAGAGGCCAATGCAGTCTTGTTTAGATCTGGTGAAGAGGGTGAGAGACTGTGAATATAGCAAACAAGCGCTAAGGCTCCAGCTTATATAGTACTACATATATATTGTAGTATGGACTGAGCTCCGGTGCCTTTACTGCACCTGCTTTTGGCTGTATGATAAGTGGGCTAGCCACATTTTGGGCCCACCTGTCATAAACCCAAAGGCAAGTGCACTAAGTCAATCAATTTTCATCCATATAGTACTCGTGTATACTACTAATATATAGTGGAGTGGTTTTCTTATTCTCTCCATAATAATCATTTTAAATTGTGTAAGTACGAAAGGAAACTCTTTATTTAAAGTACCAATGAACAAAACTACTACTTCCGATGAACTAATGATACACGCGTCCTGGTCGCACTTCATGTCCTTCACGTGTGGCACACTACCCTCCCTTAAGTGAACAACCACACATGTGCCAAATTATCGGAAACGTGTGAGAGTGTATACAAATAAAGAAATTTAATTTCAATTATCGGAAAGGTTTGAGAGTATGTACAGTTTGCCCTCTTCCAATAATTATGGTTTGTTGTGTTCGGTCTAAACTTGGTCAAACTTTACAAAGTTTAACTTCAGTCAAATCTAATATGCGGAGTAAATAAAAATGGAGGGCTACTACGTCCATCCGGGTTTTTAGTCCATACCATTTTTTTAATCAAAGTTAATAGCTGGACAAATAAAATTACAGGGGAGCTGAAGACAAAGTTGTGAGAAGGCTTAGAAATCAATACAAAACTTATGCTCTTAGTACCAACGTCGATCTTTTTCGAGGAAACATTTGGTTCATAGCCAATTGTGTGACAAAATTGCACCAACGTGAAAGACGACTACATCTCTAACACAACCAATGTGAACTGATGAAGGATATCATCCTTTTGGGTAAAAAGCAAAGAGCATTGATGGAATACAGCTAGTTTTTCGTGGAAAATCGATCAGCTTCACCAGCCGACGCAACTGTGAGGCACAACCATGAGCATTGATAGGTCATTGTGGTGATGCATCATCCATTTGGCATCAAGTTTGGGTGAGGCACCTCTGAAGTTCGACAAATTCTCACTGTGGTCTGTTTCTTCTCATTAATCAAGCTCGAGGAAGGAAGAACCACGTGGCAGAGGACAGTGAGGCGGAACAACAATGGCCATCCAATTTTGTGCAGTTCCACTAAAATTGAGGAAGACATGCCCGGGTATGGAGATACGCATCGCTGTTTGCAAAAATATAAAAAAGGGATATAGTGTTTTTACTTTGTTTTGGTAGTGGTACAAGATTAACAACGACAGCTCAATTGTCAATAAGAATTAATGAAAAGTACACCAACAAACAAAAGCATCATGATTATCTTGATGGGAACAAAACCAGGACACACGAGAAAAAAACATTTCTTCATTTAACCAGTGATAGTATTAGATTAGCAGCAGCAATAGGAGCATATGGACAATGACCGCACAACCACCATGTACTTTTTGTCGAAACAACATGTATACCTCCACCGAGGCATAAATAAGGACAACTTTTCGAGTGGCATTTCCTCTATAATAGCAGGTGATGTTGGACCAGCCGACGAATCCTAGCTACTATACATGGGGAGCTGGGGAGTAGTCGCATAGAAGAAAACCCACATGCAGTGACCTGGGGAGCTGGACCAGTACAAGAAGTTATACCTCAGGTGGGCAAGATGTCGCTTAGGCGGGCGGGCGGGATATTCCCACACGATGGCAGCGAACAAGGGCGCGGAGGACCTTCATCCGCGCCAACACCGACTCTGAGAGGATAGTGTGCATCGGCTTCCTCCATCGCCGACGGCGACAACGTCAATGTTGCACCTCCTCACCTCCCGCAGCGGACGAGATTTGGCCGAATCTGTGACCACCGGTGAGGAGAGAGATAGAGTGGACATTATCATCTTGTTTTGATATGTTGAGGGTGAGAGAGCGAGACGCGAGAAACCCTATCAAACAAGAGGCTATATATATACAATGGAGTAAAAAAATCTCTCCATAGCAGTGGTTTTAAAGAGAATATGCGCGTTCCCGGAAAAAAGAAACGAAAACTGGCGAACAATTTTTTAGCGTACCATGAAAAAAACTCGATCAAAAACACGCCCCCGCTTCCAGGTCACGAGAGTCGTCGCGCACACACACGTAGACATAGACATGCATATATGTGTTTACGTAAAATTCCTTCTCCATCTCCATCTCCATCTCCAATCATATTTGTCCAACTGGCACATTATTTACATTATTAATTATATACACAACAATATTAACGTACAACATCTCTTGTTTGCGGGCGTCCCGACCGTTGTCATGCCCGCTCCTGACCAACTCGAAACCTCTTCATCACCCGCGCGTGCTTCCCGCATGAAACGGTCAGTGTCGCATTCATGCCCGGCCAGAGCGGTTGCGACCTCTCACTGGTGCCGGCATTAAAGTGGCAAGCCGGCCGAGAGAGCGTCGCCCGCACTGCTTCCCGGTGCACGCGCTTGCTCCGCGTTCAAAGGACGCAATAGCCGGCCACAACATGCATGTAAAAAGTTCTTGGGAGTCCGTGCTATAGCTAGCTGTCCTCCTGCAACATCCCAATTTTCAATTTGGATGTTATACATAGATCATCATATGCATATCAAATTTATTCTTGCATTTTGTTGTGATCATAGAAATCTTAAGCAACTCAAGGACCCAAGGGGAGAGTTGGAGGTTTCACAAAATTGATATTTGAATTTATTTCAAATTTGAAATAAGGATCAATTTGATTTTATTATTTTTCTCTCCAATTATTTCCATACTAAAAATATATGAGAGAAGATAATATGACTTTTTCAACATCAGAGAAATATTGGAGAAAGAATTTTAAAATCAAATTTTTTATTTATTGGTATTTTATTTTCTATTTTATTTGAATTAGAAAAATATTGCATTCTTGAAAATTGCATTCTAGCCTAGGAAAATGTTCATCTTGTCCTAAATATTAGGTTTGGACGATGAAAATTGTTTCTGGAATTTCTTTTATATTTATTTAGGATTTTTCCTTCGCGGCGAAATTGTTTTTTCTTTTAAAAAGTTCCCGGGCAGACTAGGCCGAAGCCCAGCCGGCCCAGTAGGCCGCCGCCTCCCTCGCGTGTGCCGTCGTGACCGCACCAGACTCCTAGGAGTCCGTGCTGCCGCCGCCGGCCGACTTGGACTCCAAGTCGGAGCCGCACCCCCCCCCCCTCGAGGCCCTTTATATACCCACGCGCCGCCCGACACCCGTGCCACCGCCGAGCCGCCGCCGTTGACCGCCGCCGCCGAACCAGTACAAACCGGTCGAATCTTGGTTTTCTTTTCCGGTTTATTTTGGTTTGGTTTAGTTAGATCGGTTTTATTTAGGTTTTCCTAATTAACGAACGTTCGTTCATTCGTTTTAACGGACGGTTTTCGTTAGTTTTGTTCTGTTAGCGAACATTTGCGCCATAGTTTTTTCTTTTTAGTTTATTTTCGGCTAGGGACCTATCCGTGAATAGTTTTCTCGCAATTTAGCCCCTGATCTTAAAACTAGCATAACTTTTTACTCGTTTATCCAAATTAGATGAGACCAGTGCCTAAATCTTGTATCGTTCTTTTCTTTCCAGTTAACCAACTTGAACATGATTTTGGCACTAAAAAATTTGAGTTCAGTTCAGATTAGTAAACGATCTTGTTTCGTTCGTATTTTGAGTTTCGTTTCTCCGTTTGAGTCATTTCTTTTTGCAAATCGTAGCTAATCACATGTACCTACTGTTAAGGTCTAATCCACATGATAATAATGCTATTAGGTTTGACTGTTGCTAGTTTAAGCCGTTTTCTTGTTTCGTGTTTGATTTGGATCTTTTCTCGCTTTTCTCGTTGTTTCGTTTGAGTGATTGCTTATGTATGCTAATGTTTGTCTACACTAGATTACCCGAAGTGCGAAGCTTGTTACTACGAATCTCTAGAGTTTGCAGATCATCAGCAAGGCAAGTTACACTTTGATCATACTCTTTTATACCCAGTTTTTACTTGCATTAGTCTCACCCCTCAAATATTTGCATGAGTAGGATTGGGGACATGTGGTTTGGTTGTAGTGCTTGAGGTAGGAACCTAATACCTTTTGATCACCCCGGGAATATATGTTATGTTTATTTTATTCCTTAGCCATGCTCGTAGATGGGGATTGGATCGTGATTCACACATGGAACTTTTGAGAGTTATTTAACCATGGATAACATTAAGGTGGCAACTTTAATATACATTTGGGTGGATTGGTTGTGGCACCTCGGAACCCGGTGTTGCCTATTTAAGGAAATCCCGGAGTACCCGTGTGATTTTTCCTATGGTTTGCCACCCAGGCTCAAAGGGATCATAAGATTATTCATGCTAGAAACTTCCGTGTGCAGGCACAAGCCATTATGGGCTCTGGCATAGTTGAGTAAGTTGTGTGAGCTCTTGAAGACGTGGACTAGCAGATGTAGGGAAAGTAGGTGTACCGGTCCGCCCGGAGTAGACGGTTAATGCTTCAGAAAGACTATGTCTCGATCATCCGATCATGGATGCGGTCGAGTCTTGTGGGGAAAAGTGCGCAACCTCTGTAGAGTGTATACACTAATCATGGTTAGTTGTGTCCCCAGTTATGGACATCTTGAGTATCTGGTACTTGAATTATTGATGTGAACTCAACAATTTACTTAATGAATTTATTGGGTTTAATGATGATACTTTTAATTGGGATTTGAGTTGGGGTTACCTTCTCAAATATTGGGCAACTTGGGAGTAGTTAAATAACTTTATTCCTTTATTGTAGGGAAGAACTAGCTTTATGCAAAATCATAAACTTACAGCCTCCACCAGCCAAATAGTGCATGTAGATATAGTTCTTGCATTTTCATTTCTTTACAGTGTAACTCTGCCAGCATATTCAATGTGCTGACCTACACGGCTGCAATGTCTGATGTTGCAGACTACTCAAACAACGAATAAGGTGCGATGGTCGTTGCTTTGCACTCAGCTATGCCGTTTGAGTTGATGGACTCATTTACCTTTGAAGCTTCCGCGGTTATTTAGTTTAGATGGCCTTCAGCCATGATTTTTTTTGTGTAATCATACTCCTTATGAGGACTTGATGTAATAAGTGTGTGATTGAACTCTGTTATAATTCCTCAAGTACTGTGCGTGTAAGCATTACCGATCCAGGGATGACACTGATGCACAGAGACTTCGATCCATTTGGATCGTGGTCGCTACAAGATGGTATTAGAGCACATGCTGACTGTAGAACTCGACCACTAGAATAAGCCACAGGATTTCTCTTCTCTGCTCATTTCTAATTCTCCTCTATTTCTACTCTATAGATGGCGGATCCCAGGAACAAGTTCACTCAGCCGGATGATGACACCCCTTCCGGACGACACTTGAAGGAAGTCACTAAGTACCTGAACATCGGATTACCAAGCTTCATGGAGACCTTCTCTACATCTGTACAGGAAGAGGAGCGCTGTAAGATCAAAGTGTGGATACCTGGGAGGACATTTGCGCCAACAACAGAGCCTATTGATTTCTACCTGGATGCACCAAGCTGGAGTATAGGAAAGAGCATGGCAGCCCATATCACCTTTGAACGCATATGTGAAGTGTATCACAAAGAGCTGGAGAACACCATTTATCAGATATGTGGCCGCCGAGATGAAGAATGGGAGATGATTCGTACCAGGAGGGATGGATCAATTGGAGCCTACATTCAAGAGATGGGAGATCATATTCGTCGACAAGAGAATCAACAAATTATCCACATGAAGAAGATCAAGAAGCTGATGAAGAGAAACAATGAGCTAGAAAAGGAACTCAAGTCTACACGCGATGGATACGAGGAATAGATTGCCGTACTACTAGAGAAGCATGAAGACCTGAAGAGGAAGGTAGGACTACCAGTGGAGAAACACAAGCGAGAACCAACCAAGGAGATCTGTTTGGAGGACTACATCATCCTGGATGCCACCGACACGGATAGTGATGAAAATGACGACAATGAAGATGACTACGTTGATGAAGCTGCATCAGATATCAAAGAGTCTTCCTCTGATGAAAATTTCTAGATCACCACCATGTAGCTAGTAGTATTCCTCCTAGTAGTTAGCAACGATCGAGTTTGTAATCATAGGTTAGATCGTTTTTGTATGATTTTTGTGTGCTATTGATTGAAGTGAAATTGATTGTGTTTGTATCATGAGCATATGGGTAGTGAATCTCTCTTAGACCTCATTCTTTTCTGTTTTCTCACCTCTTCTAACCCATCAGATGCCTCCGAGACGTGACAATGGATTTGCATTCCCATCGGAGCTCACTCAGTTGATCCAGCAGCAGAATGCCTTGATGCAGATACTAGTTTAGAACCAGAACCAAGGCAACAACAACAACAACAACCCACCGCCACCACCCCTTGTTGACCACCTAGCCCGTTTTCTAAGGTTGAATCCACCGGTGTTCTCTAGTAGCACCGAGCCGATTGTTGCAGATGATAGGCTCCACAAGATTGGAAGAGAGCTGAATACTACAGGATGCACAGATGCGGAGAGAGTGCGTTTTGCCGCACACCAGCTTGATGGACCCGCAGCATCTTGGTGGGAGAATTTCACCGCCACTTACCCCATTGACACTGTTACATGGGATCGGTTTCAGCAGGCTTTCCGCGCTACCCATGTTTCAGCAGGAGCTATGAGCATGAAGAAGCGTGAGTTTCGCAACTTACGCCAAGGAGGGCGCACAGTGGGCCAGTATGTGGATGAGTTTAGCAAGTTAGCATGCTATGCCCCAGATGATGTAGCCACAGATGCCGCTAAGCAGGAGAAGTTTCTTGAGGGACTCAATGATGAGCTGAGTATGCAGTTGATGGTGGCAACTTTCAACAACTACCAGGAGTTGGTAGACAGGGCCCTCCTGATTGAAGGCAAGCAGCAACAAATTGATAATCACAAGAGGAAGTATGGACAGGGGAGGTACACTTCAGGAGCTCAGCAGAAGCCCCGCTATTCCCCGTACTCGGGAGGACATACTCACAACCATGGAGGCCATAACCATGGAGGACATACACACAATGGAGCAAGTTCGCACAATCACAGTGGTCCCAAGAATGGCAATGGTAATGGAGGAAGAAGCAGCCAGAACCGTTCCAACCCCGCAATGCCAGCCAAGAGGGATTTGAGCCACATTACCTGTTTCAAGTGCCAGAAGACCGGACATTATGCCACTGAATGTCTTAAAGCAAAGAATGAAAATGGCAATGGAGGTTCTGCAAAGAAGCCCAATCCCTTCACCAAAGGTCAGGTGAACCACGTCAGCGTGGAGGAGATTGAGGATCAACCCGACGCAGTTGTCGGTAAGTTTTTGAGTAATGCATTTACCGCACTTGTTCTTTTTAACACTGGTGCATCGCATTCATACATATCAAGGAGATTTGTGGATAAGTATAACATGCCAACCATAGCCCTTAAGTCACCTATGTTAGTAAGTTCCCTAGGAGCGGAGTATATGGCTAGTAGGGGATGCTATCAGTTGCCACTAACCATAGGTAGACATGTTTTCCCCACCGACCTAATTGTTCTGGAGTCACAAGGATTGGATGTGATACTAGGAATGGATTGGCTATCCAAGTTTGAAGGAAACATCGACTGCGCCTGTAAATCAATTCTTCTCACCACCCCAGAAGGAAAAAGGATCAAGTATGTATCCCGGCATGCACCGAGGAGAACTCAGGTGAACTCCTTATCAGGAGTTGTTCAGGAGGAAGTACCAGTGGTGAAGGATTATCCCAACGTATTTTTGGAAGAGTTACCAGGCATGCCACCGGATCGAGACATTGAGTTTTTGATTGAGCTATTGCCAGGCACCGGACCAATATCAAAGAGACTGTATTAGATGCACGCAAAGGATCTGGAGGAAATTAAGTCGCAGATAAAGGAGTTACTGGACAAAGGTTGCATTCGACCAAGTTCATCACCTTGGGGAGCCCCAGTGCTTCTAGTGGAGAAGAAGGATGGATCTTTGAGGATGGTTGTTGATTATCGTGTGCTGAATGAGGTGACGATCAAGAACAAATACCCTCTGCCGATGAGCAATGATTTGTTTGACCAATTCCAAGGAGCTAAAGTTTTCTCCAAGATCGATCTTCGATCAGGTTATCACCAGTTGAAGATTCGAGAGCAAGTTATACCTAAGACAGCTTTTACCACAAGGTATGGGCTATATGAGTATATCATTATGTCATTTGGTCTGACTAACGCACCTGCATATTTCATGAATATGATGAACAAAGTGTTTATGGAGTTTTTGGATAAGTTCGTCATGGTGTTCATTGATGATATATTGGTCTACTCAAAGAATGAAGAAGAGCATAAGGAGCATTTGCGTTTGGTTCTTGAGAAGCTCAGAGAACATCAGTTGTATGCCAAGTTCAGCAAATGTGAGTTTTGGCTAAAGGAAGTTGGATTTCTCGAACATGTTATATCCAGAGAAGGAATAGCAGTAGACCCTACTAAGGTTGCTTTTGTCACTAAATGGTTGGCACCCACATCAGTTGGAGAGATCAGGAATTTTCTTGGACTCGCAGGTTATTACGGGAGGTTTATTGAGAATTTCTCCAATATTGCAAAGCCCATAACGGAGTTATTGAAGAAGGACACCAAGTTTAAATGGACTGAGGATTGTGAGGCCAGTTTTCATGAGTTAAAGAAACATTTCGTTATAGCCCCAGTGCTGATTCTCCCCGACCAATGTAAGGATTACCAAGTATATTGTGACGCTTCACGTCGAGGACTTGGAGGTGTGCTTATGCAGGAAGGAAGAGTTGTTTCATATGCCTCACGATAGCTTCGACCTCATGAGTTGAATTATTCTACGCATGATTTGGAGTTAGCAGCCGTAGTGCATGCGCTGAAGACATGGAGACACTTTCTCATCGGAAACCATTGTGATGTATACATGGATCATAAGAGTTTGAAATACATCTTCACGCAGAAGGAATTGAACCTCAGGCAAAGGAGATGGTTGAGCTCATAAAGGATTATGATATGTAATTGCACTATCATCCTGGAAAGGCCAATGTCGTAGCAGATGCGTTGAGCCGCAGGAGTTATGTTAACACGCTCATAACCGTAGGATTACCTAAGGAGTTAGCAAACGACCTTCGAGAGCTATGCTTGGAGATAGTTCCGAGAGGTTATTGCAGCATTGGAAATTCAGTCCACTTTGTTGGATAAGATCAAAGAAGCCCAGAAGACTGACAAGGAGATTGCCGAGATAAAGGAAAGGATGAGTAAAGGAAAGGCTAAAGGATTTCGTGAGGATGAGCACGACACCTTGTGGTTTGAGGATCGCATATATGTGCCTAATGACCCCGAGATCGGGAAGTTGATTTTGCAGGAGGCCCATGATTTGCCGTACTTGATTCACCCAGGCAACACCAAGATGTATCTGGATTTGAAGGAAAGTTTCTGGTGGACAGGAATGAAGAAGGATATTGCCGAGTATGTAGCAGTATGTGATGTATGTCAGAGAGTCAAGGCAGAGCATCAGAAGCCAGCAGGATTGCTACAGCCATTGCCAATATCCGAATGGAAGTGGGATAAACTTGGCATGGATTTTATCACTGGATTACCCAGGACTCGTTCAGGCTATGACTCTATCTGTGTTGTGGTCGATCGTTTGACGAAAGTAGCTCATTTCATCCCGGTGAAGACAACTTATACGAGTGCCAAGTTGGCGAAGATATACATGACCAGGATCGTATGTCTGCATGGAGTTCCAAGGACCATTATGTCAGATAGAGGAACCCAGTTTACTTCAAAGTTTTGGAATCAGTTGCATGAAACCTTGGGTACCAGGCTAGAGTTCAGTACATCCTTTCATCCATAGACAGATGGACAGACCGAGAGAGTCAATCAGATTCTGGAGGACATGTTGAGAGCTTGTGTGCTAGATTATGGATCTAGTTGGGATGACAATTTGCCATATGCAGAGTTTTCTTATAACAACAGTTATCAAGCTAGTTTGAAGATTGCCCCTTTCGAAGCCTTATACGGAAGGAGGTGCAGGACACCATTATCGTGGGATGAAGTTGGAGATCGACAGTTTTTTGGACCAGACTTAATTAAAGACTCTGAAGAGAAGGTTAAGTTGATTCACAACAGACTCAAGGTAGCCCAGTCCAGACAGAAGAGTTATGCGGATACTAAACGCAAAGAGATAGTTTAGAAAGTCAGAGACAGAGCATATCTTCGTGTGTCCCCACTTCGAGGAGTTAAACGTTTTGGAGTCAAGGGAAAGCTAGCACCACGTTTTGTGGGACCACACAGAGTTTTGGAACGCATGGGAGAAGTTGCATACAAGCTGGAATTGCCAGAAGGATTGTCAGGAGTTCATGATGTGTTTCACGTTTCCCAGTTGAAGAAGTGCCATGCAGAGATGGTCGATATTCCTCTAAGAGATACAGTGTTGCCGGAAGCAATTCAGTTAGACAGTGATTTCACCTATGAAGAGAAGCCAATTAAGATTCTCAAGTTTTCCAGTCGAGTTACTCACAGCAAGGTTATCAAGTTTTGCAAAGTTCAGTGGAGCCACCATACCGAGGAGGAAGCCACCTGGGAGCGAGAAGATCTCCACAAGGACCACCCAAACCTTTCAATTTAGATGTTATACATAGATCATCATATGCATATCATATTTATTCTTGCATTTTGTTGTGATCCTAGATATCTTAAGCAACTCAAGGACCCAAGGAGAGAGTTGGAGGTTTGAAAAAATTCATATTTGAATTTATTTCAAGTTTGAAGAAAGGATCAATTTGATTTTATTATTTTTCTCTCCAATTATTTCCATATTAAAATATATGAGAGAAGATAATATGAATTCTTCAACATCAGAGAAATATTGGAGAAAGAATTTTAAAATCAAGTTACTTTTTATTGGTATTTTATTTGCTATTTTATTCGAATTAGAAAAATATTGCATTTTTGAAAATTGCATTTTAGCCCAGAAAAATGTTCATCTTGTCCTAAATATTAGGTTTGGACGGTGAAAATTGTTTCTGAAATTTTTTAGAACTTTTTTTATATTTATTTAGGATTTTTCCTTCGCAGTGAAATTGTTTTAAAAAAAAGTTCCCGGGAGGACTTGGCCGAAGCCCAGCCGGCCCAGCAGGCCGCCGCCTCCCTTGCGCGAGCCATCGTGACCGCGCCGGACTCCTAGGAGTTCGTGCCGCCGCCGTCGGCCGACTTGGACTCCAAGTTGCAGCCGCACCCCCCCCCCCCGTGAGGCCCTTTATATACCCTCGCGCCGCCCAATGGCCGTGCCACCGCCGATCCGCCACCGTTGACCGCCGCCAACGAACTAGTACGAACCGGTCGAATCTCGGTTTACTTTTCCGGTTTATTTCGGTTCGGTTTAGTTAGATCGTTTTTTAGGTTTTCCTAATTAACGAACGTTCGTTCGTTCGTTCGTTTTAATGGACGGTTTTCATCAGTTTTGTTCTGTTAGCGAATGTTCGCGCCATAGTTTTTTCTTTTTAGTTTATTTTTGAACAGGGACCTATCTGCGAATAGTTTTCTCACGATTTAGCCCCTGGTCTTAAAACTAGCATAACTTTTTACTCATTTATCCAAATTAAATGAAACCAGCGCCTAAATCTGCGTATTGTTCTCTTCTTTCCAGTTAACCAACTTGAACATGATTTTGGTACTGTAAAATTTGAGTTCAGTTCCGATTAGTAAACGATCTTTTTTCGTTCATATTTTGAGTTTCGTTTCTCCGTTTGAGTCATTTCTTTTTGCAAATTGCAGCTAATCACATGTACCTACTGTTAAGATCTAATCCACATGATAATAATGTTGTTAGGTTTGACTATTGCTAGTTTAAGCCGTTTGCTTGTTTCGTGTTTGATTTGGATCTTTTCTCGTTCTTTTGTTTGAGTGATTGCTTATGTATGCTACTGTTTTTCTATGCTAGATTACCCGGAGTGCGAAGCTTGTTACTACGAATCTCTAGAGTTTGTAGATCGTCAGCAAGGCAAGTTACACTTTGATCATAATCTTTTATACCCAGTTTTTACTTGCATTAGTCTCACCCCTCAAATATTTGCATGAGTAGGATTGGGGACATGTGGTTTGGTTGTAGTGCTTGAGGTAGGAACCTAATACCTTTTGATCACCCCGGGAATATACGTCATGTTTATTTTATTGCTTAGTCATGCTCGTAGATGGGGATTGGATCGTGATTCACACCTGGAAGTTTTGAGAGTTATTTAATCATGGATAACATTAAGGTGGCAACTTTAATATACATCTAGGTGGATTGGTTGAGGCACCTGGGGAACCCGGTGTTGCCTATTTAAGGAAATCCCGGAGTACCCGTGTGACTTTTCCTATGGTTTGCCACCCATGCTCAAAGGGATCATAAGATTATTCATGCTAGAAACTTCCATGTGCAGCCACAAGCCATTATGTGCTCTGGCATAGTTGAGTAAGTTGCGTGAGCTCTTGAAGAGGTAGACTAGCAGATGTAGGGGAAAGTAGGTCTACCGGTCTGCCCGGAATAGACAGTTAATGCTTCAGAAAGACTATGTCTCGATCATCCGATCATGGATGCGGTCGAGTCTTGTGGGGAAAGTGTGCAACCTCTGCAGAGTGTATAAACTAATCATGGTTAGCCGTGTCCCCAGTTATGGACATCTTGAGTATCTGGTACTTGAATTATTGATGTGATCTCAACACTTTACTTAATGAATTTATTGGGTTTAATGATGATACTTTTAACTCGGATTTGAGTTGGGGTTACCTTCTCAAATATTGGGCAACTTGGGAGTAGTTGAATAACTTTATCCCTTTGTTGTAGGGAAAAACTAGCTTTATGCAAAACCATAAACTTACAGCCTCCACCAGCCAAATACTGCATGTAGATATAGTTCTTGCATTTTCATTTCTTTACAGTGTAAATCTGCTAGCATATTCAATGTGCTGACCTACACAGCTGCAATGTATCATGTTGCAGACTACTCAGACGACGAATAAGGTGCAATAGGTCATTGTTTTGCACTCAGCTATGCCGTTGGAGTTGATGGACTCATTTACCTTTGAAGCTTCCGCAGTTATTTAGTTTAGATGGCCTTCAACCATGATTTTTTTGTGTAATCATACTCTTTATGAGGACTCAATGTAATAAGTGTGTGATTGAACTCTGTTATAATTCCTCGAGTACTATGCGTGTTAGGATTACCGATCCAGGGATGACACTGATGCACAGAGACTTCAGTCCATTCGGATCGTGGTCGCTACACCTCCCCCAACTCGTCAATCTCTTCTAGTAGTGCTAGTACTCCATGGCACGACCGTGTGGGGTCAAGCCGTGGAGGAGGGTGAGACACGAACGCGACAGACGTGATTTAAACATTGGTTTTGCTTGATGGCACGATCCAATGAAACGAAACGTTGGTTTCTCTCCGTTTCCATTTTTTCTCTGGAAAAACAGAAACTTTCCACTCCATTTTCATTCCTACTCCAAGGTTGCCCCGTTACAACATTCCATCAAATACAAAGGAAAACTAACACGCATGCTGATGCATCTCAATGATTCATAGATCATAGCCAATATTTACTTCACAACTAAAGACAAAAGTTGTAGAGCGTGTACAAAACAAAAAACTATTGATGGGGTCACTATGACTTAAACCCTAAACCTTAAACTTGATTTAATTTCCTGGCTAGGTAGAACCTATCGAAGCAAAGACGGCTAGCACCCTTGGATCATACGATGCTTTTGTGCAGTTCCACTAAAATCGAGCTGAGCATCCCTGATGGCAAAGATATTAAAGAAGTGTAATTAGAATAATAGTACTTGCACTAGTTCATGAGACATAAACTCATCACAAATAGAAGCCGGTAGAAGTAGAGAAAGATCGACGTGGAGATGGAGCTACGTGGGGAGCTGCGGCAGTGGGGCAAGCCGGCTCCAAAAGAAAGATGTACTACCTGGGGCGTCGGGCTGTAGCTAGAAGGGCGGTTGGGACGCAGCAGCATCCCATAGCGCGGGGACCCCCGATTGGGACGCACCCACTATGGTTTTCCTCCCTCGCCAATGTCGACCGCGTCTATGCAGAACATTGTTCCGTTCCCCCAGCGGCGGGATCAGGCCGGATATGTGACCAGCAGTGTGGCCACCGTCGTTCTATGCTTGTGAAGAGAGCAACCCAAGCAAATAGGCTTGTAGCTTAGCCTCCTGCTAGTGTATATATAGTGGTTTTCTTTTTCTCTCCATATGAACCATTTTATATTGTGTACGTATCATTGAAGAGTGAAATGATGGTTTCTTCTTCCGACTAACTTACTGTGTGATTTGACTACTCCTTAGTGGCCCCTACACGTACTCGCCCTATGTGTATGACCGTTCCTGAGTCTCACTTGTACTTATCTCTATTTTCTTGCATGACACGTAGACTGGATGTGCATAGAGGAATTTTGTTACTGCTCATTGTTATGTAGTACTGTACTACTAGTACGTACTCCCTCCTTCCGGTTCACTACTGGTACTCCCTCCGTCCTGGCTTATTGGTCCCCTTTGTACTCAATTCATGGGCTCGTTTTCCTCAAGAAAATTGTCTTTACCAACGTATTAATATCAGGAATGCATGCGTGAACAACGAATGATTAAACCTTGCATGCAACATTTTGACAAAGCATTGACTTATGAACGTGTGAATGTAAGGGACTACAACCTCGTGCATGCATGCAACAGTCACACGTACACATGGACGCAAAAACGCGCGCGGCGCCCTAATGCATGCATGTCCGAGCACACGACGGAACACACACGGTCACGCTCAAATGCTCAACCTACACGTGCATGCACACACATACTGAGCCAGGGTGAGCTAGTGACCGTATAAACACCAGAAAATGCATATATTGAGCACAATGAGCATATTATGAAGTCCACTAACTGTATTTTTACAAATATACAGTGACACACAGTGTATTTATGTCATTTGAAATTAAGCCATATTAACCGGAAAGGAGGCAGTATGGACTAGCATTACTTTGATGTGTCCCGTCAACTTGCCGAACGAGGAGGAGCTTGAAGGATGAGAGAAGCTTGCGCACGGTGGCTCGCAGGACAAGGAGAAACTTTTGACTAATGCAAGCTCTCCCTCGCTCAGGTGATGGACGTGCAATAGTTAATTCAGTTATAGGTTGCCAGAAGCATACACTATACTAGTACTATTATTGTTCGTCTTCCCGAAGAGGCGAACAGCCAAGCGCAAAGTTTACTAGTACTAGTACTACTAATATAGAGGTATGTACTATACTACTAGGAACCGGATGGAGGAACGTCTGCACTCTTATTATATTTTAAAAATGTGATAAAGCAATCTTCAACACATTTGGTTCTCTTTGAGGGTTCTCGCATGTGATAATGGTAGTTGATTGCATGGAACACTCGCCACAAATCTCGCTTTATTCTGGCTCATATCCTATTACAAATAGGAGCGTTCAGTAATATTTCCTATTTTTTGTTATTCAGCATGTAAACATGTCAACAAACCTTGCGGCGCATCTTTGTGCGAACCGTGCTCGCTGCACTTTGAATGTGGCCGAGAGCTGGCTTGATGAAACACCTCTCTTCCTTCTTATTTGTTTGCGGGGTACCTCACTTCCTAGTGACCAGTCTCTTGGTTGATTGTCCTAAGAGTGCATATATATATATGAATAAATCTCTCTCATTTACCCGCAAAACATATTAAGCCATATTAACCGGAAAGGAGGGAGTATGGACTAGCACTACTTTTTGGTGTGTCCCGTCAACTCGCGAAACGAGGAGAAGCTTGCAGGACAAGGTGAAGCTCGCTTATGCCTTTTGACTAATGCAACCTACCCTCACCTAGGCGGCGGACATGCATCAGTTCATTTGATGTCAGATTGCTAGAGGCATACACTATAGTACCCAACATGTGGAGTACCATCATTGTTCGACTTCACGAAGAGGCGAAGAGCCAAACGCAAGGTTTAGTAGTACGAGTAGTACTACTACTAGAACCGCATGGTGGAGCGTCTATACTCTTATTTTATTTTAATATCTGATAAAGTACACATTTATTCGGGAGAAGGGCGGAAAATGGCAGCCCAATAGTATAGTATTAAAAACCATCGAACATGTAATGATGATATTGATCAACCATGCTCGAATATATCTTGGCCTCCGTGCGAGCCCGTGTGTGTGTTCTCGCTCCTTGTCTCTCTCAAGGAACAGCGGGTTGGCCATTTTGTCGTCAATTGAGATCGGTTTGCTCACACTCTGGTCCCACATGTCAGTGTATGCCAAGAGGAGGTGCGTTGACTGACTGGCCATGCGCGTCCTTGGTTTTGCACCTTCATACTACTCCTCCCTCCGTCACAGTTTATAGGGCGCGCTTCACATGCATTTCTCTCAATGCATTTCCACCACCAGAGAGACTTTAGACGCGTTTGGTTTAATGCTCAATTAATTAGGGCGTGGTAACCGCAATCAAGTCCACAATTTTCTCTCGATGTACTACGGAGTGGAGTCAGTGCATGTATGTGTGTACCCGTGGTGGAAGCACTGCATGCATGTGTGTACGCATTATTTCCTCTAGTAATAGACGTCGTGCTATAACTACCAATGCTATTTTTCAGGCCGATCGCTAGTCGCCTTGATCCCAAAGATTTTTTTTGAAGTGCGCTCTATAAACAGTGACAGATGGAGTAGTATGAGCGGATTCAAAGCGGAGCGTATTGATGGTTGCTTCTTCCGAGCAACTTACAGTGGGAAAGGTTGGGCTTATGATTTGACTGCTCATTACTCACTATTAATGCGGCGCAACGACCGGGCTGAGTCTCCGATGCGGTTGTGCACTACTCCCTCGGTTCTTACATATACTACGGAGTATATTTCTGTCACATCCCTAGCTTCTGGTGCTGCCTAGTGTTTGCATCATGTTTAAATTTTTGAAACTTGAACTGAGGAAATTTGGAAGCCACAAAAACTTAAATAAAAGTAGGGCAAAAACCCTAAAATCTCATTCATTGTTCCAAAATGCTCTTCTTAAATGTTTGATAATTCTGGCAAAGGGTTCTGGTCCCAACCAAAATATTGAACATTTTTAAGGACTTAATCTTGGGACTTTGAATTTAAATCATTAGCTATTTGAATTTGAATTATATTCATATAATTAGAATATAATTTCAAATACCCCTGAAATATTTTATGAGCTTTTGGAAAAGTCCATCTAGCAAAATAAAAATATTCAGAGGAGTTTTTGGCATTGTTTGAATTATTTTAAATTCAAAACAGTGGCAAAATAAATTTAAAAAATAAAACAAACAGAAAGTATAAAACAGAGCACTTACCTGGCGACTTACCTGCGCAGCCCACCTGGCAGCCCGCTGGCCGGCCCAGCACTGTGCTGGCCCGTGCCAGCCACCTGCTTCCTCTCGCCAGGCAGGCAGAGGCGAGGTGTGGCGCGCGCCCAAGAGCCCTCGGCCACCTCCTGCTTCCTCCTGGGAGCCCCGGGCCTTCTACCAGCGCCACGGAGATGCCGAAGACCCTGTCCCCTCTCCCTCAGTCGCTGCTCTCCCTCCCCTCCCCTGG
>NC_041381.1:460355070-460363019 GCF_002162155.2 Triticum dicoccoides | reverse complement strand
GCTGACCCGAGCGCAGCCGTCGCCGCCGCTCGCTGTTGCCATGGCCACCGGCCCTCCCTCGCCTCGCCGACGTGTCCATGGCCTCCGCCTCGATGCCCTCGTTCTCCCCGTCGACTCACTCGACGCCGGACGCCTCAAAACGCCGTCACCGACCTCTTCTTCATCATCGGCCGCCGCGGATCCCCTTCATCGACTCGTCGCCATCCGGCCTTCCCCGAGCTCGCCGTCCACCCCACGACGATCATCGTGAGCTTCTGCCTATCCTCCCCCTCTCCGTTCGCTCTGCCGCGCACCGTAGCGACCACACCGCACTCACCCAGACGCGCCGCCGCGCGCACTCGTCGCCGGTGATGCTCCGGTGACCATTTGGTCCCGGGCATGCGCCCAACGCGCTCCCCGCATCGCGTAGAGCCTCCGTGGCACCTCGCCGCGCTCGTTTGCGCACCGCAGCCCCATCCCCACTTGCACCCGAGCTTCGGCCGCCGCCGAGCTTGTTGCCGGCACCACTCTGGCCACTCTCCGGCCGCGCCACCACCACAGTTGGATGCGGACGAGCGTCCGCATCCCGTAGCTGTGCTTCGCGCGCCAAATGGTGCCCTATGGGCAAATCCCGCAGCACGCCGCCGTGTCTGGCCTCGCCGGCGGCTAAACGCCGGCAGGCTTTGACCCGTTGACCGGCGGGTTTGACCCCGCTGACCTAGTTGACTAGGTGGGGCCCTCTGCTAATTAACCTAGTTTAGGATTAATCAGAATTAGTTAGTCTAATTAGCTACTGACCAGTGGGGCCCTCTGGTCAGATTTGACCCGGACCAGCCCTGTTGACTTGCTGACATCATCATGACGTCAGGATGATGCAGTAAATGTTTTCTGGAATTTTAATAAATCTTAAATGATTTATTATTTTCAGAAAATGTCCTAAACTTCTAAAAATCATAGAAAATCAACCGTAACTCCAAATGAAATAGTTTGTATATGAAAAATGATCATAAAAATCCAATCTATCCATCTGTACCATTTTCATGCATGTTAGAATAACTTATGGCTGCTGTTTAGGACAATTCAATTAAATGGCATTTAAATAATCACATATGTAGTTTGAATTTGAATTCTGGATTCAAACCAACTTCATTTAACTTGTTGCTAGTTGCATTAGCTCAAACCACAGCATATTGCCATGTCATGATCATGCATCATACTATGCATTGCATTGATTGTGTTCTTCCTTGTTTGCCGGTATTTGTCCCCTCTTGGTAGACGATGTTCCGACGTTGTGATCGTTGACACTGATGAAGACTCAATGCTATCTTCAGAAGTGCCAGGCAAGCAAAACCCCCTTGTTCATTCCGATAAAATCCCACTCTCTCGCTCCTGCTCTCTTTTATTGCATTAGGACAACAACGATTCATCTGTTACTTGCTGCGGTAGTTGAACCCCTTTATCCTTTGCATGATCTATCATTGCCACAGTAAATAGATGAAACCCACTAGCATGAGTAGGAGTTGTTTGAGCCCTGATGTGCCTACTCATTCATGTTTGTTTGTCATGCCTGCTACTGCTTAGAGTTGAGTCAGGTCTGATTCATCGGGGATGAATTGGAGGTGTGTAAACATGTCCTACTGAGTGTGAGCTAAGTGTGTGAACACGATTTGGTAAAGGTAGCGGTGAGAGGCCATGTAGGAGTACATGGTGGGCTGTCTCATTGCAGCCGTCCTCAGGAACTGAGTTCTGTGTTTGTGATCCATGACCAGTTACTACCACACATTGGGTTCCGGTAACTCGACCCCTCTCGACTTATTAATCAACATGATCTCTGTCCAGGAGTTGCAACTAGTTTCTGGTGTTTGTAGGTAGTGTTAGTAGTCTACCAAGTGGCACCCGGTACAGGTGGGCTTGGGACAGACTAGGCACCGTGGCATGGTGTACCAAGCGTAGATCCACCCGTCGAGGTGGGCTTGGGAACCCTGCACACATCGTTTGGGGCCGTGAGCGACACCCCGGCCGGATCTCCTTGCGGATGGAACCCGAATAGGCGATAAACCTGGACGAGAGACTTGTGTGGTTAGTCAGGTCGTGGCCGACACCCTCGCTGGGCTTCCGCTTGAAGGTTGTCGAGTACATGTCATGTAAACGGCGGTAAGTGGTGAGAGCGTGTGTGAAGAAGTACACCCCTGCAGGGTTAATATGATCTATTCGAATAGCCGTGTCCGCGGTAAAGGACTTCTGGGTTGCCTGTACAGTTCATAGACAAGTGAAAGTGGATACTTTAAAATACGCAAGGTAAGCGTGGGTGCTATGGATGGCATTCTCGTAGGGAGACGGGAGCGGATCCATAGTGGTGTATTGATATGGTGAATATGTGGACTCGTGTGCGCCACCTCAAAAGAGTTACTTGCAGTTGTAGTTCAGGATAGCCACCAAGTCAAAGCTGGCTTGCTGCAGTTAAACTCCACCACCCCCTTTGTTGATACTGATGCATATGTAGATAGATATGATGTAAGTCTTGCTGGGTACATTTGTACTCACGTTGCTTAATTTATGTTTTTGCAGAGAGACTTCAGTCTCGCTAGTAATTCCACGTGGACTTCGACGTTTAGCTTGTTACCTCAGCTACGATCTTGTGCCCTCGGCAGGATTTAGTAGATAGACAGGCTTCTCAGCCTTTTTCATTTGTAGATGTCTGTACTCAGACATGTTAAGCTTCCGCTTGTGTTTTGACTTGTATGCTCTGACTGTTGGGTCATGAGACCCATGTTTGTAATATCTTGCTCCTCGAAGCCTATTGAATAAATACTTGATTCATACAGTCATGTTGTGATGCCATGTTGTATTTGCACATATCGAGCATATTGTGTGTATGTTATTGAAATGCTTGGTATGTGTGGGATCTGACAACCTAGTTGTTTATCCTTGGTAGCCTCTCTTACGGGGAAATGTCTCCTAGTGTTTCCACTGAGCCATGGTAGCTTGCTACTGCTCCGAAACACTTAGGCTGGCCGGCATGTGTCCTTCTTCGTTACTGTGTTTGTCCCTTCGGGGAAATGTCACGCGATGAATACCGGAGTCCTGTTAGCCCGCTACAGCCCGGTTCACCGGAGTCCTGCTAGCCCAGTGCTACAGCCTGGATTCACTCGCTGATGACCGACACGTTCGATGTTGGGTCATGCATGCATGTCCCTGTAAGTTTGTGCCACTTTGGGTTTACGACTAGCCATGTCAGCCCGGGCTCCTTATCATATGGATGCTAGCGACACTATCATATACGTGTGCCAAAAGACACAAACGGTCCCGGGAAAAGGTAAGGCGACACCCGTGGGGATACCGTGCGTGAGGCCGCAAAGTGATATGAGGTGTTACATGCTAGATCGATGTGGCATTGAGTCGGGGTCCTGACAGCTTTGGTATCAGAGCCTGACTGCCTGTAGGATTACCAAGCCAAACTGGTCGAAGTTGAGTCTAGAAATGCTTTAGTTATATAAGGGAATTGATTGTGGGATGGAACGTAAGGCTCTTTTTACTCCTTTACCTCATGCCCTTCTGATCTAAGTCATCTTACCTTCCTACGGGGTTAAGAAACTAGGCTTTCTCATCTTTCTATCAGGATCACGTGTTACTAATCCGTAGACTTATAAGATTGTTGATTCAAGCCTCAGTTCAGTTTCTACTACTTCTGTATGTTAACTGTTGATCTCGAAACCTTGATATTGTGCCTCTGAGTGGCTATGCCACCATTTTTGTAGCATGTCTCCAATCTTTCGAGAATTTACAGCCGTTATGCTGTCCGAGTCATCCCAGGTTTCTAAATAGTCTGATGCATTTGCAAATCCCTTCCTCCTGTTCCCGATGTGCCTTTGGTCAGATTAATCACACAAATCAGTGAGTTGAGGTACTTTATTGCCTTGACATATATGTTGGAGCTAGTATTATGACCCTAGGTGTCTTAGGGGATCATCTAGTAATCTAGCCATGTTCGTGTTTCCAGTGTGATGATTCTGGCCATCATTCTCGAAAGCATCCTGTGATGCCAACTAGTTAGTAGGTATTCTACTTCCGGGTTTTGAACCCGAGATTTACCCTACTTACTTCATGTTGATAGTAATTGCTAGCTCCCTTAGGTTATTAGTAACCTTTGCGATAGTCCTCGAGGTCCGTGGTATTTCCTTCTTCCAAATACCATGAACCATTCTTGGCAGGAGTTCTTTTGAACCAAAAGATCACAACCAGAGTGCTCTTGATGAGTTCTCCATTCTATATTGTGAATCTGTCAGTTCTACCTTCTGCATGGGTTATCCGGAAGAAATGTTGAGCTTTGCTCGACATACTAATCTATGCATCCACAACTTAGAAAGACATATGTTCCTTTGAGTTGCCCTCTTTAGTTGTCTTCTGACCTTCGTCTATCAATTGATAGCCAAGAGTATGCGTGAATACGCTCATCGATGTCTATTACTCTTGTGGTCCGTCAAGCCATTCTATTCCGGAATGACTAGGAGAAACAAACTCCAGTACCTCATCCACATCCAGGATTGGGTCAAAGTAGTTGTACTCCGCAGATCAAAATGCTAATCCAGCTCTTGTACTGTTCTACCCTGAAGTATTACCATCTTTATATTAAGAATATCATGGGAATTGCACACCATCCTATGAACTCTTGATACAGTGATACTTCTCGCCATCATTATTCATTCCTCGGTTCCGTGTTATTGCAACCGGAACACCGACAAGTGAATCGTGATGTGTGAAATCTATACCCCTAGCAACCGTGTTGCTTGGTAGTTCATGGACAATATTCTCATTCTTAGCGTGTTGATTATTGAATCATCACCCTAAGGCTGATCGTGCCACCTAGTCCATTTTCCTGGTGCACACTTTGATTGATGAGTTAGGATCTTGTCAAGTCCTCGCTCATCTGATCATATCATCTTGCCCTCAAAAATAGGATTGTTTCGGACTTAATAACATATCGATGGTTCGTGATTTTCCGAGTATCTTCTCGGTAGTATCACCAGGTTGTCACCTGACCGCTATGTTAAGTTCGTGATCAAGTTGGTTTATTCCTGTAAACCACTCTTTTTACAAGAATCCGTGTTGGATACCCCTGAGCTAGTTGGTTAAGCTAAACAACAACCTGGAGAATTGGAAGATAATAGCTTGTCCGACTTAGTTCATTCCAAAGGGATATCTTTGTGTGTGTGTGTGTTGAAGAAATATGATATCTTCACCGATTGATCTTCGCGATCAATTGCTGGACCTATCGTCCTAACCAAAACTTTGGTTTGAGTGTGGGATATCATCAAATCAAATCAGAACCAACGATGTTCGTAATGTTGTCTTATTCGTGGTTGAACCCTCGAGCATACACCATTACATCTTTTGGTCTGACCAATGCTATTGCCTTGTTCACATAATTATGGAATTCCATCTTCATGGAAACCTGGATGAATTGTTGTTGAGCCCATCAACAACATTGTTATCTTCTCCATGATTTGCGTTGAACATCCAGCTAGTATTGGAAACTTTATAAGCAGTATCTTCATGTTCCGTTCGTGAAGCATATGTTTGGACGAAAGAAGTGAGTCCCTCTAATTCATGTGCACTTGATGCAAGTTGCCGCCATAAATTTGAGAAGGCTTGTTTTACCTCCTTTAGAATCATCCCAAGTCAGTCATGCACGTGCAAAGTATTCTGTGGTCTGTTAGACTGATCATCTTCATTCCATATGAACTCCGTAGCACACTAAGCCACTGATTGACTTGTTCAAGGAAAAGGAGTTAAGTGCTAATCCATGGTAATGCACAAGACTTCGATATCCCCGATGATGGTTCCCAACCTGAACTCGGTAGTGTTTCATTATAAGACTACTACGTGGGCATGATTGTTTGGGACATCGTATTCACATGTTGTAGCAGAACCAGCTCATGTTTTGGAGCTTGCTATCGTAGTTCATTCCCCGAGAATTTCGCAACGTCATCTCGTCGATTTATGTTGCAAACTTTCATTTTTCTCCCTAGACTCGATGAGTCTGGAATATTCTGACACCAACCAGATCTGAATCTCAGGCAGATATGATGGTTGGAACATTTCCCAAGAACTATAATATTGCTCCCTCGATAACCGGTAAAGTGGATGTCGTGGCCAACTCACCCAGCCGGAAGACCTATTATTGTAGTATCCTGTTTGAGGAAGTTGGCCACCTCCCAATAAGGATTTCGTAGGATTTACTCCCTAGTTGTTCCTTATGGATTTTTGTGTTTCCGAAGTCCGACCTTTTACTTGATGTTCTAGATATCAAACCGTCTTTATCTATGGATTACGCTAGCACATCAAGGAGAACATTAGAAGCGGAGTGCTAAATGTCTCTCGGTCGATCATCCAGATTTTGTTTCCTTGGCCTCGCTAAGGTGAAATCTGAGAAGGTGTTATCTTCCTTTGCATCTGCATCTTCCACCGGTATTCATCATGGTAGTATGTTGTGTTGCCAGGATCCTTGACACGGATGTTGGTAAAACCTTGATGAATATGGAAATGCTCAAGTTCTTGAGAGCACGCGCAAGCGCTAGGTGTTATCATCGGCACTAACTGGGATTGCTCTCAGTTTCCTCGGTTATGCTATAACTTTTCAAACAGTGGACCCACTCTCTACTATTGAGCTTCTCTCCAGTTACTAAAAGCATCCCTTGTGTTGTTTTCAACAAGGTAATCCACATCATCCATTCTAATCCGGGTATGCCATTCTACCGAACCCCTCCAAATGGTCGCTCGAGAATTGCCTTAGGTTGGTATAAAAGATTTTCGATGATCTCTGAATCAAGGGTAATTCTTTTTGCCACTTATGGTAATAATCTATGAATCACCCTCCTCCAGGATGTCCCGCTGTGGCATCATGGCAACTCAACTCCTCGCTGCGTTGACAACCATTCCCCACCCTTTTAAGCATGGAATTGTTGTCCACCTAGTGAACCATCGTCATCCGTGTCTTCCCACCCCTCTTGATGTGTATTTTGTGTCTCAACCCGAGAGATGGTTCTATGTCTCATTCCGTGAGTTTCTCGATCTTCGAGAAGATTGATTCTTCTAGAGTTTTTCCTTTCTTCTCGTTGTCATGTTGAATGGAGTTCTCAGAGCAGGACGTCGAGACAAAGATGAGGATCAAATCAACGTTCATTTGAAGTACAACCTGGACCGTGAAGATTGCGTTAGTTGTGTTCCCCCATCATCTTACCCTACGCTTGAATCTCAGGACAAGATTCTTGTTTAGTGGGGGCGAGTTGTCACATCCCTAGCTTCTGGTGCTGCCTAGTGTTTGCATCATGTTTAAATTTTTGAAACTTGAACTGAGGAAATTTGGAAGCCTCAAAAACTTAAATAAAAGTAGGGCAAAAACCCTAAAATCTCATTCATTGTTCCAAAATGCTCTTCTTAAATGTTTGATAATTTTGGAAAAGGGTTCTGGTCCCAACCAAAATATTGAACATTTTTAAGGACTTAATCTTGGGACTTTGAATTTAAATCATTAGCTATTTGAATTTGAATTATATTCATATAATTAGAATATAATTTCAAATACCCCTGAAATATTTTATGAGCTTTTGGAAAAGTCCATCTAGCAAAATAAAAATATTCAGAGGAGTTTTTGGCATTGTTTGAATTATTTTAAATTCAAAACAGTGGCAAAATAAATTTAAAAAATAAAACAAATAGAAAGTATAAAACAGAGCACTTACCTGGCGCAGCCCACCTGGCAGCCCGCTGGCCGGCCCAGCACTGTGCTGGCCCGTGCCAGCCACCTGCTTCCTCTCGCCAGGCAGGCAGAGGCGAGGCGTGGCGCGCGCCTGAGAGCCCTCGGCCACCTCCTGCTTCCTCCTGGGAGCCCCGGGCCTTCTACCAGTGCCACGGAGACGCCGAAGACCCTGTCCCCTCTCCCTCACTCGCTGCTCTCCCTCCCCTCCCCT
>NC_041381.1:460315339-460354695 GCF_002162155.2 Triticum dicoccoides | reverse complement strand
CGCCGCTCGCTGTTGCCACGGCCACCGGCCCTCCCTCGCCTTGCCGACGTGTCCATGGCCTCCGCCTCGACGCCCTCGTTCTCCCCGTCGACTCACTCGACGCCGGACGCCTCAAAACGCCGTCACCGACCTCTTCTTCATCGTCGGCCGCCGCGGATCCCCTTTGTCGACTCGTCGCCATCCGGCCTTCCCCGAGCTCGCCGTCCACCCCACGACGTTCACCGTGAGCTTCTGCCTATCCTCCCCCTCTCCGTTCGCTCTGCAGTGCACCGTAGCGACCACAGCGCACTCACCCGGACGCATCGCCGCCCGCACTCGTCGCCGGTGATGCTCCGGTGACCATTTGGTCCCGGGCATGCACCCAACGCGCTCCCCGCATCGCGTAGAGCCTCCGTGGCACCTCGCCGCGCTCGTTTGCGCACCGCAGCCCCATCCCCACTTGCACCCGAGCTTCGGCCGCCGCCGAGCTCGTCGCCGGCACCACTCCGGCCGCGCCACCGCCACAGTTGGATGCGGACGAGCGTCCGCATCCCGTAGTTGTGCTTCGCGCGCCAAACGGCGCCCTGTGGGCAAATCCCGCAGCACGCCGCCGCGTCTGGCCTCGCCGGTAGCTAAACGCCGGCAGGCTTTGACCCGTTGACCGGCGGGTTTGACCCCGCTGACCTAGTTGACTAGGTGGGGCCCTCTGCTAATTAACCTAGTTTAGGATTAATCAGAATTAGTTAGTCTAATTAGCTACTGACCAGTGGGCCCCTCTGGTCAGATTTGACCCAGACCAGCCCTGTTGACTTGCTGACATCATCATGACGTCAGGATGACGCAGTAAATGTTTTCTGGAATTTTAATAAATCTTAAATGATTTATTATTTTCAGAAAATGTCCTAAACTTTTAAAAATCATAGAAAATCAACCGTAACTCCAAATGAAATAGTTTATATGTGAAAAATGATAAGAAAAATCCAATCTATCCATCTATACCATTTTCATGCATGTTAGAATAACTTATGGCTGTTGTTTAGGACAATTCAATTAAATGGCATTTAAATAATCACATATGGAGTTTGAATTTGAATTCTGGATTCAAACCAACTTCATTTAACTTGTTGCTAGTTGCATTAGCTCAAACCACAACATATTGCCATGTCATGATCATGCATCATACTATGCATTGCATTGATTGTGTTCTTCCTTGTTTGCCGGTATTTGTCCCCTCTTGGTAGACGATGTTCCGACGTTGTGATCGTTGACACTGATGAAGACTCAATGCTATCTTCAAAAGTGCCAGGCAAGCAAAACCCCCTTGTTCATTCCGATAAAATCCCACTCTCTCGCTCCTGCTCTCTTTTACTGCATTAGGACAACAACGATTCATCTGTTACTTGCTGCGGTAGTTGAACCCCTTTATCCTTTGCATGACCTGTCATTGCCATAGTAAATAGATGAAACCCACTAGCATGAGTAGGAGTTGTTTGAGCCCTGATGTGCCTACTCATTCATGTTTGTTTGTCATGCCTGCTACTGCTTAGAGTTGAGTCAGGTCTGATTCATCGGGGATGAATTGGAGGTGTGTAAACATGTCCTACTGAGTGTGAGCTAAGTGTGTGAACACGATTTGGTAAAGGTAGCGGTGAGAGGCCATGTAGGAGTACATGGTGGGTTGTCTCATTGCAGCCGTCCTCAAGAACTGAGTTCTGTGTTTGTGATCCATGACCAGTTACTACCACACATTGGGTTCCGGTAACTCGACCCCTCTCGACTTATTAATCAACATGATCTCTGTCCAGGAGTTGCAACTAGTTTCTGGTGTTTGTAGGTAGTGTTAGTAGTCTACCAAGTGGCACCCGGTATAGGTGGGCTTGGGACAGACTAGGCACCGTGGCACGGTGTACCTAGCGTAGATCCACCCGTCGAGGTGGGCTTGGGAACCCTGCATACATCGTTTGGGGCCGTGAGCGACACCCCGGCCGGATCTCCTTGCGGATGGAACCCGAATAGGCGATAAACCTAGACGAGAGACTTGTGTGGTTAGTCAGGTCGTGGCCGACACCCTTACTGGGCTTCCGCTTGAAGGTTGCCGAGTACATGTCGTGTAAACGGCGGTAAGTGGTGAGAGCGTGTGTGAAGAAGTACACCCCTGCAGGGTTAATATGATCTATTCGAATAGCCGTGTCCGCAGTAAAGGACTTCTGGGTTGCCTGTACAGTTCATAGACAAGTGAAAGTGGATACTTTAAAATACGCAAGGTAAGCGTGAGTGCTATGGATGGCATTCTCGTAGGGAGACGGGAGCGGATCCATAGTGGTGTATTGATATGGTGAATATGTGGACTCGTGTGCGCCACCTCAAAAGAGTTACTTGCAGTCGTAGTTCAGGATAGCCACCAAGTCAAAGCTGGCTTGCTGCAGTTAAACTCCACCACCCCCTTTGTTGATACTGATGCATATGTAGATAGATATGATGTAAGTCTTGCTGGGTACATTTGTACTCACGTTGCTTAATTTATGTTTTTGCAGAGAGACTTCAGTCTCGCTAGTAATTCCACGTGGACTTCGACGTTTAGCTTGTTACCTCAGCTACGATCTTGTGCCCTCGGCAGGATCTGGTAGATAGACAGGCTTCTCAGCCTTTTTCATTTGTAGATGTCTGTACTCAGACATGTTAAGCTTCCGCTTGTGTTTTGACTTGTATGCTCTGACTGTTGGGTCATGAGACCCATGTTTGTAATATCTTGCTCCTCGAAGCCTATTGAATAAATACTTGATTCATACAGTCATGTTGTGATGCCATGTTGTATTTGCACATATCGAGCATATTGTGTGTATGTTATTGAAATGCTTGGTATGTGTGGGATCTGACAACCTAGTTGTTTATCCTTGGTAGCCTCTTTTACGGGGAAATGTCTCCTAGTGTTTCCACTGAGCCATGGTAGCTTGCTACTGCTTCGAAACACTTAGGCTGGCCGGCATGTGTCCTTCTTCGTTACTGTGTTTGTCCCTTCGGGGAAATGTCACGCGATGAATACCGGAGTCCTGTTAGCCCGCTACAGCCCGGTTCACCGGAGTCCTGCTAGCCCAGTGCTACAGCCTGGATTCACTCGCTGATGACCGACACGTTCGATGTTGGGTCATGCATGCCTGTCCCTGTAAGTTTGTGCCACTTTGGGTTTACGACTAGCCATGTCAGCCCGGGCTCCTTATCATATGGATGCTAGCGACACTATCATATACGTGTGCCAAAAGACGCAAACGGTCCCGGGAAAAGGTAAGGCGACACCCGTGGGGATACCGTGCGTGAGGCCGCAAAGTGATATGAGGTGTTACATGCTAGATCGATGTGGCATTGAGTCGGGGTCCTGACAGCTTTGGTATCAGAGCCTGACTGCCTGTAGGATTACCAAGCCAAACTGGTCGAAGTTGAGTCTAGAAATGCTTTAGTTATATAAGGGAATTGATTGTGGGATGGAACGTAAGGCTCTTTTTACTCCTTTACCTCATGCCCTTCTGATCTAAGTCATCTTACCTTCCTACGGGGTTAAGAAACTAGGCTTTCTCATCTTTCTATCAGGATCACGTGCTATGGATGGCGTTCTCGTAGGGAGACGGGAGCGGATCCATAGTGGTGTATTGATATGGTGAATATGTGGACTCGTGTGCGCCACCTCAAAAGAGTTTCTTGCAGTCGTACTTCAGGATAGCCACCGAGTCAAAGCTAGCTTGCTGTAGTTAAACTCCACCACCCCCTTTGTTGATACTGATGCATATGTAGATAGATCTGATGTAAGTCTTGCTGGGTACATTTGTACTCACGTTGCTTAATTTATGTTTTTGCAGAGAGACTTCAGTCTCGCTAGTAATTCCACGTGGACTTCGACGTTTAGCTTGTTACCTCAGCTACGATCTTGTGCCCTCGGCAGGATCTGGTAGATAGACAGGCTTCTCAGCCTTTTTCATTTGTAGATGTCTGTACTCAGACATGTTAAGCTTCCGCTTGTGTTTTGACTTGTATGCTCTGATTGTTGGGTCATGAGACCCATGTTTGTAATATCTCGCTCCTCGAAGCCTATTGAATAAATACTTGAGTCATAGAGTCATGTTGTGATGCCATGTTGTATTTGCACATATCGAGCATATTGTGTGTATGTTATTGAAATGCTTGGTATGTGTGGGATCTGACAACCTAGTTGTTTATCCTTGGTAGCCTCTCTTGCGGGGAAATGTCTCCTAGTGTTTCCACTGAGCCATGGTAGCTTGCTACTGCTCCGGAACACTTAGGCTGGCCGGCATGTGTCCTTCTTCGTTCCTGTGTCTGTCCCTTCGGGGAAATGTCACGCGATGAATACCGGAGTCCTGTTAGCCCGCTACAGCCCGGTTCATCGGAGTCCTGCTAGCCCAGTGCTACAGCCTGGATTCACTCGCTGATGACCGACACATTCGATGTTGGGTCATGGATGCCTGTCCCTGTAAGTTTGTGCCACTTTGGGTTTACAACTAGCCATGTCAGCCCGGGCTCCTTATCATATGGATGCTAGCGACACTATCATATACTTGTGCCAAAAGACGCAAACGGTCCCGGGCAAAGGTAAGGCGACACCTGTGGGGATACCGTGCGTGAGGCCGCAAAGTGATATGAGGTGTTACATGCTAGATCGATGTGGCATTGAGTCGGGGTCCTGACAATTTCGTTCTAGAGATTTCAACGGGTGACTACATATGAAGCAAAATCTGTGAATCTGCACTCTAAAATATGCCCATTTGAAATTTGTAAAAAGACAAATATTAAGGAACGAAGGAGTATAATTTTGTGCATGGCACATGGACCCGGATGCTAAAGAGGCTTCTGGCAATGCTATAAAGCTTCCAACATTTGTTTACATAATTGACGTACTATACAAATAATTTTCTAGCGACATGAAATTGTACAATGCTCTGAGCTTTCAGCTTTTGTTTCGTGTGTCTTGCCATAGATGATCTTTCGGAAACAATAAAAACCTAAATTCCTTGCTAATGCATCTCAATGATTAGCATATCAGAGCTAATATTTACATCACAACTGAAGACAAAGTTGTGAGAAGGTGTTAAATTAAAATTGATCCATGCTTTCGTTGGCAGCAACGTCCTCCAGCTCTGTCTAAATCAACAAGGCATGTTGGGAAAAAAGTAGTTGTCTGGAGCATGCAACATTCCGATCATTTTGTGCAGTTCCACTAAATTAGAACTGAGCATCCCTATTCCAAAGATATTAAGTGTGATTACGGTAATAGAGGACTGTTGATGAAACAATAAACACACAAATAGAAGTCGGTCACCTTTGCAGTCTCTCTTAAGACTAACTAGTTGGAGAAGATTAGGCTCAGAGTTGGATGAGGAGGATAGAGAAAAACCAATCTCCCTTTGTGCAATCGCACTGAAATGTAGAGACGTTGCCCGTGTGACATTTTAGTACAACTGCACAAAACACTCTTAAGAAAAAAGCGATTTGTGCAGTTCACCAAAAGGTCGCAACAGCAACGAGGTGAAATGGATAGCCCTGTTTGCAAAAAAGAGGTAGAAAGGAAACAATTACTGGCCAATAACAGTTGATGACACATGGGATGACAAAAAAGAAGCATATTCCTTGTCCTAAGGGAAGATAAGAACACAGTTGTGTTTGTCTAAAACGGTGTGAGGACAAGATTGCAATATGGAAAGTATGCCAGACGAGCTACATTTTGGGCAAAGAACTATGGAAGATCCACATGCAAGATTTTCCACATGCAGCGACATGGGAAGACGGGCAGTGGAGCAAGGCCGGAGGGGATACTTGGGGGTTGTCGGGACGTAACTAGGTGAGCAGCGGCAAGCGGGATCTGCCCATACTACGGCAGCGAGCGGGTGGTGTAGGCCCTACCACGCCGGAGCTTGGTCAGAAAGAACAACGGGTACCACAGATCAGGACGTGCTGCCTCGGCGTCGTCGAACGGAGAAACGATGCACATCCTCCCTTTCCACCAGCGGACGGGATGCGGTCGGATCAGTGACCAACGGTGAGAGAGAGAGGCCACCGCCGCCTTGTGTGAGATACTCTGAAAAATAGACAAACCCAGGCAGGCAGGCTCCATTGTATATAGTGGAGCGTACTACCTTTTTCTCCATAAAAATTGTTTTATATTCTGTGTACGTGTCATTGAGTGATATAACTTTATTTAAAAATAGCGCGCCAACGCATCAAGTCGAACTTTGTTTCGTGCCCGCGTGGTACACGACCTCCGTAGGTAAACAACAGCTATACGTGTTCAAATTAGCACGTGGGCTGCTATTTCGTACATAAATGAGCTCCAGTGTGTACCCACGCGGGTGTGGCTGGGCACGAAGCGTGAGTACGTGCACCTATTCTCTTCGTGTACGTACTCCACCTATGTGGGGTTGTGTGAGAGAGATACAAATGTAGAGAGATATAGTGTGTGGGTTCATGAGTGTTTTTTGGGGGGGAGGGGGTCAATCAAAAAATGTAACATATGCAATGTGTGTGAAATAGAGTCCTGGGTATATCATATATATAGAGGAGGCGATCCACAAGGAGAGAGTGGAGGTATCATCGGCTAGAGGTATCCATAGAATCGAAGAGAGGGATGATGTGTGTGTGCGTGCGCGCGCGATCGATAGAGAGTGCCATCGAATTTGTGTGTGCCCACGTCAAAGATATAGAGTGGCTATCCTACTGGAACGTGAGAGGGGACAGGTGTCGTTTGTCTCTGTGGCATGGATACCTACCTACAGCGCTCGACTATCGGTGTGTGGTGGGGGGAGGCCTAATTAACTATAGAGGTACAATGGATGGTATATGTGGGGAGGAGGAGAGAGGCCTACCTTATGTATTAAGGGAGATCGATCGGCATCCATGCATATGTGTAGGAGAGGAATAAGGTTGGGAGAGAGACAGAGCTAGAGTGTTGGAGGGGGTGGTAGTGGAGTTGCTTCTAACAAATGGTGGGAGAGGCTTGCTAGACAAAGGGAGGGCATGCCTGCAATATCAATAAGAGAGGGGATGGCTGCCTATCTGTGCATGTGCGTGTGAGAGACGGGTCAGGAGGCATGCACGAATGATGAGGGGGCGATATGGTTGTGGTAAGCAGATGTAACTACATAGGAAGATCAATCGTCCTTTCTCATAGAAAGGAGAGACATAACTTGTGAGGTACATCGATCGATGGGTGGGGGAAATAGTTAAAGTCAACTTAGGTATATGTAGGGAGATCGATCGGTATACATGCATGTATGTGTTAGAAGCAAATAAGGCCCGGGGAGAAGGATAGAGAGAGAGGGATGCATCTAGGAGGTGGTGCGAGAGGCATACTATATCGATGGGTGAGGAGTGTGCGAGTACGAGATCAATGAAAAGAGTGGTGGGAGTGATGCATGGACGGTGATAACAGAAGAGGGGAAGCTTGTGTTTGTGGTAGGCACACCTGGCTAGAGAAGCATATCGATCGATGTGTGTCGTAAAGAAGGAGCTGGAGGGCCTACACACACCATGGGTGAACGACCTAAAGTGAAAAGACGAATTTGCACGATGGATCTAGAGAATGC
Source organism: Triticum dicoccoides (assembly GCF_002162155.2). Lineage (NCBI taxonomy): Eukaryota > Viridiplantae > Streptophyta > Magnoliopsida > Poales > Poaceae > Triticum > Triticum dicoccoides. The sequence continues at coordinate 460,347,130 of NC_041381.1, read as the reverse complement.
TGAGGGAGGATGAGAGGGATGCAGGCGTGTGCATGCACGAGAGAAAGTTAGCGCTAGCTCCAAAGATAAGAGGATTGTGTGGGTGTAAAAGACGAATAGAGATCATAGTTCATTATAAAAAAGCGAATTCGGATATTTGAAGAATTTATCATAGTGTTCTAAACCGACGCATGCGTGAATATATATGATACACATGGTGTGGTTATGAACATGTTATACTACATATAATATATTTTATCTCTACTCTTATAAAAAATGGAGTTGTTGATGATGGTGTGCCTGCCATCCTGCAATATAGGTCGTCTGATTTATATCTGACGGATAGGAAGGAAACGATGGCAATTTTGAAAAAAGATACCCACACCCGTCTCCATATTTGCAAATTACGCCTCCCCTTGATCATGTTGATGTTCTATGGAACACATGGGCATATTGCTAGTACTACCTATAATACATAGAACATCGATTATAATTTGGGCTAATGTGTGGCTTTTGCAGCTCAGGGCTAAATACTTGTCATAATGTAGGGGGCGGGGCACTATACTTTGTGTGATAAACACGGTGTACGTATGGACCATGGTTTAGATTATGAATATATAGTTAGTACATCAAATGTACTATTATTTGGAATCAACATCAAGTGTATTCAAAAAATTGAATTCGAGTTCATATAGTACACATATTTCATATCTATCTCTATAGTAATCATGGTGTGTTGTTAAGGTAATACACGAATGATAGTTGAAGTTGGCAACAATCATGATTGTAGATTCTTATTGAAATAGAGAAACGAATTCAACAGTTCGAATTGCAGTGGTAGTACAAACATTTGGAATGCACTAAAATGTTGGTATGAGTAGGTTACATGCATTATACAGCCAGCGAAAAAAATTAATTGGACATAACATGGATTCATACTCCCTCCTTTCATCTATATAGGGCCTAATGCATTTTTTAAGACCGCCTTTGACTATTGACAAGATTAATAGTACATGACATGCACAATGTGAAAATTATATCATTGAAAGCTCCATTCATACACGAATTTAATGGTGTGCTTTGTGTAAGTTGCATGTCATATATTATCTCTCTAATATTTGGTCAAAGTTAGCCTCGGAAAATGCATTAGGCCCTATATAGATGGAAGGAGGGACTAGCTTTGAATATCATTTGTATAATAAAACGGGACAAGACTCTCTCTTTGTGTGGTGTGAATAGTTTTATTTTTTTTGTTTTTTCGTTAAGGGAAGTGTGAATTGATTTGGTACGTACAAGTACAATATTACACGTTAGGCTTGTCCCTAAAAATCAACCCACGCCTTGTTATATCCCAAAAATTCAGATATTGTGCTCCCAAAACTGGCGCCTTCATAACCCGCGCCTTGCTATCCCGAAATTACAACGCACGCGAAAACTCCCTCCAACTGCCAAATCCCGACATGCGAAATCCCCCTTCTAACCCTGAGCCGAAAGGGCCGCTAGGTCAAATCGGTGGGGGTACTTTTGTAACACACCCTACATTTTGGACAAGCGCGTCCCTAAGTCATGGTTCCCCCCTCCCATCACCTCCTTTTCGCCATTCGAAATCCCAGGCCGCCATAACCTCTCCGCTCCAGCCGCGAAACCCCATCCTCCTCTGTCCGCCACCTCACCGCTGCCCAGCCGGAGCCTCTTCCCCGACGACATCATCCACCGCAATAGCTCGACGTCCCTCGTCCACCTCCTCGGATTAGGATCCTTCGTCCATCTCGTCGTCCCGCCGGTTCAGCCGCCCCGTCCTCCACCTCCAAGGAGATGCGTCGATGATTGCCTCGTCTATCGCGGCTGCTCCATCCCCACAATGCCACCTTAACCTGCTCCACCGGAACCGCAGCATCCTCACTAACTCCTCGGATGAAGCTGAGGCCTACTCGGCGCCACGAAAGAGGTTGTACACTCACCCATCGCACCATCTCCTTAACTCGACCTCCCGGCGCCGACGGTGCTTCATCCTGCACCCCCATGGAGCGGCTACCTCGAAGTCGGTGCCGCGGGCAACATCTCCACAGCGGCTCTCCCCAGTGCGAGGCCCCTTTAGCGGTGGCATCCATGCCAGCCAGATCTGCTGCTGCTGCTCCAGCTCTCACTCGCTCGCGCTGCTGCTGCTACTCCGGCTCTCACTCGCTCACTCGCGTTGCTGCTGCTGCTCTGTCTCTCACTCGCTCGCTTGCGCTGCTGCTGCTCCGGCTCTCGCTCACTCGCTTGCGCAGCTACTGCTGCTCCGGCTCTCGCTTGCGCTGCTGCTGCTACTCTCCCCCTCGCTCGTGCTGCTGCTCTGCTCTGATTTAGCTACACTTCAGTTGACTGAATTGACTTTTTGGTCAGTCGATTTTCAGGGGGTGGGGGGCTCGCAGAGTTAAGGAAGAACCACCCGCAGCAGGGAGGGGGGCTTGCCGGAGAGGTACCTCACTATCTATCTTAGGTTCAGGATGGCGGCGGTGGTCGTCGGTGGTGGGCGTGCAGTGGTGGGGCAGTGGCATGGGGATCGCTGGAGAAAAAGCTCGGCGTGGGGGGGCTAGAGGGCTGGCCGGGGCGGCGGGGCGACGGCGGACCGGCGGTGGGGAGTTGTTTCTGGGCGGCGAGGCGACGCGGGGGCTGGCGGCTCGGGGGGTGCAGGTTGAATATGAACTGCAAGCCCTCCCTAACATGTCAAGTGCCTGTCTGCTACCATTGTGTTCAGTTTCGATAGTAACATTCAAATTCCACAGTAAATTTTAGTTTCGACGGTTAAGTTCAGAGTCAACAGTTTTTACCTCATTTGTTGTAGTCAGGTGATTTTTGGTGATGTAAATTTTACATCAATTTTACATCATCTGTTGGAGATGCTATTAGAATCCCACTTGAGATTAACAATGTCTGTCTTGTGCTACTTCAGCCTTGACGTCTTACGGCTCACTAGAGCTGCTCCAACGACAGAATGATCCATCACAATAGAGCAGTGCCCTGGACGCTATCTACAGATTCCTCGGATCTTCCTCCACACCTCTGACAGCCACCTATGCCTCAACTTCTTCAGCGACCAACCCAATGATGCTGAGGTCGACACGGCTATGGCAAAGGGGTTGTACACTTGTTGCATCACTTATTACTCTACATTCATGTCAATCCATTAGGGCTATTTTGGTTCAACGGAAAAACATAGCAATAGGAAATTCTCCTATGGCACTCTACTATTCAATTATTCATGCATTTTGTTGAAAGGAATGGAGCAAAACATCCACCTGGACCTACTTTTCAAAATCCTATGCATGAAAACAAGACCAAGTGCATTAGTGGCAAAATAACATTGTAATTATACACGCTTTCATATGGTTTCACTTTATTTTGGCCATGTTTATTTGCATTCCTCTGCTCTTCCGATTCCTGAGAACGAAACACCCAAGTTGGCAGAAATCATGTGTTTACAAATGCTCTGTTTACCATGTGCATTCCTATCCTATTCCGGTGTCTTTCCTATCCCTACGTTTTTAGAATCATGCAAGCCAAATGAGCCCTTACAGAATTACTTCAGTTACACTTAGGTATCGAAGAAAACTTTGTGTGGTTTGTCATGCTTGTGCTGCAACGTCGTCCACCTCACCTGAGCTGCTCCATTGACAGAAGCATCCACCAAACTAGACATCACGACTCCTGACCGTCTTTCGCCGCCTCAAATCTCCTTCCCTACCACCGGCACCCACCGCAATGGCATCACCATCATTGACTCAGCAGATGAACCTGAGGAGTACACGGGACCACAAGAGAGGTCGCACTCTTTTGTTTATGCTTATGTTATGCATTGCTTAATATTACCTTCTACTTTATTGTCATGTTCACCTCTTAGACTCCAAGTCAGGTCCAAACTGATGTTCAAACTTGAGTTCTAAATTAGTTGTGGGGCACATATCGAGGCAGCAATGAATAGTATCTCTGTCTAATATCTGGTTCACCTAGGGTATGACTATGTTGTTCATCTTGGGTGGGAAACAAATAGTAAAGCAATCATCATCTGTTTTTTATTAAATTAATGCAATCATCAACCTGCTATCATTATTTTTGGATCCATCCACTGGTTTTTACCATTACTCTAGATTTCTGCATGCTCTCCTTACATAATCTCACTATATATTTTTTGTATGCATGTCAGATATTGTACACAGTCGTGCTGAAGAAGTAGAGAAAAAGAGAAGAGTTTTGCGCGGCAATACAATGTCATGTAGACATCGCCCCATGGTGGGTTCAATGGCAAACCCCCCCCCCTCTAGATTGTAATCCGGAGGAATATATCTATTCTGAGGTGGATTCAGACATAGCTGGTCACTCCTACTTACCCCCCAAGGTGTTTGCTCTAACTTGGCATGATGATCTTAGTCATATCATGCATATGTTGCCTTACAGTGCCTACTTTTGACATCATATATGTCATCTGCTTAGTTTAGACATGTTCAGTAATGCCACCTATTTAGTTTCAATATCATATATGGAAATTATGCAGTCTCATGTCTTTTAGCCAGCCATAATATATGTGAAATGTGCAATGCATGTGCAGTGGGACCCCACCATGCCAGGAGGCTATGGTGGCCATCATATCGCAGGTTCCGTTGGGCCCGGGTAGCCAGGCTTTTGACCAAGTGGAGAGAAGGGACCAGGCTCCCACCAATGCCAGCTCGCAACAGACGATGGATAACGTGATTCACGCAGATCCCAAGGAGGATGACCAAGCTCAGGATAAGACGTGCCAGGAGGCGGCTTTGGGGGATTCAAATCCCGCCATCCCATCCGCGGCTGATGATTCGATGGGGCCCGCCAACACCCAATCACAAACTCAAGCTGAGGAGGAGGCCCCACTGATTCTGCTGCCAGACAAGATCGCAGATGGGTGGGCACCAGTTTTGGATGCGCTACAGCTAGCGACAACGGAGATGATTGACCAGCCAGCGGGAGATTCCGTGGACCTGGGACCCATTATACAGGAGTCTGGTGCAGGGTTTCAGGAGGCTGACGTGACCACGTCACTTGCATGCATGCAAGAGCAGTTGCATGGCGGCAATGCTACTGTTACTGGCGCAATCACCATACAGCACCGTGAGGAGAACTTATCAGCAAAAGAAATTGCAGCGCTTGGGAACATCAAGGCGTTTTGCACTAGGTTGCTTAAAAAGCTTGCCCCGCCGCTTCTCAAGGAGTTTGAAGGTCTGTGAGGGGTCAAATCTGGCCAAGACCCGTTCACCCCACGCTGCACAACTCGGTCCATCTGTGCAAGTAGCTCTCGAAAGACGAAGGCCTCGGCAACTGAAACAGTGCTGCTTAGAACTCTAGGCCTGGACTATGATGACCTAGAGGTCTCAGAAGATGCGCTAGGTTAGCTCCGTACAGTCTTCAACTCACCACTCCAGGAGCCGCAGTTGAGGGCCATTGCAGCTATCTTCGGGAAGGCGATACCGCCTAACCTCGCAGAGGAGACAGGGATGGCAGAGCCGATCTTGGTGTAGTAGGCGCGTTGGTGCCGGTGGTGTTGGAGGCATCTTGTTCCGATGTCGTTCAACGCCTTGGAGTTAGTGTGTTGGAATGTTAGAGGCCTTAACAATCCGACCAAAAGGAAGGCGCTTAGGGGTTTTGTGGACTTTACTCGCGCAGCGATTGCTTGTATCCTAGAAACTAAACTAGTGGTGGTGGATACTTTTATAATCTTGCAATGCATGGGGCCGAACTATGATGGTTTCACTTACTTACCGGCGTCGGACACTAGAGGCGATATCTTTGTGGCATGGGACACCACACAGGTCCTTTTGTCAATTATGTCAATGACTCCCATAGCATTTTGGCGTACGTCTCGCCCAAGGAAGGAGCGCCATGGTGGCTCACAGTAGTGTATGGGCCATAGAAAGATGAACGCAAAATTAACTTCCTTAATGAGCTTTCGGAGCGTAGATCGCTATGTCCAGGGCCATGGCAAGTCTTGGGAGATTTCAACCTCATCCTTTACGCGGCAGACAAAAACAATTCAAACTTGGACAGGAGAATGATGGAGAAGTTCAAACACTTTGTGGATGATAACGCGCTCAAGGAGCTCTTTTTACATGGACGCAAATTCACGTGGAGCAACGAAAGGGAGACGCCCATGCTCACAAAGATCGACCGTGCTTTTATTTCCGTAGATTGGGATCTAGATCACCCGGAGTGCTTGCTGCAAGCTTTATCTACCAAGCACTCCGATCACTGCCCGCTCCATCTTGCGCTTGAGGAGCACATGCATGCGAGAAGGAGGTTCCGTTTTGAAAAGTTCTGGGTCAAAATGGATGGGTTTTTGGAAGTAGTTAAGGAGGCCTGGGTATGCGATCCGGATATCGCCGGCCCGTTCATGCACTTAGACATCATGCTATGAAACACAGCCTGAGCGCTTGCAACTTGAGGGCAAAAGGAGATCGGGAACATGAAGCTGTAAATTGCTATTGCGAACATAGTCATCATGCGGTTTGATTGTGCTCAAGAGAGTCGTAATCTGAGTGAGGAGGAGAGATGGCTTAGATAAACCCTAAAACAGCTTGTACTAGGGCTTTTTGGGGAATGCGGTAATTTCAAAAACATTCCTACGATCACGCAAGATCTATCTATGTGATGCATAGCAACGAGAGGGGAGAATGTGTCCACGTACCCTCGTAGACTGAAAGCGGAAGCGTTTAGTTAACACGGTTGATGTAGTCGAACAACCTCGTGATCCAACCAACCCAAGCACCAAACGTATGGCACCTCCGCGTTCAGCACACATTCAGCTCGGAGACGTCCCTCGTACTCTTGATCCAGTTGAGGCCGAGGGAGAGTATCGTTAGCACGACGGTGTGGTGACAGTGATGATGAACTTACCGGGGGAGGGCTTCGCCTAAGCACTATGACGATATGACCGAGGTGTGTAACTGTGGAGGGGGGCACCGCACACGGCTAAAACAATTGTCAACTTGTGTGTTCTAGGGTTCCCCCTGCCCCCGTATATAAAGGAGCAAGGGGGGAGGCTGTTCGGCCCCTGTAGGGCGCTCCCCAAGTAGGATTCCTACTAGGAATCCTATTCCTAGTTGGTTTCCAACTTGGGGAAGGGAGGGGGAAGGGAGGAGAGGGAGAGAGGGAAGGCAAGGGGGGCGCGCCCCCCCTCCTTGTCCTATTCGGACTTACGGGCAGGGGCACAAGGCCTTCCCTGGCCGGCCCCTCTCTCTCCACAGGGGTGTTCCGGTAACCCTCCGGCACTCTGGTTTTATCCGAAACTTCTCTGGAACACTTCCGGTGTCCGAATATAGTCATCCAATACATCAATCCTTATGTTTCGACCATTTCGAGACTCCTCGTCATGTCCGTGATCACATCCGGGACTCCGAACAATCTTTGGTACAACATATCACATAAACGCATAATACAATCATCATCGAACGTTAAGCATGCGGACCCTACGGGTTCGAGAACTATGTAGACATGACCGAGACACGTCTCCGGTCAATAACCAATAGTGGAACCTGGATGCTCATATTGGTTCCTACATATTCTACGAAGATCTTTATCGGTCAAACCGCATAACAACATGCGTTGTTCCCTTTGTCATTAGTATGTTACTTGCCCGAGATTCGATCGTCGGTATCTCAATACCTAGTTCAATCTCGTTACCATAAATTCTCTTTACTCGTTCTGTAATACTTAATCCCACAACTAACTCATTAGTCACAATGCTTTCAAGGCTTATAGTGATGAGTATTACCGAGAGGGCCCAGAGATACCTCTTCGAAACACGGAGTGACAAGTCCTAATCTCAATATATGCCAACCCAACAAACACCTTCGGAGAAACCTGTAGATCACCTATATAATCACCCTTTTACGTTGTGACGATTGGTAGCACAGAAAGTGTTCCTCCAGTATTAGGGAGTTGCATAATCTCATAGACTGAGGAACTTGTATAAGTCATGAAGAAAGCAGTAGCAATGAAACTAACACGATCATAATGCTAAGCTAACGGATGGGTCATGTCCATCACATCATTCTCCTAATGATGTGATCTTGTTCTTCAAATGACAACACATGTCTATGGTTAGGAAACATAACCATCTTTGATTAACGAGCTAGTCAATTAGAGGCATACTAGGGACTATATGTTTTGTCTATGTATTCACACATGTACTAAGTTTCCGGTTAATACAATTCTAGCATGAATAATAAACATTTATCATGAATTAAAGAAATAAATAATAACTTTATTATTGCCTCTAGGGCATATTTCTTTCAGTCTCCCACTTTCACTAGAGTCAATAATCTAGATTACATAGTAATGATTCTAACACCCATGGAGCTTTGGTGTTGATCATGTTTTGCTCGTGAGAGAGGCTTAGTCAACGGGTCTGCAACATTCAGATTTGTGTGTATCTTGCAAATCTTTATGTCCCCTTTCGACACTTGATGACGGATGGAATTGAAGCGTCTCTTGATGTGCTTGGTTCTCTTGTGAAATCTGGATTCCTTTGCCAAGGCAATTGCACCAGTATTGTCACAAAAGATTTTCATTGGACCCGATGCACTAGGTATGACACCTAGATCAAATATGACCTCCTTCATCCACACTCCTTCATTCGCTGCTTCCGAAGTAGCAATGTACTCCACTTCACACGTAGATCCCGCCACGACGCTTTGCTTGGAACTTCACCAACTGACAGCTCCTCCATTCGCCACCACTATCAAAGCGTTTATTCCAACTTCGAGAGGCTTGCACCAATACATAAATGGATCGTTGGAGCTTGCACACTTTGCTAGCACCCTTTGGATCGACAAAACCTTCCGGTTGCATCATATACAACTCTTCTTCCAGAAATCCATTCAGGAATGCAGTTTTGACATCCATTTGCCAAATTTCATAATTATAAAATGCAGCAATTGCTAACATGATTCGGACAGACCTAAGCAACGCTACGGGTGAGAAAGTATCATCATAGTCAACTCCTTGAACTTGTTGAAAACCTTTCGCAACAAGTCAAGCTTTGTAAACAGTAACATTACCGTCTGCGTCGGTCTTCTTCTTAAAGATCCATTTATTTTCTATGGCTTGCCGATCATCGGGCAAGTCCACCAAAGTCCATACTTTGTTCTCATACATGGATCCCATCTCAGATTTCATGGCCTCAAGCCATTTCGCGGAATCTGGGCTCATCATCGCTTCCTCATAGTTCGTAGGTTCATCGTGGTCTAGTAACATGACTTATAGAATGGGATTCCTGTACCACTCTGGTACGGATCTTACTCTGGAAGACCTACGAGGTTCGGTAGTAACTGCTGGGGAACGTAGCAGAAATTCGAAATTTTCCTACATGTCACCAAGATCTATCTATGGAGAAACCAGCAACAAGGGGAAGGAGAGTGCAAAGCGTTCAAGAGAACGGGGTTGAAGGAGTCGTACTCGTCGTGATCCAAATCACCGGAGATCCTAGTGCCGAACGGACGGCACCTCCACGTTCAACACACGTACAGCCCGGTGACGTCTCCCATGCCTTGATCCAGCAAGGAGAGAGGGAGAGGTTGAGGAAGACTCCATCCAGCAGCAGCACAACGGTGTGGTGGTGGTGGAGGAGCGTGGCAATCCTGCAGGGCTTCGCCAAGCACCTGCGGGAGAGGAGGAGGTGTCACGGGAGGGAGGGAGGCGCCAGGGACTCATGTGCGGCTGCCCTCCCTCCCCTCCACTATATATAGGGGCAAGGGAGAGGGGGGAGGCGCAGTCTTGGCCCTTCCTCCAAGGAAGGGTGCGGCCAGGGAGGAGTCCATCCTCCCTAAGGCACCTAGGAGGTGCCTTCCCCCTTTAGGACTCTCCCTTTCCCTTATCTCTTGGCGCATGGGCCTCTTGGGGGGGGGGGCACCAGCCCACCTGGGGCTGGTCCCCTCCCACACTTGGCCCATGCAGCCCTCCGAGGATGGTGGCCCCACTTGGTGGACCCTCGGGACCCTCCCGGTGGTCCCGGTACATTACCGATAAAACCCGAAACTTTTCCAGTGACCAAAACAAGACTTCCCATATATAATTCTTTACCTCCGGACCATTCCAGAACTCCTCGTGATGTCCGGGATCTCATTCGGGACTCCGAACAACATTCGGTAACCACATATAAACTTCCTTTATAACCCTAGCGTCATCGAACCTTAAGTGTGTAGACCCTACGGGTTCGGGAATCATGCAGACATGACCGAGACGTTCTCCGGTCAATAACCAACAGCGGGATCTGGATACCCATGTTGGCTCCCACATGTTCCACGATGATCTCATTGGATGAACCACGATGTCAAGGATTCAATCAATCCCGTATACAATTCCCTTTGTCTAGCGGTATTGTACTTGCCCGAGATTCGATCGTCGGTATGCCGATACCTTGTTCAATCTCGTTATCGGCAAGTCTCTTTACTCGTTCCGTAACACACCATCCCGTGATCAACCCCTTGGTCACATTGTGCACATTATGATGATGTCCTACCGAGTGGGCCCAGAGATACCTCTCCGTTTGCATGGAGTGACAAATCCCAGTCTCGATTCGTGCCAACCCAACAGACACTTTCGGAGATACCTGTAGTGCACCTTTATAGCCACCCAGTTACATTGTGACATTTGGTACACCCAAAGCATTCCTACGGTATCCGGGAGTTGCACAATCTCATGGTCTAAGGAAATGATACTTGATATTAGAAAAGCTTTAGCATACGAACTACATGATCTTTGTGCTAGGCTTAGGATTGGGTCTTGTCCATCACATCATTCTGCTAATGATGTGATCCCGTTATCAATGACATCCAATGTCCATGGTCATGAAACCGTAACCATCTATTGATCAACGAGCTAGTCAACTAGAGGCTTACTAGGGACATGGTGTTGTCTATGTATCCACACATGTATCTGAGTTTCCTTTCAATACAACTATAGCATGGATAATAAACGATTATCATGAACAAGGAAATATAATAATAATAATAACTAATTTATTATTGCCTCTAGGGCATATTTCCAACAGTCTCCCACTTGCACTAGAGTCAATAATCTAGTTCACATCGCTATGTGATTAACATTCACAGGTCACATCGTCATGTGACCAACATCCAAAGAGTTTACTAGTGTCGCTAAACTAGTTCACATCATCATGTGATTAAGAATCAATGAGTTCTGGGTTTGATCATGTTTTGCTTGTGAGAGAGGTTTTAGTCAACGGGTCTGCAACATTCAGATCTGTATGTACTTCGCAATTATCTATGTCATATTGTAAATGTTGCTTCCACGCTCCACTTGGAGCTATTCAAAATGGTTGCTCCACTATACGTATCCGGTTTGCTACTCAGAGTCATTCGGATAGGTGTTAAAGCTTGCATCGACGTAACCCTTTACGCCGAACTCTTTATCACCTCCATAATCGAGAAACATGTCCTTATTTACTCCAAGGACAATTTTTGACCGCTGTCCAATGATCCCCATTTCTGGATCATTCTTGTACCCCTTGACTGACTCATGGCAAGGCATACTTCGGTGCGGTACACAGCATAGCATACTATAGACCCTACGTCTGAAGCATAGGGGACGACCTTCGTCCTTTGTCTCTCTTCTGCCGTGGTCGAGCTTTAACTCTTAACTTCATACCTTACAACTACGGCAAGAACTCCTTTGACTGATCCATCTTGAACACCTTCAAGATCATGTCAACGTATGTGCTCATTTGAAAGTACTATTAAGCATTTTTTTTATCTATCCTCATAGATCTTGATGCTCAATGTTCAAGTAGCTTAATCCAGATCTTCCATTGAAAAACACTTTTCAAATAACCCTATATGCTTTCCAGAAATTCTACATCATTTCCGATCAACAATATGTCAACAACATATACTCATCAGAAATGCTATAGTGCTCCCACTCACTTTTTTGGAAATACAAGTTTCTCATAAACTTTTGTATAAACCCAAAATCTTTGATTATCTCATCAAAGCGTACATTCCAACTCCGAGATGCTTACTCCAGTCCTTAGAAGGATTGCTGGAGTTTTGCATATTTGTTAGCGTTCTTCAGGATTGTCAAAACCTTCTGGTTGTATCACATACAACCTTTCCTCAAGAAAACGGTCGAGGAAACAATGGTTATTTGACATTCTATCTGCAAGATTTCAAAGATAATGCAATAACAGCTAATCCAATTCCAACAGACTTTTAGCATCGCTACGAGTGAGAAAGCCTCACCGTAGTCAACTCCTTGAACTTGTCGGAAAACATATTAACGACAAGTCGAGCTTTCTTAATGGTGATTCTTACCATCATTGTCTGTCTTCCTTTTAAAATCCATCTGTACCCAATGGCCTTACGACCATCAAGTATTTCTTCCAAAGTCATGGATCCTTTCTCGGATTTTATGGCCTCGAGCCATTCGTCGGAATCCGGGCCCACCATCGCTTCTCCATAGCTCGTAGGTTCATTGTTGTCTAGCAACATGACCTCTAAGACAGGATTGCGTACCACTCTAAAGTAGTACGCATCCTTGTCACCCTACGAGGCACGGTAGTGACTTGATCCGAAACTTCATGATCACTATCATAAGCTTCTACTTCAATTGGTGTAGGCGCCACGGGAACAACTTCCTGCGCCCTGCTACACACTAGTTGAAGTGACGGTTCAATAACCTCATCAAGTCTCCACCATCCTCCCACTCAATTCTTTCGAGAGAAACTTTTCCTCGAGAAAGGACCCATTTCTAGAAACAATTACTATTGCCTCCGGATCTGAGATAGGAGGTATACCCAACCATTTTGGGTATCCTATGAAGATGTATTTATCCGTTTTGGGTTCGAGCTTATCACGATGAAACTTTTCCACATAAGCGTCGCATGCCCAAACTTTTAAGAAACGACAACTTAGGTTTCTCCAAACCATAGTTCAAACGGTGTCGTCTCAACGGAATTACGTGGTGCCCTATTAAAGTGAGTGCGGTTGTCTCTAATGCCTAACCCATGAACGATAGTGGTAATTCGATAAGAGACATCATGGTATGCACCACATCCAATAGGGTGCAACTATGATGTTCGGACACACCATCACACTATGGTGTTCCAGGCGGTATTAATTGTGAAACAATTTCCACAATGTCTTAATTGCGTGTCAAAGCTCGTAACTCGGATACTCATCTCTATGATCATATCATAGACATTTTATCCTCTTGTCACGATGATCTTTAACTTCACTCTGAAATTATTTGAACCATTCAATAATTCAGACTTGTGTTTCATCAAGTAAATATACTCAACATCTACTCGAATCATCTGTGAAGTAAGAACATAACGATATTCACTGCATTCCTCAGCACTCATTGGACTGCACACATCAAAATGTGTTACTTCCAACAAGTTGCTATCTTGTTCCATCTTACTGAAAATGAGGCTTTTCAGTCATCTTGCCTATGTGGTATGATTTGCATATCTCAAGTGATTCAAATCAAGTGAGTCCAAACGATCCATCTGCATGGAGTTTCTTCATGCGTATACACCAATAGACATGGTTTGCATGTCTCAAACTTTTCAAAAATGAGTGAGTCCAAAGATCCATCAACATGGAGCTTCATCATGCGTTTTACACCAATATGACTTACATGGCAGTGCCACAAGTAAGTGGTACTATCATTACTATCGTATATCCTTTTTGGCATGAAAATGTGTATTACTACGATCGAGATTCAATAAACCATTCCTTTAGGTGCAAGACCATTGAAGGTTTTATTCAAATAAATAGACTAACCATTATTCTCCTTAAATGAATAACCGTATTGCAATAGACATAATCCAATCATGTCTATGCTCAACGCAAACACTAAATAACAATTATTTAGGTTTAACACCAATCTCGATGGTAAAGGGTGCGTGCAATGCTTGATCACATCAACCTTGGAAACACTTCAAACACATATCTTCAGCTCACCTTTAGCTAGTCTCCGTTTATTCCGTAGCTTTTATTTCGAGTTACTAACACTTAGCAACCGAACCGGTATCTAATACCTGGTGCTACTAGGAGTACTAGTAAAGTACACATTAACATAATGTATATCCAATATACTTCTATCGACCTTTGCCATCCTTCTTATCTACCAAGTATCTAGGGTGGTTCTGCTCCAGTGTCTATTCCCTCATTACAGAAGCACTTAGTCTCGGGTTTGGGTCAACCTTGGGTTTTCACTAGACCAGCAACTGTTTTGCCGTTTCATGAAGTATCCCTTCTTGCCCTTGCCCTTCTTGAAACTAGTGGTTTCACCAACCATCAACAATTGATGCTCCTTCTTGATTTCTACTTTCGCGATGTCAAACATCACGAATACTTCAAGGATCATCATATCTATCCCTGATATGTTATAGTTCATCACGAAGCTCTAGCAGCTTGGTGGCAATGACTTTGGAGAAACATCACTATCTAATCTGGAAGATAAACTCCCACTCGATTCAAGTGATTGTTGTACTTAGACAATCTGAGCACGAGCTTAATGATTGAGCTTTTCTCCCTTAGTTTGCAGGCTAAGAAAATCATCGGAGGTCTTGTACCTCTAACGTGGGCACGAGCCTGAAATTTCAATTTCAGCCCTCGAAACATCTCATATGTTCCGCGACGTTTCGAAATCGTCTTTGGTGCCTCAACTCTAAACCGTTTAACTGAACTATCACGTAGTTATCAAAACGTGTATGTCTGATGTTCGCAACATCTATGGACGACGTTTGGGGTTCAGCACACTGAGCGATGCAATAAGGACATAAGCTTTCTATTGTCCGCATAATTGCTACTGTCAACTTTCAACTATATTTTCTCTAGGAACATATCTAAAACAGTAGGACTAAAGCGCGAGCTATGACATAATTTGCAAAGGGTCTTTTGACTATGTTTAGGATAATTAAGTTCATCTTATGAACTCCCACTCAGATAGACATCCCTCTAGTCATCTAAGTGATTACATGATCCGAGTCAACTAGGCCGTGTCCGATCATCACGTGAGACGGACTAGTCATCATCGGTGAACATCTTCATGTTGATCGTATCTACTATACGACTCATGCTCGACCTTTCGGTCTCTTGTGTTCCGAGGCCATGTCTGTACATGCTAGGCTCGTCAAGTTAACCTAAGTGTTCTGCATGTGTAAATCTGGCGTACACCCGTTGTATGTGAACGTAAGAATCTATCACACCCGATCATCACATGGTGCTTCAAAACGACAATCTTTCGCAACGGTGCACAGTTAGGGGGAAGACCTTCTTAAAATTTTAATGAGGGGTCATCTTATTTACTACCGTCGTTCTAAGAAAATAAGATGCATAAACATGATAAACATCACATGCAATCAAATAGTGACATGATATGGCCAATATCATTTTGCTCCTTTTGATCTCCATCTTCGGGGCTCCATGATCATCATCGTCACCGGCATGACACCATGATCTCCATCATCATGATCTCCATCATCGTGTCTTCATGAAGTTGTCTCGCCAACTATTACTTATACTACTATGGCTACCAGTTAGCAATAAAGTAAAGTAATTACATGGCATTGTATAATGACACGCAGGTCATACAATAAATAAAGACAACTCCTATGGCTCCTGCCGGTTGTCATACTCATCGACATGCAAGTCGTGATTCCTATTACAAGAACATGATCAATCTCATACATCACATATATTCATCACATTCTTCTTGGCCATATCACATCACATAGCATACCTTGCAAAAACAAGTTAGACGTCCTCTTATTGTTGTTTGCATGTTTTACGTGGCTGCTATGGGTTTCTAGCAAGAATGTTTCTTACCTACGCAAAACCACAACGTGATATGCCAATTGCTATTTACCCTTCATAAGGACCTTTTTCATCGAATCCGTTCCGACTAAAGTGGGAGAGACTGGCACCCGCTAGCCACCTTATGCACCAAGTGCATGTCAGTCGGTGGAACCTGTCTCACATAAGAGTACGTGTAAGGTCGGTCCGGGCCGCTTCATCCCACAATACCGTCGAAAAAAGATTGGACTAGTAACGGTAAGCATGTTGAACAAAATCAACGCCCACAACTACTTTGTGTTCTAATCTTGCAAAGAATCTACGCAATAGACCTAGCTCTGATACCACTGTTGGGGAACGTAGCAGAAATTCAAAATTTTCCTACGTGTCACCAAGATCTATCTATGGAGAAACCAGCAACGAGGGGAAGGAGAGTGCATCTACATAACCTTGTAGATCGCTAAGCGGAAGCATTCAAGAGAACGGGGTTGAAGGAGTCGTACTCGTTGTGATCCAAATCACCGGAGATCCTAGTGCCGAACGGACGGCACCTCCGCGTTCAACACACGTACAGCCCGGTGACGTCTCCCATGCCTTGATCTAGCAAGAAGAGAGGGAGAGGTTGAGGAAGACTCCATCCAGCAGCAGCACAACGGCATGGTGGTGGTGGAGGAGCGTGGCAATCCTGCAGGACTTCGCCAAGCACCTGCGGGAGAGGAGGAGGTGTCACAGGAGGGAGGGAGGCACCAGGGACTCAGGTGCGGCTGCCCTCCCTTCCCTCCACTATATATAGGGGCAAGGGAGAGGGGGGAGGCGCAGTCTTGGCCCTTCCTCCAAGGAAGGGTGCGGCCAGGGAGGAGTCCATCCTCCCTAAGGCACCTAGGAGGTGCCTTCCCCCTTTAGGACTCTCCCTTTCCCTTATCTCTTGGCGCATGGGCCTCTTGGGGGGGGGGGGGCACCAGCCCACCTGGGGCTGGTCCCCTCCCACACTTGGCCCATGCAGCCCTCCGAGGATGGTGGCCCCACTTGGTGGACCCTCGGGACCCTCCCGGTGGTCCCGGTACATTACCGATAAAACCCGAAACTTTTCCCGTGACCAAAACAAGACTTCCCATATATAATTCTTTACCTCCGTACCATTCCAGAACTCCTCGTGATGTCCGGGATCTCATTCGGGACTCCGAACAACATTCGGTAACCACATATAAACTTCCTTTATAACCCTAGCGTCATCGAAACTTAAGTGTGTAGACCCTACGGGTCCGGGAATCATGCAGACATGACCGAGACGTTCTCCGGTCAATAACCAACAGCGGGATCTGGATACCCATGTTGGCTCCCACATGTTCCACGATGATCTCATCGGATGAACCACGATGTCAAGGATTCAATCAATCTCGTATACAATTCCCTTTGTCTAGCGGTATTGTACTTGCCCGAGATTCGATCGTCGGTATGCCGATACCTTGTTCAATCTCGTTATCGGCAAGTCTCTTTACTCGTTCCATAACACATCATCCCGTGATCAACCCCTTGGTCACATTGTGCACATTATGATGATGTCCTACTGAGTGGGCCCAGAGATACCTCTCCGTTTACACAGAGTGACAAATCCCAGTCTCTATTCGTGCCAACCCAACAGACACTTTCGGAGAAACCTGTAGTGCACCTTTATAGCCACCCAGTTACTTGTGACGTTTGGTACACCCAAAGCATTCCTACGGTATCCGGGAGTTGCACAATCTCATGGTCTAAGGAAATGATACTTGACATTAGAAAAGCTTTAGCATACGAACTACACGATCTTTGTGCTAGGCTTAGGATTGGGTCTTGTCCATCACATCATTCTGCTAATGATGTGATCTCGTTATCAATGACATCCAATGTCCATGGTCAGGAAACCATAACCATCTGTTGATCAACGAGCTAGTCAACTAGAGGCTTACTAGGGACATGGTGTTGTCTATGTATCCACACATGTATCTGAGTTTCCTTTCAATATAATTATAGCATGGATAATAAATGATTATCATGAACAAGGAAATATAATAATAATAATAACTAATTTATTATTGCCTCTAGGGCATATTTCCAACAGTAACTTTATTTGAAGCTTCATGATCATCATCATTAGCTTCCTCACTAATTGGTGTAGGAATCACTGGAACTGACTTTTGTGATGAACTACTTTCCAATAAGGGAGAAGGTACAGTTACCTCATCAACTTCTACTTTCCTCCCACTCACTTCTTTTGAGAGAAACTCCTTCTCTAGAAAGGATCCATTCTTAGCAACAAAGATTTTACCTTCGGATTTGTGATAGAAGGTGTACCCAACAGTTTCGTTTGGGTATCCTTTGAAGATGCACTTCTCTGATTTGGGTTCGATCTTATCAGGTTGAAGCTTTTTCACATAAGCATCGCAACCCCAAACTTTAAGAAACGACAACTTTGGTTTCTTGCCAAACCACAGTTCATAAGGCGTCGTCTCAATGCATTTTGACGGTGCCCTATTTAAAGTGAATGCAGCCGTCTCTAGAGCATAACCCCAAAACGATAGCGGTAAATCAGTAAGAGACATCATAGATCGCACCATATCTAATAAAGTGCGGTTACGACGTCCGGACACACCATTTCGCTGTGGTGTTCCACGTGGCGTTAATTGTGAAACTATCCCATGTTGTTTCAAATGAAGACCAAACTTGTAACTCAAATATTCTCCTCCACGATCAGATCATAGACACTTTATTTTCTTGTTACGATGATTTTCCAATTCACTATGAAATTCTTTGAACTTTTCAAATGTTTCAGACTTATGCTTCATTAGGTAGATATAACCATATCTGCTCAAATCATCTGTGAAGGTAAGAAAATAACGATACCCACCACGAGCATCAACACTCATTGGACCGCATACATTGGTATGTATTATTTCCAACAAGTTAGTAGCTCGTTCCATTGTTCCGGAGAATGGAGTTTTAGTCATCTTGCCCATAAGGCACGGTTCGCAAACACCAAGTGATTCATAATCAAGTGATTCCAAAAGTCCATCAGTATGGAGTTTCTTCATGCGCTTTACACCTATATGACCCAAACGGCAGTGCCACAAATAAGTCGCACTATCATTATTAAACTTCAATCTTTTGGTTTCAACACTATGAATATGTGTATCACTACTATCGAGATTCAATAAAAATAGACCACTCAGCAGGGGTGCATGACCGTAAAAGATATTACTCATATAAATAGAACAACCATAATTCTCTGATTGAAATGAATAACCATATCACATGAAATAAGATCCAGATATAATGTTCATGCTCAATGCTGGCACAAAATAACAATTATTCAGGTCTAAAACTAATCCCGATGGTAGATGTAGAGGTAGCATGCCGACCGCGATCACATCGATTTTGGAACCATTTCCCATGCGCATCGTCACCTCGTCCTTAGCCAATCTTCACTTAATTTGTATCCCCTGTTTCAAGTTGCAAATATGAGCAACAGAACCAGTATCAAATACCCAGGCGCTACTACAAGCATTAGTTAAGTACACATCAATAACATGTATATCAAATATACCTTTCACTTTGCCATCCTTCTTATCCGCCAAATACTTGGGGCAGTTCCGCTTCCAGTGACCAGTCCCTTTCCAGTAGAAGCACTCAATTTCAGGCTTAGGTCCAGACTTGGGTTTCTTCTCTTGAGCAGCAACCTTTTTGTCGTTCTTCTTGAAGTTCCCTTTCTCCCCTTTGCCCTTTTTCTTGAAACTAGTGGTCTTATTGACCATCAACACTTGATGCTCCTTTTTGATTTCTACCTCCGCGGCCTTTAGCATCGCGAAGAGCTCGGGAATAGTCTTGTTCATCCCTTGCATATTATAGTTCATCATGAAGCTTTTGTAGCTTGGTGGTAGTGATTGAAGAACTCTGTCAATGACGCTATCATCAGGAAGATTAACTCCCAGTTGAGCCAAGTGGTTGTGGTACCCAGACATTTTGAGTATGTGTTCACTGACAGAACTATTCTCCTCCATTTTACAATTGTAGAAGTTATTGGAGACTTCATATCTCTCAATCCGGGCATTTGATTGAAATACTAACTTCAACTCCTGGAACATCTCATATGCTCCATGACGTTCAAAACGTCGTTGAAGTCCCGGTTCTAAGCCGTAAAGCATGGCACACTGAACTATCGAGTAGTCATCAACACGCGTCTGCCAGGCATTCACAATGTCTACAGTTGCGGGCGCGAGTGGTACACCTAACGGTCCTTCAATGATGTAATTCTTATGTGCAGCAATGAGGATAATCCTCAAGTTACGAACCCAATCCGTGTAGTTGCTGCCATCATCTTTCAACTTAGCTTTCTCTAGGAATGCATTAAAATTCAAAGGAATGGTGGCACGGGCCATTGATCTACAACAACATAGACATGCAAAATACTATCAGGTACTAAGTTCATGATAAATTAAAGTTCAATTAATCATATTACTTAAGAACTCCCACTTAGATAGACATCCCTCTAATCATCTAAGTGATCACGTGATCCAAATCAACTAAACCATGTCCGATCATCACGTGACATGGAGTAGTTTTCAATGGTGAACATCACTATGTTGATCATATCTACTATATGATTCACGCTCGACCTTTTAGTTTCAGTCTTCCGAGGCCATATCTGCATATGCTAGGCTCATCAAGTTTAACCCAAGTATTCTGCGTGTGCAAAACTGGCCTTCACCCGTTGTATTTGAATGTAGAGCTTATCACACCCGATCATCACGTGGTGTCTCGGCACGACGAACTGTAGCAGCAGTGCATACTCAGGGAGAACACTTGTACCTTGAAATTTAGTAAGGGATCATGTTATAATGCTACCGACGTTCTAAGAAAAATAAGATGCATAAAGGATAAACATCACATGCAATCAAAATATGCGACATGATATGGCCAACATCATCTTGTGCTCATGATCTCCATCACCAAAGCATCGTCATGTTTTCCAACGTCACCGGCGTGACACCTTGATCTCCATCATAGCATCATTGTCATTTCGCCACCTATTGTTACTACGACTATCGCTATCGCTTAGTGATAAAGTAAAACAATTACATGGCGACAACCATATGGCTCCTGCCAATTGCCGATAACTTTGTTACAAAATATGATCATCTCATGCAACAATTTATATCACATCATGCTTGACCATATCACATCACAGCAAGCCCTGCAAAAACAAGTTAGACGTCCTCTACTTTGTTGTTGCAAGTTTTATGTGGCTGCTATGGGCTTCTAGCAAGAACCGTTCTTACCTACGCATCAAAACCACAACGATTTTTCGTCAAGTGTGTTGTTTCAACCTTCAACAAGGACCGGGCAAAGCCACACTCAATTCAACTAAAGTTGCAGAAAAAGACACTCACCAGCCACCTATGTGCAAAGCATGTCGGTAGAACCAGTCTCGCGTAAGCGTACGCGTAATGTCGGTCTGAGCCACTTCATCCAACAATACCGCCGAATCAAAGTATGACTATTATCGTCCACAACTCTTTGTGTTCTACTCGAGCATATAACATCTATGCATAGACCTGGCTCAAATGCCACTGTTGGGGAATGCGGTAATTTCAAAAAAAATCCTACGATCATGCAAGATCTATGTATGTGATGCATAGCAATGAGAGGGGAGAGTGTGTCCACGTACCCTCGTAGACCGAAAGCGGAAGTGTTTAGTTAACACCATTGATGTAATCGAACGTCTTCACGATCCAACCGATCCAAGCACCAAACGTATGGCACCTGCGCGTTCAGCACATGTTCAGCTCGAAGACGTCCCTCGTACTCTTCATCCAGTTGAGGCCGAGGGAGAGTTTCGTCAGCACGACAGCGTGGTTACGGTGATGATGAAGTTACCGGCGCAGGGCTTCGCCTAAGCACTATGATGATATGACCGAGGTGTGTAACTGTGTAGGGGGGCACCGCACACGGCTAAAACAATTGTCAACTTGTGTGTTCTAGGGTGCCCCCTGCCCCCGTATATAAAGGATCAAGGGGGAGGCCGGCTAGCCCCTGTAGGGCACGCCCCAAGTAGTATTCCTACTAGGAATCCTATTCCTACTAGGTCTACAACTTGGGGAAGGGAGGGGGAAGGAAGGAGAGGGAGAGAGGGAAGGCAAGGCCCCCCCTTCCTTGTTCTATTCGGAATCATGGGAAGGGGCGCGCAGCCTGCCCTGGCCGGCCCCTCTCTCTCTCCACTAGGGCCCATCGAGGCCCATTAGTTCCCCTGGAGGGTTCCGGTAGCCCTCCGGCACTCCGGTTTTATCCGAAACTTCTCCGAAACACTTCCGGTGTTCGAATATAGTCGTCCAATATATCAATCTTTATGTCTCGACTATTTAGAGACTCTTTGTCATGTCGGTGATCACATCCGGGACTCCGAACAATCTTTGGTACAACATATCACATAAACTCATAATACAATTATCATCGAACGTTAAGCGTGCGGACCCTACGGGTTTGAGAACTATGTAGACATGAACGAGACACGTCTCCGATCAATAACCAATAGCGGAACCTGGATGCTCATATTGGTTCCTACACATTCTACAAAGATCTTTATCGGTCAAATCGCATAACAACATAAGGTGTTCCCTTTGTCATCGGTATGTTACTTGCCCGAGATTTGATCGTCGGTATCTCAATACCTACTTCAATCCCGTTACCGGCAAGTCTCTTTACTCGTTCCATAATACTTCATCTCGCAACTAATTCATTAGTCACAATGCATGAGTATTACCGAGAGGGCCCAGAGATACCTCTCCCAAACACGGAGTGACAAATCCTAATCTCGATCTATGCCAACCCAACAAACACCTTCAGAGACACCTGTAGAGCACCTTTATAATCACCCATTTACGTTGTGACGTTTGGTAGCACACAATGTGTTCCTCCGGTATTCGGGAGTTGCATAATCTCATAGTCTGAGGAACTTGTATAAGTCATGAAGAAAGCAGTAACAATGAAACTAACACGATCATAATGCTAAGCTAACAGATGGGTCATGTCCATCACATCATTCTCCTAATGATGTGATCTCGTTCATCAAATGACAACACATGTCTATGGTTAGGTAACATAACCATCTTTGATTAACGAGCTAGTCAAGAAGAGGCATACTAGGGACTATAGGTTTTGTCTATGTATCCACACATGTACTAAGTTTCTGGTTAATACAATTCTAGCATGAATAATAAACATTTATCATCAATTAAAGAAATAAATAATAATTGTATTATTGCCTCTAGGGCATATTTCCTTTAGTCTCGCACTTGCACTATAGTCAATAATATAGATTACATAGTAATGATTCTAACACCCATGGAGCTTTGGTGTTGATCATGTTTTGCTCGTGAGAGAGGCTTAGTCAATGGGTCTGCAACATCCAGATCTGTGTGTATCTTGCAAATCTCTATGTCCCCTTCCGACACTTGATGACGAATGGAATTGAAGCGTCTCTTGATGTGCTTGGTTCTCTTGTGAAATCTGGATTCCTTTGCCAAGGTAATTGCACCAGTATTGTCACAAAAGATTTTCATTGGACCCAATGCACTAGGTATGACACCTAGATCGGATATGAACTCCTTCATCCACACTCCTTCATTCGCTGCTTCCGAAGCAGCAATGTACTCCGCTTCACACGTAGATCCTGCCACGACGCTCTGCTTGGAACTGCACCAACTGACAGCTCCTCCATTCAATAAAAATACATATCCGGTTTGCGAATTAGAGTCATCTGGATCAGTCTCAAAGCTTGCATCGATGTAACCGTTTACGACGAGCTATTTTTCACCTCCATAAACAAGAAACATATCCTTAGTCCTTTTCAGGTATTTCAGGATGTTCTTGACCGCTGTCCTGTGCTCCACTCCGGGATTACTTGGGTACCTCCTGCTATGCTTATAGCAAGACATACATCAGGTCTGGTACATAGCATTGCATACATGATAGAACCTATGGCTGAAGCATAGGGAATGACTTACATTTTCTCTCTATCTTCTGCGGTGGTCGGGCTTTGAGTCTGACTCAACTTCACACCTTGTAACACAGGCAAGAACCCTTCTTTGACTGATCCATTTTGAACTTCTTCAAAACTTTATCAAGGTATGTGCATTGTGAAAGTCCAATTAAGTGTCTTGATCTATCTCTATATATCTTGATGCCCAATATGTAAGCAGCTTCTCCAAGGTCTTTCATAGAAAAACTCATATTCAGGTATCCCTTTATGCTATCCAGAAATTCTATATCATTTCCAATCAACAATATGTCATCTACATATAAGATCAGAAATGCTACAAAGCTCCCACTCACTTTCTTGTAAATAGAGGCTTCTCCAAAAATCTGTATAAAACCATATCCTTTGATCACACTATCAAAGCGTTTATTCCAACTTCGAGAGGCTTGCACCAATCCATAAATGGATCGCTGGAGCTTGCACACTTTGCTAGCACCCTTTGGATCGACAAAACCTTCCGGTTGCATCATATACAACTCTTCTTCCAGAAATCCATTCAGGAATGCAGTTTTGACATCCATTTGCCAAATTTCATAATTATAAAATGCAGCAATTGCTAACATGATTCGTACAGACCTAAGCAACGCTAAGGGTGAGAAAGTCTCATCGTAGTCAACTCCTTGAACTTGTTGAAAACCTTTCGCAACAAGTCGAGCTTTGTAAACAGTAACATTACCGTCTGCGCCGGTCTTCTTCTTAAAGATCCATTTATTTTCTATGGCTTGCCGATCATCGGGCAAGTCCACCAAAGTCCATACTTTGTTCTCATACATGGATCCCATCTCAGATTTCATGGCCTCAAGCCATTTCGCGGAATCTGGGCTCATCATCGCTTCCTCATAGTTCGTAGGTTCATCATGGTCTATTAACATGACTTCCAGAATGGGATTCCTATACCACTCTGGTGTGGATCTTGTCGGATTTCGGGTTCCGGCAGACCCTCTAGATTCGAACACTGGGGTGCGCACGGAGATTTCGCCCTCTGCCTACCTGCACCTCACTGCCTTGCTATGATCTAAGCAATCAAAGGAACAACACAAGAGACACCGAGTTTATACTGGTTCAGGCCACCATTGTGGTGTAATACCCTACTCCAGTGTGTGGTGTGGTGGATTGCCTCTTGGGCTGATGATGAGCAATACAAGGACGAACAGCCTCGCGAGGGTCTGTTCTTGGCTGGTGCGATGAACTACTAGGGGGAGTTCAGTCGCTCTCTCGATCGATCGGTCCGTTGTGATCCAATCTCCCCCCTCTACCTTGTGGTGGCTAGTCCTATTTATAGGCAAAGGCCCTGGGCCTCTTCCCAAATATTGAGCGGGAAGGGCGCCAACAATTGGCCATTTTGAAGGGGAACATCTAGTACACTTATCCTGACTAAAGTTGGTCCTCGCCTGCCAAAGGCTCCAGTGGTGACGCCGGCTTGGGCTCCACGATGACCTCCATCCTGCCGCTCTGCTGGTCTTGGTCTTGTTGCACCGAAATGGATGCCTTTGCTTGATGCTCTCGCCTGCGCTTGCTCCCTTTGCACCAAAGAGGAAAGAAGGACACTGCGTGGGCTGGCGCCCGCCTGGCGCCCGCCTGGCGCCCTTGGTCGTCATGGCTTGCGTCATGGGCACCTCGTGAGGTACCCCGCCTTGATCTCTCCGCCTCCTCGCGAGCCAGCCTGACGAGGCTGTGCCTGAGGAAGCCTCCTGTCGTCCGCCCCGCGAGGCTTGGCCCCTCGTGAGGGTCTTGAGCTCGTGCTGATGGAGATGGTCCATGCTGGGCCGCCCCTTGAGCCACGCCGCAGGCCGCAGGCAGGCAAGTCTGGGGACCCCCGTTCCCAGAACGCCGATAGTAGCCCCCGGGCCCAAGGCGCGCCCGGACTTGGCTGAGCAGAGAGGCGAAGGGGCAAGTGCGAAGCGTCGCGGGCCGTAACAGCCTGCGGCCTCGGGCGCGCGTGGCGGTTGATTGGACGTGGGCGGCTCCGCTCCCCCACGATGCCTCAGCAACTGCACGAACTGACAAGTCCCTGCATGCAAAAACTGGTCATGATTACCTGCGATCGTGGAAGCCGATGGTTGGCCTCCCCTGGCTATAAGTACGGAACAGCGCGAGCCATTCCAGTTCATCTTCCTCTGCTACTTCTCCTCTTCTTCATCTTCGCCACTGCTCCGCCTTGCCGCAATGGCTCCGATACGCCGGTTCTCCGCATAAGAGAAGGGAAAGGCCCCCCGAGAGGGCCCCGACCCGCTTCCGCCAAAGAAGCGATTGGTCCTCTGCCGCCGAGATGAGGGCGTGCGGCAGGAGGTGTCGAGGCCTTGGTGCGAGCGGCCACCGCCAGGGTTTCCGCTGCCCTTGTACGCCCACCTTGAGGGCCCTGCAGGAGCTGATGCCGCGCGCCATGGACAACGCCGCCGTCGGCGCCGGTGGGTCACGGCGGTGCGCGTTGTCCCTCCTGGAGTTCACACTGAGGGCTCCTCCTGAGAGTTTGTGCTCCACGCTGCCATGCCTCCTCGATCTTGGATTCGCCTTCCTCCTTCCTTCGCCTTTGAGATTCTGCCGAGGGGGCCTTTCAGGCTCTGGCTGCAGCACGCCGATTGCCAGACTCCTGCGACCGATGCGGATGTCGAGGTCGTCGCTCCAGGTAAGGTCTTCATGACCCGGGGCTGGGGCGAGATCGCCCGGGTTTGTAGGACGAGGGGCGCCCTCGTGATCCACCTGGAGTTCGACGGTGCTTCCATGATGCTCTTCAAGGTCTTCGATGAAGATGGGGGTCGGCTGGAGTGCTGTCCCAGAGGCAGCAGCAGAAGCCCCGGAGCGGCAAGGACCAGGCCTGCTGTTGCACGTTCTTCCAGCAGCTCCTCAAGCGGTGAGGGAACCAGAGGATCCAGCGACTCCGCCGATCTCTTTGCGACTCCGGAGACGAGTGACGACAGCTACGAGCCCCCGAGCCTGCGCTGCTCTTGGAGCAGGACGGGCTCGTTAGGCCGCCGCCGTCTCTGATCCGGATGAGGTTGGCACCGGTGCCTGGCGGCCCACTGTTGATGATGGCGTCTGCCGCGACGGTTCCTGTAGTCAGGACTCCTTAGGATACGCGTCTTTTGTCCCTGCGAGGAGCCAAGAATACACCCAGTGGGGGCTTGTAAGGTGTCTGTAGCTCCGTTTGTCAATATGATCCTTATCGTGAAGCATGCGAGATGCTTATTCCGTCTTGGCTTAGTTTCTTCCTTTCAGACCTCACAAGGGCTTGGCGCTCTGCGCCGACAGGTCCCGGTCCCAAGGCGGCTTCAGCCGTCGCTGGTATGCCAGGTCGCGATGCCGTGGTCAAGGCCAGGAGGTGAGCGGCCCGAGGTCCAGTAAGAGGCCCTGAGTCGCGATGCTCAGGAGGTCCCCTTTAGCGCTCAAGCAGCTATCGTTCGGTGAGAAAGGAATGTGACGTTGCTAACACGGGATTGCATTGGATGGGTGACAGTGCTGCGATAGCTAGTGTTTTCGGAGAGTGACTTATCTCGAGAGTCAGGAAACGCTTCCTGGTGCGGCGCTAAGTCCGTGCCTTGGCCGGCGAGGGGTTGCCTGGCGAGGTCTCTGCGTGCCTCTTTCCTCTCGCCTCTGCTCCCCTTTCTGCTCTACGTCCTCGGGTCCCGGCCCTCGAGCGGGTCTTAGCCGTCGCTGGTTTTCCAGGGCGCGATGTCGTGGACAAAGCCAGAGGGTGAGGACTGGAGAGCCGGTAGGATCCCTGAGTCGTGATGCTCAGGTACCCCCCCCCTTTAACGTGCAAGCGGTTCGCGTGGACGAGAGTGAAGAGGATGCTGTGAGGGCCTCGCCTGGCGCTTCTCCTTGGGGGGATCCTGCAAACCCACCACAAAAAGAGGAAAAGTCTGCTATGACAAGCGGCGGTCAGCTGTTAGTTGCTTTGGAGAGGCGACGAGGCACTAAAGGCCTGACGAGGTGTATTGGGGCACCCGTGAGCCAGCGCGGGACTCACGGGGCCCTACCCCAAGGCGGGTTGCGCCTGGCATTGGGCCTTAACTTGTGATGTGTTCCTGCAAATTTGGCCAGATGCCGATGCTCTACGTCCTCGGGTCCCGACCCTCGAGCTAGTCTTAGCCGTCGCTGGTTTGCCGGGGCGCGATGCCGTGGACAAAGCCACAGGGTGAGGGCTGGAGAGCCGGTAGGAGCCCTGAGTCGCGATGCTCAGGTACCCCCCCCCCCCTTTAACACGCAAGCTGCCGACATCGAGGAAGAAGAGGTGCCACGGACAGGCACCAAATAACAAGCATGATGGGTCGAATGCATGGCCCGAAAATAAACACAAGAGGGGTACACGCCGCTGGGTCTGACCCGAGCGACTTGGGGATGATGCAGCCCGAGGGGCGCCCCCAACAAAGTAAGCTAAAAACACGAGCAAAAGGGATACAAGCTGTAGGGACGGACCCACGCGGCCTGGGAATGATGCAGCCCTGAGGGCGCTCCCAGCTAGAAATGAAACTTTAAAGATGTCACCTAATAGTGTTGACGACAAAGGGGTGTTGAAGTAGCAGACGTAGCGGGCTGCGGGAGCCGATCTTCACGAGCCCCCAGGCCCAGGAGCCTCAGGAGGCTCCGGAGGCGCTGGTGGCTCCTCGCGAACCATCTCCATCTCCACCAGGACTGCAGAACGCCTGGCCTCCTGAGCCTCCAGGATGCTCCTCATGAGGCGCTGGCGCACCGCAGCCGTGTTCGGCAAGCCGTAGGGCATGCGAACGTAGCTGTGGGGTGGGCCTCCGCAGCGCCCCACACGTGAGGGCCAGAAGCGCTCCTGAGAGGCGACTCGGTTGAGCCCTGGGATGTTGATGCAGACGCGCAGCCCGCCATCCTCACCTGGATGGGGAGCTGCGGTGGGTAAGCGGCGGCTGCCACTCATGACTCTTGACTCCTGCAACTCCTGTGTGATCTGACTGACGAACTCCTAAGGGTTTGGCCCTCCTTTCTTTGCTCCTTCCTGAGGGAAACGTGTTCTGAAACACGCCTCCAAGTGGTGACCAAGCGCCTCCCTCGTGACCTTAGCAAGGTCGGTGGCCCTCGAGGTGGGAGCCCCCGAGCCCTGCTTGAGGAGGGCGCCGAGCGCGCCTCCCTATGCGACAGAAGGAGGTACCCCCTGAGCAGGCGCAGACCCTGAGGGGCCTACCTCCTGAGGGGTCGGGCCTAGCGATGTCTTCTTCTTCTTGGGGGCAGTCTCAGGGAGCCTCCCGCTCCCGCGATCTAGGTCTTCAAGTGATGCGGCCTGAAAAGCTCGTTCTAGGGAGCACACCGCGTCTCTTTCTTCACAAGGCACTGTGATGACTCCACCGCTTCCTGGCATCTTGAGGACGTTGTATCCGTGAAGAGTCACGGCCATGAACTTGGCGAGAGCTGGGTAGCCGAGGATGGCATTGTACGACAGGCGAATGTGGGCGACGTCGAAGTCGATGAGCTCGGTGCGGTAGTTGATGCGCGCCTCGAAGGTGACAGGGAGGCGGACCTGCCCAATTGGAACTATGGAGCCGTCGGTGACTCCAGAGAAAGGCTTGGTTGGCTGAAGCTGATCGTAGGGCACTTGGAGATTGTTGAACGTCTCTACGGACAGGACGTTGAGCCCTGCCCCGCCATCGATGAGGGTCCTGGTGACTTGCACGTTGCTGATGACTGGGGAGCAAAGCATTGGGAGGACTCCGGCTGTGGCCGCGCACTTGAGCTGATCCGCTGAGCTGAACGTGATGGCACACGCCGACCACCTGAGGGGCGCGTGGCTTCAAGCTTAGGGAGGACCGCATTCACTTCGCGGGCGAACTGCTTGAAGATGCATTGAGAGGCTGGGGCTTGAGCTCCGCCAAGGATGCAGGCGATCGCGCGCGGCTCCTGTAAGCCCCTAGCCCCCTCGTCCTGATGATGGTCCTCATTTCTCCTTGGCTGCGGCAGCAGTGGAGGGAGGCCTACATTTCCTTGCGGGCGATCCTCGCGAGGCCGATCCCTCCAATCTCCCTCGCGAGGCTGATCTTGCCAGCGATCCTCGCGAGGTCGGTCGCGCCACCCTTGGCGAGGGCCGCGGTCTCCCCAGCGTCCTGCGCTCCTTCCTCCTCCTCGGCCATAGCCGCGTTGCGGTCGGAGCGTCGGCCGACCCTTCCTTCTCGCAAGGTTCGGAGCTCTTGGCATTCATTGGTGTTGTGGGTGTGGAGGTCGTGGTACACACAGTACCGGCTGCCCTTGAAAGACTCGGGCTGATCTCTACCCCACTTGGTGTCTAGTTCTGCCGCGAGCACGGCAGCCCCCTTGCGCTTCATGTTCTTGGCCTTGGATTTCTTCTCTTCTGGGTCGGCGGCTGGCGGCTTGAGGAGGGAAAGGCGCCCTTCCTCAGCCCTGGCGCACTTGGTTGCCAAGTTGAACAGCTCCAAGGAAGTGCACAGATCTTCATGCATTGCCAGCTCCTCCTTCATCTTGACGTTGCGCACACCATCGGAGAAGGATGAGATGATGGCCTCCTCGGTCACCTTGGGAATCTAGAGACGTGCGTTGTTGAAGCGCTAGATGTACTTCTGCAGGGTCTCCCCTGGTTGTTGCTTGATGCGGCGCATGTCGCTCACGACAGGTGGCCGGTCGCGAGTACCTTGGAAGTTGGCGATGAAACGGGTGCGCATCTCATCCTAGGAGGAGATCGTGCCCGGTGCCAGGTTCAGGAGCCAGGTGCGGGCCCCGTCCTTGAGTGCCATGGGAAACCAGTTCGCCATGACCTTCTCGTCCCCGTTGGCGGCTTCGATGCCTAGCTCGTAGAGCTAAAGGAACTCCGCAGGGTCGGCCGTACCGTCGTAGCGAGGAGGCAGGTCTGGCTTGAACTTGCAGGGCCATGCGACGCTGCGCAGCCCGGTGGTGAAGGCACGGCATCCTGCCGTGGCCACGAAAGGCCTCTGGTGACGAGGAGCTTGGTCTTGCGGGCCCCCATGCACTGCATCTGGGAGCAGCGCGGGGTCTTGGCGCACTGGGACAGGAGCGTGGTCGTGATGGACTGGAGCAGGGAGCACTCGGGCAGCTTCTTGGGGGGCGAGGAACCTCTTGGCAGCTCCGCTCTTGCTGCGCTGGCACCGGACGGGGTGGGTTCCATCCAAGGGCCACGCGCCTTGGTGCCAGGGCGCCTTCTTGAGGGGGAGGCGGCTGAGGCGCCCCCGGAGCTTCATTGCCCGCGCAGGGCAGGGCACGGTGCAGCGAGAAGGACGGCGCGGGGGAGCCCCCTGTGACACGGACGAGCTCGGCGACGCGGTCGAGCCACTCTTCATAGACGTCGTCGACTGGGCGGTAGCACAGGAGCTCGTTTGCCGCGATGAGCGCAGCTCGAGCCTCCATGGCCGCGCGGGGCGCGCGGGACGAAGAACCAGCCGGGGCGAGCGAGGGAGTGGCAGTGCGGCGGTCTCACCTCATGGATGGATGCTGGGACGATGCTTGCTACTCGTTCCCCGCCGGGCCGAGGGCGGCGTTGACGCCAGGCGACGGGGAACGGCGGGGGTGCCCGCCGACAGGGGCCGTCTGGGCGACGCGGGAAGCGAGACCGGCTCAGCCTCGGCGCGGGCCCGACGAGCATGTGACATGGACACGATGGTCGGTGAAGAACAAGGCGGCGGAAGGAGAATTCCGGCGCACCCCTACCTGGCGCGCCAAATGTCGGATTTCGGGTTCCGGCAGACCCTCTAGATTCAAACACTGGGGTGTGCGCGGAGATTTCGCCCTCTGCCTACCTGCACCTCACCGCCTCGCTATGATCTAAGCAATCAAAGGAACAACACAAGAGACGCAGAGTTTATACTAATTCAGGCCACCATTGTGGTGTAATACCCTACTCCAGTGTGTGGTGTGGTGGATTGCCTCTTGGGCTGATGATGAGCAATACTAGGAAGAACAGCCTCACGAGGGTCTGTTCTTGGCTGGTGC
>NC_041381.1:460211839-460315181 GCF_002162155.2 Triticum dicoccoides | reverse complement strand
CTAGTCCTATTTATAGGCAAAGGCCCTGGGCCTCTTCCCAAATATTGAGCGGGAAGGGCGCCAACAATTGGCCATTTTTAAGGGGAACATCTAGTACACTTATCCTGACTAAAGTTGGTCCTCGCCTGCCAAAGGCTCCGGTGGTGACGCCGGCTTGGGCTCCATGATGACCTCCATCCTGCCGCTCTGCTGGTCTTGGTCTTGTTGCACCGAAATGGATGTCTTTGCTTGATGCTCTCACCTGCACTTGCTCCCTTTGCACCAAAGAGGAAAGAAGGATACTGTGCGGGTTGGCGCCCGCCTGGCACCCTTGGTCGTCATGGCTTGTGTCATGGGCACCTTGTGAGGTACCCCGCCTTGATCTCTCCGCCTCCTCGCGAGCCAGCCTGACGAGGCCGTGCCTGAGGAAGCCTCCTATCGTCTGCCCCACGAGGATTGGCCCCTCGCAAGGGTCTTGAGCTCGTGCTGATGGAGATGGGCCATGCTGGGCCGCCCCTTGAGCCACGTCGCAGGCCGCAGGCAGGCAAGTCTGGGGACCCCCGTTCCCAGAACACCGACAGATCTTACTCTGGAAGACCTACGAGGTTTGGTAGTAACTTTATTTGAAACTTCATGATCATCATCATTAGCTTCCTCACTAATTGGTGTAGGAATCACTGGAACTAACTTCTGTGATGAACAACTTTCCAATAAGGGAGAAGGTACAGTTACCTCATCAAGTTCTACTTTCCTCCCACTCACTTCTTTTGAGAGAAACTCCTTCTCTAGAAAGATCCATTCTTAGCAACAAAGATTTTACCTTCGGATCTATGATAGAAGGTGTACCCAACAGTTTCGTTTGGGTATCCTTTGAAGACGCACTTCTCTGATTTGGGTTCGATCTTATTAGGTTGAAGCTTTTTCACATAAGCATCGCAGCCCCAAACTTTAAGAAACGACAACTTTGGTTCATAAGGCGTTGTCTCAATGGATTTTGACGGTGCCCTATTTAAAGTGAATGCAGCCGTCTCTAGAGCATAACCCCAAAATGATAGCGGTAAATCAGTAAGAGACAGCATAGATCGCACCATATCTAATAAAGTGCGGTTACGACGTCCGGACACACCATTTCGCTGTGGTGTTCCAGGTGGCGTTAATTGTGAAACTGTCCCATGTTGTTTCAAATGAAGACCAAACTCGTAACTCAAATATTCTCCTCCATGATCAGATCATAGAAACTTTATTTTCTTGTTATGATGATTTTCCAATTCACTATGAAATTCTTTGAACTTTTCAAAAGTTTTAGACTTATGCTTCATTAAGTAGATATAACCATATCTGCTCAAATCATCTGTGAAGGTAAGAAAATAACGATTCCCACCACGAGCATCAACACTCATTGGACCGCATATATTGGTATGTATTATTCCAACAAGTCAGTAGCTCGTTCCATTGTTCTGGAGAATGGAGTTTTAGTCATCTTGCCCATAAGGCACGGTTCGCAAGCACCAAGTGATTTATAATCAAGTGATTCCAAAAGTCCATCAGTATGGAGTTTCTTCATGCGCTTTACACCTATATGACCCAAACGGCAGTGCCACAAATAAGTTGCACTATCATTATTAAACTTCAATCTTTTGGTTTCAACACTACGAATATGTGTATCACTACTATCGAGATTCAATAAAAATAGACCACTCAGCAGGGGTGCATGACCATAAAAGATATTACTCATATAAATAGAACAACCATAATTCTCTGATTGAAATGAATAACCATCTCGCATGAAATAAGATCCAGATATAATGTTCATGCTCAATGCTGGCACCAAATAACAATTATTCAGGTCTAAAACTAATCCCGATGGTAGATGTAGAGGTAGCGTGCCGGTCGCGATCACATCGACTTTGGAACCATTTCCCACACGCATTGTCACTTCATCCTTAGCCAATCTTCACTTAATCCGTAGCCCCTGTTTCGAGTTGCAAATATGAGCAACAGAACCAGTATCAAATACCCAGGCGCTACTACAAGCATTAGTTAAGTACACATCAATAACATGTATATCAAATATACCTTTCACTTTGCCATCCTTCTTATCCACCAAATACTTGGGGCAGTTCCGCTTCCAGTGACCAGTCCCTTTGCAGTAGAAACACTCAGTTTCAGGCTTAGGTCCAGACTTGGGTTTCTTCTCTTGAGCAGCAACCTTTTTGTCGTTCTTCTTGAAGTTCCGTTTCTCCCCTTTGCCCTTTTTCTTGAAACTAGTGATCTATTGACCATCAACACTTGATGCTCCTTTTTGATTTCTACCTCTGCGGCCTTTAGCATCGCGAAGAGCTCGGGAATAGTCTTGTTCATCCCTTGCATATTATAGTTCATCACGAAGCTTTTGTAGCTTGGTGGTAGTGATTGAAGAACTCTGTCAATGACACTATCATCAGGAAGATTAACTCCTAGTTAAGCCAAGTGGTTGTGGTACCCAGACATTCTGAGTATGTGTTCACTGACAGAACTATTCTCCTCCATTTAACAATTGTATAACTTATTGGAGACTTCATATCTCTCAATCCGGGCATTTGCTTGAAATACTAACTTCAACCCCTGGAACATCTCATATACTCCTCAAGCCATTTCGCGGAATTTGGCTCATCATCGCTTCCTCATAGTTCGTAGGTTCATCATGGTCTAGTAACATGACTTCCAGAATAGGATTACCATACTACTCTGGTGTGGATCTTACTCTGGAGGACCTACGAGGTTCGGTAGTAACTTGATCTGAAGCTTCATGAGCATCATCATTAGCTTCCTCACTAATTGGTGTAGGAATCACGGGAACTGATTTCTGTGATGAACTACTTTCCAATAAGGGAGAACGTACAGTTACCTCATCATCTTCTACTTTCCTCCCACACTTCTTTCAAGAGAAACTCCTTCTCTAGAAAGGATCCATTCTTAGCAACAAAGAATTTGCCTTCAGATCTGTGATAGAAGGTGTACCCAACAGTTTCCTTTGGGTATCCTATGAAGACGCACTTCTCCATTTGGGTTCGATCTTATCAGGTTAAAGCTTTTTCACATAAGCATCGCAGCCCCAAACTTTAAGAAACGACAACTTTGGTTTCTTGCCAAACCACAGTTCATAAGGCGTTGTCTCAACGGATTTTGATGGTGCCCTATTTAAAGTGAATGCAGCCGTCTCTAGAGCATAACCCCAAAACGATAGCGGTAAATCAGTAAGAGACATCATAGATCACACCATATCTAATAAAGTGCGGTTACGATGTTCGGACACACCATTTCGCTGTGGTGTTCCAGGTAGCGTTAATTGTGAAACTATCCCATGTTGTTTCAAATGAATACCAAACTCGTAACTCAAATATTCTCCTCCACGATCAGATCATAGAAACTTTATTTCTACCTCCGCGACCTTTAGCATCGCGAAGAGCTCGGGAATAGTCTTGTTCATCCTTTGCATATTATAGTTCATCACGAAGCTTTTGTAGCTTGGTGGTAGTGATTGAAGAACTCTGTCAATGACACTATCATCAGGAAGATTAACTCCCAGTTGAGCCAAGTGGTTGTGGTACCCAGACATTCTAAGTATGTGTTCACTGACAGAACTATTCTCCTCCATTTTACAGTTGTAGAACTTACTAGAGACTTCATATCTCTCAATCCGGGTTTTTGCTTGAAATATTGACATCAACTCCAGGAACATCTCATATGGTCCATGACGTTCAAAACATCGTTAAAGTCCCGGTTCTAAGCCGTAAAGCATGGCACACTGAACTATCGAGTAGTCATCAACACGCGTCTGCCAGGCATTCACAATGTCTGCAGTTGCGGGTGCGGGTGGTACACTTAACAGTGCTTCCAGGACATAATTCTTCAGTGCAGCAATGAGGATAATCCTCAAGTTACCCACCTAGTCCGTGTAGTTGCTGCCATCATCTTTCAACTTAGCTATCTCTAGGAACGCATTAAAATTCAAAGGAACGATAGCACGGGCCATTGATCTACAACAACATAGACATGCAAAGTACTATCAGGTACTAAGTTCATGATAAATTAAAGTTCAATTAAT
The DNA here is from genome assembly GCF_002162155.2 of Triticum dicoccoides. Taxonomy (NCBI): domain Eukaryota; kingdom Viridiplantae; phylum Streptophyta; class Magnoliopsida; order Poales; family Poaceae; genus Triticum; species Triticum dicoccoides. Next base: position 460,311,115 of record NC_041381.1, on the reverse strand, counting down.
CATATTACTTAAGAACTCCCACTTAGATAGACATCCCTCTAATCATCTAAGTGATCACGTGGTCCAAATCAACTAAACCATGTCTGATCATCACGTGAGATGGAGTAGTTTTCAATGGTGAACATCACTATGTTAATCATATCTACTATATGATTCACGCTCGACCTTTCGGTCTCAGTGTTCCAAGGCCATATCTTCATATGCTAGGCTCATCAAGTTCAACCCGAGTATTCTGCGTGTGCAAAACTGGCTTGCATCCGTTGTATGTGAACGTAGAGCTTATCACACCCGATCATCACGTGGTGTCTCGGAATGACAAACTGTAGCAACGGTGCATACTCAGGGAGAACACTTGTACCTTGAAATTTAGTAAGGGGTCATCTTATAATGCTACCGATGTTCTAAGCAAAATAAGATGCATAAAGGATAAACATCACATGCAATTAAAATATCTGACATCATATGGCCATCATCATCTTGTGCTCATGCTCTCCATCACCGAAGCATCATCATGATCTCCAACGTCACCGGCACGACACCTTGATCTCCATCGTAGCATTGTTGTCGTTTCGCCACCTATTGTTACTATGACTATCGCTATTGCTTAGAGATAAAGTAAAACAATTACATGGTGATTGCATTGCATACAATAAAGCGACAACAATATGGCTCCTACCAGTTGCCGATAACTTTGTTACAAAATATGATCATCTCATACAACAATTTATATCACATCATGCTTGACCATATCACATCACAGCAAGCCCTGCAAAAACAAGTTAGACGTCCTCTACTTTGTTGTTGCAAGTTTTACGTGGCTGCTATGGGCTTCTAGGAAGAACCGTTCTTACCTACGCATCAAAACCATAACGATTTTTCGTCAAGTGTGTTGTTTTAACCTTCAATAAGGACCGGGCGTAGCCACACTCAATTCAACTAAAGTTGCAGAAAAAGACACTCACCAGCCACCTATGTGCAAAGCACGTCAGTAGAACCAGTCTCGCATAAGCGTACGCGTAATGTCGGTCTAAGCCGCTTCATCCAACAATACCGCCAAATCAAAGTATGACTATTATCGCCCACAACTGTTTGTGTTCTACTCGAGCATATAACATCTACGCGTAGACCTGGCTCGGATGCCACTGTTGGCGAACGCGGTAATTTCAAAAAAAATCCTACGATCACGCAAGATCTATCTATCTGATGCATAGCAACGAGAGGGGAGAGTGTGTCCACGTACCCTCGTAGACCAAAAGTGGAAGCGTTTAGTTAACACGGTTGATGTAGTCGAATGTCTTCGCGATCCAACCGATCCAAGCACCGAACGTACGGCACCTCCGCGTTCAGCACACGTTCAGCTCGAAGATGTCCCACGTACTCTTCATCCAGTTGAGGCCGAGGGAGAGTTTCGTCAGCACGACAGCGTGGTTACAGTGATGATGAAGTTACCGGCGCAGGGCTTCGCCTAAGCACTACAATGATATGACTGAGGTGTGTAACTGTGGAAGGGGGCACCGCACACGGCTAAAACAATTGTCAACTTGTGTGTTCTAGGGTGCCCCCTACCCCCGTATATAAAGGAGCAAGGGGGGAGGCCGGCTAGCCCCTGTAGGGCGCGCCCCAAGTAGGATTCCTACTAGGAATCCTATTCCTCGTAGGTTTACAACTTGGGGAAGGGAGGGGGAAGGAAGGAGAAGGAGAGAGGGAAGGCAAGGGGCGCCCCCCTTCCTTGTTCTTTTCGGACTCAGCGGAAGCGTTTAGTTAACACGGTTGATGTAGTCGAACGTCTTCGTGGTCCAACTGATCCAAGCACCGAACGTACGACACCTTTACGTTCAGCACACTTTCAGCTCGGCAACGTCCCTCATACTCTTGATCCAGTTGAGGCCAAGGGAGAGTTTCGTCAGCACGATGGCGTGGTGACGAGTTACCAGCGCAGGGCTTCGCCTAAGCACTATGACGATATGACCGAGGTGTGTAATTATGGAGGGGGCACCGCACATGGCTAAAACAATTGTCAACTTGTGTGTTCTAGGGTGCTCCCCTGCCCCCATATATAAAGGAGCAATGGGGGAGGCCGCCCGGCCCCTATAGGGCGCGCCCCATGTAGGATTCCTACTAGGAATCCTATTCTTAGTAGGTTTCCAACTTGGGGAAGGGAGGGGAAGGAAGGAGAGGGAGAAAGGGAAGGCAAGGGGGGCACCCCCCCCCCTTCCTTGTCCTATTCGGACTCAGGGGGAGGGGGCGCGCGGCATGCCCTGGTTGGCCCCTCTCTCTCTCCACTACGGCCCATCGAGGCCCATTAGTTCCCCTGGAGGGTTCCGGTAACCCTCCGGCACTCCGGTTTTATCCGAAACTTCTCCGGAAAACTTTTGGTGTCCAAATATAGCCATCCAATATATCAATCTTTATGTCTCAACCATTTCGAGACTCCTCGTCATGTTTGTGATCACATCCGGGACTCCGAACAATCTTCGGTACAACATATCACATAAACTCATAATACAATCGTCATCGAATGTTAAGCGTGCGGACCCTACGGGTTCGAGAACTATGTAGACATGACCGAGACATGTCTCTGATCAATAACCAATAGCGGAACCTAGATGCTCATATTGGATCCTGCATATTCTACGAAGATCTTTATTGGTCAAACCGCATAACAACATACGGTGTTCCCTTTGTCATCGGTATGTTACTTGCCCGAGATTTGATCGTCAGTTTCTCAATACCTAGTTCAGTGTCATTACGGCAAGTCTATTTACTCGTTTCATAATATTTCATCCCACAACTAACTCATTAGTCACAATGCTTGCCAGGCTTATAGTGATGAGTATTACCGAGAGGGCCCAAAGATACCTCTCCAAAACACGGAGTGACAAATCCTAATCTTGATCTATGCCAACCCAACAAACACCTTCGGAGACACCTATAGAGCACCTTTATAATCACCCTTTTATGTTGTGATGTTTGGTAGCACACAAAGTGTTCCTCCGGTATTCGGGAGTTGCATAATCTCATAGTCTGAGGAACTTGTATAAGTCATGAAGAAAACAGTAGCAATGAAACTAACACGATCATAATGCTAAGCTAACGGATGGGTCATGTCTGTCACATCATTCTACTAATGATGTGATCCCGTTCATCAAATGACAACACATGTCTATGGTTAGGAAACATAACCATTTTTTATTAACAAGCTAGTCAAGTAGAGGCATACTAGGGACTATATGTTTTGTTTATCTATTCACACATGTACTAAGTTTTCTGGTTAATACAATTCTAGCATGAATAATAAACATTTATGATGAATTAAGGAAATAAATAATAACTTCATTATTGCCTCTAGGGCATATTTCCTTCAGGGCTGGCATCCCTAGAGAGGACTATTGCGCGGCAGAGGTCAAGAATTACATGGTTTCAAGAAGGGGACGCTAACACGCAGTTATTCCACCTGGTAGTGAATGGGAGACGTATGAAAAACTACATTCCTTCCTTGACCATGGATGGGTGCATCATCATGGATTAGAAAGGCAAGGAAGAAGCCTTCTACAAAGCTTACAAGGATCTGCTAGGCAAGGATGGAGCCCGAGATTTCACACTTGATTTGGAGGGGCTTGGTGTCACGCCCATTGATCTTTCAGACCAAGATCGTGTGTTCTCTGAAGATGAGATCTAGGAAGTTACCAAGGATTTTCCTTCGGACAAAGCAACTGGGCCGGACGGGTTCATTGGCATTTTCTTTCAAAAAGCGTGGGAGATAATCAAGGTGGATCTAGTTGCTGCGGTTCACAAGTTTTTCCTTGGCAATGGAAGGGGATTTGGAAGGTTGAACCAAGCTTTGATCACTTTGGTTCCGAAGACACCGGAAGGATGCACTGTGTTTGACTTCCGACCTATATGCCTCGTGCATGGTATGCCCAAGTTTGCTTCCAAGTTGCTGATTGTCAGGCTAAGACCGCGCATGGGAGAGCTTCTACAGATGAACCAGTCCGCATTCATTAAGGGCGGATGTTTGCATGATAACTTTCTCTTGGTTCGGAAAATGGCACACACAATGCATATATATAGGAGGAAATCCAAGGGAGGGATTCTCAAGCTTGACATAACCAAAGCTTTGATTTGCTGGTGTGGCCGTTTTGTTTGAGGTGTTAAGAGCCAAGGGCTTCTCGAGGCGCTGGATCTCTTGGATTGCGATCTTCCTTACCACCGCCAGCTCGAGGGTTCTAGTGAATGGATGTGCTAGTGACAAGTTCATGCACGCCAAAGGATTGAGGCAAGGGGACTCGATATCTCCCTTGCTTTTTGTTATTGCCATGGACATGCTTACGGCAATCATCTCCAAGGCGCATGAGGCACGAGTGCTTAGTACCATCAATGGATGCAGCCTAATGCAGCGCTTGTCCTTGTACGCTGATGATGTGGTGCTCTTCATAAAACCAACATGGCCTGATCTCATGTTTGTTAAAGAAATTCTTGCTATATTCAGAGTGGCATCTGGGTTCAAAGTAAACTATTCCAAATCTGCGGCAATCTTGATCAGAGCAGAAAATGAGGATGAAGAGCTTGTTAAGTCTATGATGTCATGGAGGATCGACACCTTTCCATGCAAATACCTTGGGCTCCAGCTTAGCATCAGGCAACTCAAAAGGTCAGAGTGGCAGCCGATTTTTGACACGGCTCTCCATGTCCTGCCAAGATGGCAAAGGGGTCTCATGACGAGGTCGAGGAGGCTCATTCTTGTTATGAGGGCGCGCGCTACACATCACCTCATGACAGTGGAGGCACCTAAATGGGCACTGGAGAGAGTGGACAAGGGTTGTCCAGCATTTTTCTAGGCCGGAACCGAGGCGGTGAATGGAGGCAAGTGTGTCGTCTCCTGGGCTAGGGTTTGTAGGCCTAAGCACTTGGGAGGATTGGGTGTTATTGACCTGTTAAAGCGCGGTATCGCTTTAATACTCAGATGGGATGGCTCCGAGGCACGATGATTCCAGGCCGTGGCAAGGGCTCAACTTGACCGCGGACAAAAAGGTGGACCAAGCTTTTGGGTGCCTAGTCAAATGGAAAGTTGGTTCAGAAGGCAAGACCTTGTTCTGGAAAGACCGATGGATACATGGAGCAGCTATCAAAGATTTTGCACCCTTGGTTGTGGCAAAGGTGCAGACACAAGTGGCAAATAGGAGACTAGTGCGAGATGCGATGTACATGCATTCATGGATGGATGATGTCATGGGAGACCTATGCACTGAGGGCCTCACCCAGTTCATCGGACTTTGGGATATACTCTTGGAAGTTCAATTGAACGCTCAGGTCGAGGACTACCCCATCTGGGCTTGGTACACGTCTGAAGTCTACACTGCATCATATGCGTACAAGATGTTATGCGAGGGAGGAGTCAGATTCCACTACTTCGGAGCCATATGGAAGTGTTGGGCACCGCTCGCGTGCAAGTTATTCATGTGGCTTGCGGTGCAATATCGTCTACGGACATCATACAGGGGAGCCAGGCACGTATTACAAGACCAATCATCAAAATGTTACATGTGTGACCAGGAGGAGGATACAGTCGACCACATTTTGCTATAGTGCGTGTTCTCGCGGCAAGTGTGGTTCCACTGCATTACTAGGATGGGTTTAACGGCCGACCTTTGCCCAACCAATGACTCAAGATTGGTGTAGTGGTGGACGGATGCGAGAAAGCAAATAGATAAGCAGTCTCAGAAAGGCTTTGACACTTTTGTGATGCTAATCTGTTGGACGATATGGAAGCAAAGGAATGTGAGGGTCTTCAGCACGGGCATGATCAAGAACGAGTCGGATACTGTAGAATCAATCTTTGATGAGTTGAGGATCTGAGCCAAAGCAGGAGCATTGGAGGACAACCAATCATAGAGTAGTCGAGTAGAGCTAGGGAGTGGTGTGGAGGCTTGGTTAGGGTCGGTTTGTGACTCCTAACTAGCGATGTGTAATCTCTTGTACATATTTTCTCCCTTCTATAAAGCTAAGGTACGCCATTCGCATACCCTCAAAAAAAGATACTATCAACTGTCCCAATGATGAAATGGAAAAGAATTAGTCAGGGGTGGAAGGAGCACGCCTATTGGGGAGCGCGGAGAACAGGTGGGTGACGACCCTCTGGCCTATAGGAGCGGCCAGTGGCAAAAGGGCAGATGCAGCGTTGAGGAACACACTGCCAATACATTATTTAATCAAAAACACAAATTGGTTTTCAAACTTACAGTATAGTGATAGAACAAAGTTGTCTTGAGCAATATGTATGAACATGCGCCACATCTCGAAGAACATCCTCACAAAATTCACAAACCCTGGTATTTGCAATCGATGCCTCAAGGAGGGACGCTCACCAGAGCCCTCCTCACCGGCATCGACCATTGTCGAATCCAAAGCTTTCGCCTAGAGCCTAGAGAAAAGAAACAAAGCAGAGTTTAATCAATTAAGTTGTACATGAACATTGCGGATAAAGAAGTGTTAAACTATTAAGTTGTACATGAATATTGCGGATAAAGAAGTGTTAAACCAGTGCCGCAAGACCAAAGTGCACCCTCAAAATTGTATCATGGAAGTTTTTTTCACCTAATTTTGTGAAGCATTGCCAACCAGATAATATTTGCAAATTAACTGATATTTGATTTTCTATGAACAACAGAAATATTATTACATACTCCGAGGTGACAATGCAGGTGGCAGGGTTGATGCTCCAGCTGGTCAGACCTACGCCGGTGCGATGCTCGGAGCCCAGGAGCCGGCGGACTGGAGGATCCCTCCCATGGCGCTGGTTCAACAGGTGGGGAGGGGTAGTGGGCCCACCATCACGGTCCAAGATAGGCTGACGCGACGCCAGTCTGCTTTTGACCTCCTGGGTGGAGCGGTTGGAAGTGAGCGGGAGACCGCTTTACCCAGGCCGAGTAGTTTGAATGCTCGGGGCGCCAATGCGAGTGAGATGCCTCAGCGGGACCTGCAGATGGGTCTGATGGAGATCCTTCTGGAGCCGCAACATGTGGAGACATCAGTTTCCCAGGCTGGGATTGGGCAGGGAAGTGTGCAGGATAAGGTCGGACCCATGGTGGATTATGCGCTGGTGTTGGTTGCGCAGCCAGAGGAAGATCAGTCTGTCATCAGGTCTGGATCGGATGAGACAGACATGGGGCCTATGCAGGAGGAGATCCGATCAGTGGCTGTGTCCTTGGGTGTGGTGGCACTCCCAATGGAGGCGGCTATGGCTAGCTGCGATCGGGAGGCGGGACCGGCCACAAAGGATTCGGGACGTGGGGCCTCAGTGGTGGAGACAACTGTTTTGGAAGTGGTGGGTGGGGACAGCTCGCATCCCGAGAATCTGGTGATGGAGACTAACTTGGGGGCGCCGGAGAAGGATGAGGACAGACTAATCATTGAGGAAGAATCCCCGGCATGGGAGGAGGTGCGCACACAAGTGGCGCGTTCGGATTTGCTGGTTCTGGTTTCGGTCATGCAGGATGTAGAATTGGACATGCAAAACCGGGTTATGGCTGGCAACGATGGCATGACACAACAGGAGTTAATAGCCTTTGGGAAGCTCAAGTGGTTTTGCAACGCTCTTGTGATGAAGTAGGCGCCACCACTCCTCGAGGTACAATCCACACTTCGGCCGGAGGCTGAGCCATACACGCCGCGTAGAGCAATGAGGAGTGCCAAGCAGGCCCCGACTTCCAAGTCCAGGGCCACCCAGGAGGAGAATGTGCTCATGCGGGCTTTGGGCATTGTGCCGGAAGACTTGGAGGGCCATGATGATAAACATTGCGGAGTTGGCAGAGATATTTGACTCTCCTTTGAGGGAGCATCACATCTGGGTGATTGCGGCACTATTTGGTAAGGAGGTGCCCCCGGCTCATGTGATGAGCTCCGGCACGACAATGGTGATTGGGGCGACTTGATCTTTTCCATGAGTGGTTGTGGGAGGTGGGTGATTCACTTGATCCTTATGGATTGGAACCCGCGGGTGCTATGTTGGAACGTGAGGGGGCTCAAAAACATGTCGAAGCGGAATGCGGTGAGGGAATTCATTCGTGATGCTAAGGTTAATGTCTTCAAGAGACAAAACTTGATGTAATCGATACTTTTGTGGTAATGCAATGCATAGGGCCATCTTTTGATGGCTTTGCCTACCTGCCGGCTCTGGATACTAGGGGTGGAATTCTCCTGGGTTGGGATAGATCTATCTTGGAGATCACTAACATTAGCATGGATAGCTACTCCTATGTGCGTATCTTCCCATCATGGAAATATTATACTGAAGATGAAGGAAAATGCCAGTTGCAGGTGTTTGTCCAGGAGTTATGTGTAAGTAATGTTATTCATGGCAATTACTTTGCTTTGTCCCATACATTCTACCTCCATGATGGTTATAATACAACAAATTTTCCCATTTTTCTCTATAGAGAAGGACCGATTTGGAAACTCAGGATGAGGTAATCTGTGGTAATACATCTGCTATCTTCAAGAATGCTTGGTGGCAGTATAGTAATTACCTGAAGAAAACGTACTTCATTGGCAAAGAAACTCATCAAATTCCCTTACGTTCTCCTGAGACACATTTACTGGACGACGACTAGGAACGCCTTGTTCTTTACTGGTCCCGAACCAAGAATGTGGTAAGGTCTATGAACTCATTTTATTCTAAGTACTATATGCTTGCATCTTATTGTACTCTGTTCATGTAGAACAAGTGCTTAAACCTAAAGAACAATTGTTCTCATTTCAGATTCCATTGCTATCATGCATACTACTTTGCTCTTATATCACTGTATTTACTCATACAAACTTATGTTTAAATTGAACGATCCAATGGAAACTCCAATGGCACAACAGGTATGTTTACGCATGTTTCTTTAACACGTTTCCTCTTATAAATAGCTCTGTTGATTTCAATTTCAATTGTGTATACAGTTGACTTCTCATATCATGCACATTACTAGCATCATAACAGGGCCACTAGTGTTGTTGTACATGTAGACCCGTGGTACCCATCTAAAATCTTGTTATGCCGTGTAGTTTCCCACGCTTTGTATTCTTTCAGTGTTGCTTTCTCTTGAACTGATATGATTTGAACCATGTCTCTATTTTGATTTGGCAAGACAATGTAGTGACCATAGGACATAGATATATGTTTGTTTGATGCCTTTATAATGTACTACTTGGCAATAGAAGACTTGGTAGTTTAATCTTGTCCACCTTACTAATGAACTAGTTCACCGAAATGAGTTTCATATACTGATACATGCTAAACTTGTTATCTGTCTACTTGTTTCTTCTTTTATAATGCTGACAGAATATTGGGGAAGAGTGCCTTATTAAGCAATGATAAAGGAAGTAATGCAGATAAGGTTCGGGATTGTGAGACATACTTGTTGGTCTCCAACAAAGCTAATAAAACAGCTAAGGAAAACTATCTTGAAGACAGTGAGGCAACTCCAAAGTCCTATCTTGGTTTATTGTTCGAGTTACTGGCCACTACCGCTTGCATAAGCTATTCAAACTCACTGTCTGAATCAGTTCAGTTTCTTGAGTCTCAACTAAGCTGAAAGACATCGATCAACTGTGCCACGACAAGAAGCGGAAAGACTAGTGGAGCCGTCGCCGACCCCGGAGAAAGGCTTGGAGGGGCGGAGCCGGCTGGGCGGCACGTGGAGCAGGCCGAACGCCTCCGGGGAGAGCACGTTGAGGCCGGGCCGGCAGTCGATGAGGGTCCTGGTGATCGCCACGTGACAGATGGTGGGGGTGCAGAGCATCGGGAGTGTTCCTGCTCCTGTCGTGGCGGCGGGGTGATCTTCGGGGCCGAAGGTGAGGTCAGCTTGGGACGCCGCCCAGCCCGGGGGAGCCCCCGAGCCCGCCTGAGTGTTGCCTACCCATCGGTAGAACTGCTTGATGTGGCGGTCGGAGGGTGGTGCCTGCAAGCCACCTAGGAGACCTGCAATGACCGGGGGCGTCGGCGCCATGTAGTGGGCGAGGAAGAGGTCGTGCAGCTCCTCCCATGCGGCCCTGGAAGATGCCGGCAGGTTGAACAGCCAGGCACGCGGCGCGCCCACGAGGGCCATGGGGAACAAGTTGGCCTTCACCTTGTCATCTCCTCCAGCCGCCCAAACTGCTTCCTCGTATGCCTGAAGAAAGGGGGATGGATCTGCTGTGCTGTCGTAGTGCGGCGACATCTCCGGTCGGAACTTAGGCGGCCACTGCATCTGCCGCAGGGAGAGGGTGAAGCAGCGCAGCCCCGGCGCTTCTCCAGGAACACGCATCGACGGGGCCCGCGGAGGAGCACCTGCCATGGGGGTCGCTTTGCGTGATCTAGAGGTCAAGGAAGAGGATTCCGACGCACCCCTACCTGGCGCGCCAAATGTCAGATTTAGGGATCCGACAACCCTTGAGAGGTTCGAACTCTGGGGTGCGTGCGGAGATCTCAACCTGCCCAGCCTGCCTACTCGCGATCCTCCCTAGCCTAGCACGTCGAGCTCGAGACACACAAAGACACAGAGATTTATACTGGTTAGGGCCACCGTTGTGGTGTAATACCCTAATCCAGTGTGGTGTGGTGGATTGCCTCGAGGGGCTATGGATGAACTAGTACAATGGATGAACAAGCCTCAGCAGGGGAGGTGTTCTTGAGCTGGTGTGGTGTTCTACTTGTTCTGATTTCGGTCCTCTCGTATGGCGGTGTCTAAGTCCTATATATAGTGGCCTTGGTCCTCTTCCCAAATATGAGCGGGAAGGGATTCCACAACGGCGGGATTTGAAAGGGGACAAGTAGTACAGTCTATCCTGACAAAAGTAGTCTTCACGTGCGAAAAGCCTCTGGTCGTGACGCTGCGGTGGGCTCGGTGATGACCTCCGTCCTGCCATCCTGGCGCTCTTGGTCTTGTTGCACCAGAATGGTAACCTTTGTCTGATACCTCGAGACTCCGTGCATGTGGCTTGCCTCCCTTGCACCGAAGAGGAAACATGCGCTCTGCGCTCGCCTGGCGCCCGCCTGGCCTTGGTCGTCATGGCTCACGTCAGCTGAGCCTCGTGAGGTAACCTGCATAGAACTCTCCGCCCCTCAGGAGCCCTCCTGAGGAGGCCAACTCCTTTGGGGGTCTCGATGTCGTCCGCATCACTAGGCTTGGCCCCTCTAAAGGGTCTTGTGGTGTTTGTGTTGAAGCTGGGCCGTACTAGGCCGTCGATGAAGCCACGTGGTGGGCCGCAGGCAGGCAGGACTGGATACCCCCAAGTCCAGGACGCTGACACACGCCCTCTTCCCTCCGGCGATTGACGTGCTCACGCTCAAGGACCGGTTCTTGTGCTTGTGGGGGAAGGAAACGACAGGGCATCCCGCCACCAAGGTCATCCCTGCTCCCTTCGCCAAGGCCGGCCCAAATATTTATTCTTTCTTCGTCGACTATTTCTCCTACGGCCTCTGTCCCCTTTCTCAGATTTCTTCAATGACATCATGCACACCTACGGCTTCCATCTCCTGGATTTCATGCCAAATGTGGTAGCGTGCATGGCCCTTTTTGCCCATCTCTGCGAGGGCTTTGCCGGATTCTACCCCAGCACGACGCTCTTTCGGCACTATTTCTTCCCTCGGGTTCAACAAGGGGACGCCATCTCTGGCTCCGTCGCTTGGATCCTGAGGCTGTTGTGCAAAGGCGCATACCCAGAAAGCTTCCAGAAGGAGCGGTGGGATGAATGGCGGGGCCGATGGTGCTGGATTGTGGAGGAGGAGCCGCGGCATTTCTGCGAGGTCCATCGGAGTCCGCCGGTCTGCGGCGACGACTGGAGCGACTTCGATCCCAACGATGCAAAGCTCATGGTTGCCACCACCAGGATTCTCTGCCTCGTCTCTACCGGCCTCACACTGGAGATGGTTGGAGCTGATTTCATCCGTCGAAGTATCGCTCCCTTGCACTAGAAGGAGAGGCCGGCCTGGGATTTTAGGAACGCATCGGACATCATGAGGCTCCGTCCTGGATTGAAGCACAATTTCACGGTGATGCAGCAAGCATCCGTCTGCCAGAGGCTCTTTCAGCTCAAGATGGATGAGGATGGCAACACTGAGTGGGTCGGCAAGGCCGCAAAGGCCGGCAAGACCGGCACCCGTTCAGGTTGCCGGCAGGGGTGCATCCAATGAGCAATAACTCTTGCCAGACCGAGATTATTGCCATGATGCCCGCCTTCAACGCCCACGGCCTGGATCCAACCTGAGCCGAGCTGACAGCAGAGTTGGTGCAGCAGTTCTTGGACAACTTGTCGGAGGGCACTATCCGCGACGAGCCAGAGCTCATCCGGGCCACCACCAACGAAGAGCTGGCGTATATTGCCGCTAGGGCAAAGGAGGCGAACCTTGCTGCAGAGGTCGGCAGCTGCGGCACCATGGAGGACGAGGCCGAGGAGGCCGAAGAGGAGCAAAGGTTCCTCAAGTGGGTGGGTCCTGCCGGGGAGACCAGTGGCGTTGGTGCCGGGGCTCCCCTGCCACGAAGGCACCGTAGAGCTGGCCGGGGAGGCGTCCGGGGCAGACGAGCCCTCGGCCTCGAAGAAAAGGCGCGTCTTGCGACGGGCCGGCTCCAACGAGCCAGTTCTCCCTGGCAAGGCCACGCAGCGGCAAGGGGCTCGGGCGGAGCCCATGCGCCAGACGAGGCGCGCGACCACGGAGGCGCTGGAGGCTGCAGCGGCGAAGAAGGCCGCAGCTACTGCCTCTTCCTCGACCAAGTGTGACGCCGCTCCTTCCTCCTCGAGCAGACGCGTCGCCACTTCTCCTGCGGCTGGGCACGCAAGGACTCCGTCTCCTTCCCCGGCAAGCTCCATCCCAGCGGCCAAATATGACCTTGGGTCGTTCAGCCCGATGAAGAAGAGGAGGGCAGAAGAAGAGGAGGACGAGTATGCACTCTGTTTCCCCCATCTATTATCTGACTCCTTTCTTGAATCACTTTATCTTGATCTAACTTCATTGTTTGCAGCGACACAGAGACGCTGGCCCAAAGGGTGAAAAGGGCCAGGGCCTCGACAAGTGTTGAGCCCCCGTCAAGCACCCCTCGTGCTCCGAGGATGATCTTCACCAGTCCGGAGTCCAGCCCCCAGCACAGCCCCCATTCCAGCCCCCAACGTAAGTTTGCCACTTATCTCTTGTTGGCGGGCGTTGGAGCATGTCTTCTTATTGGTGATCTTGCCAGGACTGCAGGAAGGGAATAGCAGCAGGAGGAGCCCCTAAGGGCCACCCCCGACATGCCACCCCATCAACTACGCCGACCAGAGGGGCGTCCTCGGGAAGGGCACCTACTGACGAGCCCTTGTGCTCGAAGGAGGTGGAGGCGGGCACAGGCGTTGGTGACCCCGTCCCGGTGACAGATGTTGCCGGGGAGGGGGACGCATCCTCCCCACCTGTCGTGGGTAAGCACACGCCTTCTGCTCCTTGCTATCTGCCGTTTTGACTTCTTCTCTTCTCTCTATTTTGAACTTTTCTGATTTCGATTTCGCCTTTCTCCCTTTGTTGGCTTCAGATCCTCCCTTGGCAGACCGGGCGGACGCCGACGCTATGATCATGGAGACCGCTAGGGACGCTGAGGCCGAGGCCACCACCATTGCTACTGAGGAGGCCGCCAAGGGGCCCACAGAGGAGGCCTCCATGGGGCTTGCCGGGGAGGCCGGCAAGGATCCTGCCAGGGAGAAGGTGGCTGAGGAGCCTGCAGGAGGGGCCGGCAAAGCTACTGCTGAGGATGCCACCACGGGGCCTACCGGGGATGCTGGTGAGGCCACCACTGGAGAGGCCGCCAAGGATCCTGCCAGGGAGGAGGTGGTCAATGACCAACCCTCCTCCTCCTCAGCCCCTGCCCCGAGCAGGTACTTGAAGTTTGGCGATGACCTCTTCGTCAGCATCCCAGGAGAGGCAAGCACCAGAACGCCTCTCAAGGGGGAGGTCTTTGATGAGGAGATCCTCACCGCTGTCGGGCTCCAGGTTGTTGACGAACCGAGCGTCAACAGTGGCGTCTCCAAGGAGGACCAACTCCTTCAAACTATAGGCGCCAACTTCCACAGGCTCTAGGCTCTCCATCGGGCTTGCAAGGAGAAGGCGGACTCCAGAATGGCGGCCGTGGACAAAGCTGAGGCGGACTTCCAGGAGCGTGTCGCCCAGATGAAACCCTGGTTTGACGAGGCTTGGGAGGATCTGAGGGCCTCCCAACTCCAGTTGAGTGAGCGCCAACGGGACCTTCTCTTGAAGCAGGCTGATTTTTACAAGGCACGGGAGGTGGCAAAAGCCAAGGCTGCCAAGGACGAGTCCGATCAGACGCAGCGCCACATCTCGCTCGATGTCCAGGAGGAGGACTTGGTCGCTCGTGAAGTGGTGCTTGCCGCCATGCTTTGCACCAAGGACGAAGAGATCGAGAGGCTCGTCGCATAGCAGACTCAAGACCTGTCGCAGAAGCACCAGGAGGCGCTCGATGTTCTGGCCCTCGACCACGCTGGCAAGCTAAAGGAGGTCGTCGACCATGCTGAAGCAGCAGAGGCCACCAGGGCTGAGCTGGCCGGCAAGGTGGAAAAACTGGAGGCGAACCTGGCCGAGCTCACCAAGGAGATCTCCACGCTCAAGTACGACAGAGTGAAGACTCTCTATGACCTGGCGGGGATGCAGACAACCATATGCGACAAAACCAAGCTGCTCTCCAAGGCCAACGATTCCATCGATGATCTGAAGTTGAAGCTGGACAGCCAGGAGAAGATGCTCTCGGAGTCCAAGGCCCGTGAGCAGATTCTAGCCAAGGATCTCGCGGACGAACAGCTGCTGCTGAAGACTGCCACCTCTTCCCACAACGAGCTTGTGGAGACCACGCAGCTTTGGACCAGCCACCTTGTGGATGTCGCGGAGCAGATTACCATGCAGCTGGCCGCCATGGGCATGCCAAACTTCAGGTTCTCTCACGAGGTGAGAGTGACTGAGAGCGCCAGGCTGTCCAAGTTCTTCGAGCGTGTCCTCGCCACCCTGAAGCTACTCCAGTCCACCAGGGCGGCCTACCAGGCCGAGGAGTCCCGGCAACTTTGCCGGGATGCCTTGATCAAGGTGCTCACCAAGGTGGCACACTGGAACCCCAGTGTTGACTTTGCTCGGGCGCTCCACAGCTTGCCGGAGAACGTCGACCGTTAGGTGCTCGAGGAGCGCATCGAGCCCATCATCAGCTGTGTCAGCGGAGTCGCGAGGCTGGAGGGCCAGCGCCGGGATTAGATGTTTCATTCCTTGTAGTTGTTGCGAGTTCGTACCCAAGACAGATTATCTTAAGTTAGAATCGCGGCAACTTCCGATGTAATATATATTTTGTTGTACTTTGAACTGGTTGCATGTTATCTTCCTGTTCTAGTTCATCCTTGTATTTTCAGCACCCTATGCTTAGTTGGATAGGCCCGTCGGCTTGTGCACCCCTTGTCGTAGGTGCTAGAAGGACGGATCCTTAGCAACCAACGGAGGGCGTCAACGCCAGCAGGCTACCCTGCCGCTCTTGGTGCAACACCTGGACTGTCGAGCGGACTCGAGGCAGAACAGGGGCGCTGTTGATTACGGCAAGGTACCCCACCATCCTTAGCAGAGCGCAGCGCCCAAACTGTTGAGCAGACTCAAAACAGAACAGGGGCGTTGCCAATTGTGGTAGGGTTCCTTTTGCGTGCAGGTTCTCCATACAAGGACCGAAACCATTAAGGGGGATAACCTCATAAAAAAGGAAGAATTACTCAAAGTTGAGATAACTTAGCCTTTTGTTGCTGTGTAAATCGCTGTTGCGGCCGTAGACGCTGCCGCTCGCCTGGCCCTTCGCACCAGGATGGCGCGGACGGCCTCGACCGGGCTGGCTACTGCGGTCACCTTCTTCTTCGGAGCCATGGCGATGAATAAACTACTGCCCTAACCAATGGACCAGATTCTCACAACTAACGGCCCCTACCTGGCGCGCCAAAGATGTCGGGGAAACCAATCACCTATGGGGTCACAAGGATCCCTTTTATGTTCGGCGGGGGATTAGTTGCATGAAGAGCAGGTCGAGCCGTTAGCACACAAAGGATTTTTATCCAGGTTTGGGCTGAGAAGATGCGTAACACCCTAGTCCTGCTTTATCTGGTTATATGTGTGTTCTTGAGCTTTTGAACTAGCTATGATGCGTGCTTTGTCCAAAAGTCTGAATCCTCTCTCTGTGCGCCTTGGGCCTCCTTTTATACACAAAGGGGTTGCCACGGTGGCACACAGGAGGTGGAAAGCTACAGTGGTATGAGATTATCCCTCGGTCAACGTAGGACAAGCGCATTTAATGCGTTGCCTACGTGTCCTCTCACTTTATTGGGGACGACAACAAAGGCCATCTCGTCCTCCGCTGCTCCTCCTCGCCTCGCCACGCGTTCGGGCTGACGAGGCATGTAGCGCCATGATGGCCAGCCTGCTGCTGTTTGGCGAAGTTGTAGGCTTCCACGAAGATCTGCATGTTGCCACGCAGGCGCCTGCTTAGCTGGCATACTTATCATTACGCTGGAGTGGTGGTGAAGTGGCAAAACTTTGCTGGGCACGGGCCTGGCCACGGTCTGGCGATCATCCCCGGCAAGGCTTGCCGGGGGCCTTGGAGTCATATCTGGCAAGGGCCTTGCCGGGGGTCATTGTCTCCTAATCCCACGTGGATTCGTGGGTTGCCAATCTTTGTGAGGGGTTGCATGCTACTAGGCATGCGCTCTCCAAATCTTGGTCTTTAACATTGTCGATGGTGTCAGAGCTCTCAACCTTGAGGGTGGTGGCCCTGTGGGTCTCTTCGCAACCTGCCCCGGCAAGGAGCTTGCCGGGGGCCTCGCAGATCGCCTCGGCAAGGCTTGTTGCCGGGTGTGGCCCAGCTTGCCTCTTGTTGCTTGCTACTCTAAGCATCTGTCTTGAAATTCTTTATACCTGTCTTGCTTCCTGTTGGCCTCCTCTGCTTCGCCAGGCCCTGCTGTAGGTGTGGTTGCAGCCGTCCGGGCACAAGTAAGGGGTATAGAAGTACCCACACTTTTGTACACCGACACTTTGGCTGGCAACCTGCGCCTAGCGCACCGTGCAAATACTGAAGCCATTGCAAGCACCATTGCTCAAAGGCCTCAGAAGTGTCCTTGTGTACTTAATGATCGTGAGCTTCTAGTGGCTTTACATCAAAAGAAGGAAAGACATCATGACTGGCTGAAGTATCAGATGCAAAGTATCTTGGTGGATGTCAATCCCATTCGCAACTTGGCCACCAAGAACTTGTTTGTAGCCCATGAAGCATGTCGTCGCTCCAGGAAGAGTCTCATCTTGCTCTGCGTTGAAGATGATCTTCGCGCGGATGGCTTCACTATGAATTTCAAGTTTGACTCCAGGCCTCCTCAACATGCAAGTTGGCGTCGTACACCCTCCATTGAAGATTCTGAGTGCTCATCTTTGGCTGCAACTGTTGTTGCGAGAGTCATCAATGAAGAAGATCATGCCACTTCGCCTGTTATAACTGCATTGCATGCTGATGCTGCACAAGGCCCGTCTGCACCACCAAACTCCAATGTCGACCCTGCTGTTCCAACTTCGTATCCACCTGAGAACGAGTAGATACTCTATGTCTTCAAACCTTTTTGGTCATTACTGGCAAAAGGGGGAGAAGCATATGAGTTGATAGTCTTCAAGCGGGTCCATATGGGTGGTTGCTTAATGTTTGCTAACTTCCTACAACTCTCGTTCTGAAACTTTTGGCTTTTGAGTTGTAACACTTAAACTTGATGGTCGTCAGCTATTTTTTCTGCCACTTTGTGATGCAATGATAAATTCTGCATGAAGTCATTCTGCAGACGTCCATTCTCCATTATGCATATCATTATCTTCATTATCTTTTTATATGCATGATGAATTGTCTTCACACTTTGAAGATGGCCTCCACAATGCAAAACCTTCCATGTGCATTTGCATTCAAAAGCAAATTATTTATGTGCACATCTTCAGGGCGAGCCTCGTCATATGTATGAAGACAATACTCACAATACTGAACTTTCACATACTTTTATCCCCGTTGAAAACTTCAACTAGTTTGTCATCAATCACCAAAAAGGGGGATATTGTAATTGCATCTAGTGCCACCCCTAGTTGGTTTTGGAGTATTATCGACAAACGTGGTTGAGGGACTAATGTGTTTGTGAGAATTGCAGAATAACACAGTTAGTGTCCCTCATTGATTCGGTTTACCTACCAGAGATGACCCCTAAAAATGTGTGAAGACATTGAAGACAATGGTGGTTTATGAAGACATTCACGATGAAGATTATGACACGTGAAGCTATTCACATGAAGGCTATGGAGTGCGAAGACATAGTTGTTTTGTAGTTTCCTTCTCTTGTTTATTGAGTCATAGGAACCACCGTACTGTTAAGTGGGGTCTAAGTGAACAAAGTCAGAGTGATTGATGTGATGCTCAACCAAATCCTATGTCTTCGAGCGAAGACAATGAGAGCAAATCTTATCCAGAGCTAGATGAGTTAGCTTTGCTTGTAGCCCAAGCCAAGTTGCCGCGTGTGTTTGAAATCTGACCGTTGGATACGTGTCAGTTCCTTAGTGACCCAAGGTCATTTAGGACATATCAGGTCGGGTTGCCTCCTGGCTATAAATAGCCCACCCCCTACACCATAAATTGGTGGCTGCTCTGAGTTAGTGCATGGCTTTTGTCGTTTGAGAGCAACCCACCTCCTAAGCATTTGAGAGAGATCCTTGCAAGGACAAAGCCCAAAACACCCAGAGCCAAAGAGTGTTAGGCATCACTGAAGTCTTTCTGTCCGAGCGATCTGAAGACTTGTTACACTTGAGGACTGTGAATCCTCTAGCCGGTTAGGCGTCACGTTTTGAGCATCCAAGAGTCATTGTGGATTGCCGGTGAACGAAGTCTGTGAAGGTTTGGAAGTCTACCTCGAAGACTTACCAGAGTGATTGGGCGAGGACTGGGTGTCCTTAGCTCAAGGGGAATAAGGTGAAGACACGGTGTTCCGAGCTAAATCTCAGCCTCCCTAACCAGATGTACAGTTGTCACAACAACTGGAACTGGTCTACCAAATCCTTGTCTTCGCCAAGCTACTAGTTCTATCCTCCACTCTCCTTACCATACAGTTGTCTTCATGAAGTCATTGCTTGCCTGTCTAATCTGTTTGACTTCACTCTGTGAAGACTATTATCTGTTTAGCTTCGTACTATCTTCCTTTCTGATCATGTCTACCTAGTTGCAATTAGTCTTCATGCTTTCATTGTATTGTATGTTTGACTAATGCTTGCCTAGTGTAGTTTTTATTCCGCTGCTTACTATATAGGCTCTGTTTACCTGTTTGTCTTCAAAGCCACCGTGTTTTGAAGACTTCCATAAAATTGCCTATTCACCCCCCTCTAGTCGATAACTAGCACTTTCATGTTCTTCTTCAAGCTCTATCTACCAACATCTCGGATCATGCACCGCTGCATTTATCCACCTCTGCCCCGTTTTGTGCTAAGAGAAGGTTCAGGTTCGAGCTATATTGGACCCAGTTGGAGGGTTTCGAGCAGGCCATTAAGGATGCTTGGGCATGCGACGACGCAATTGTGGATCCCTTTAAGAGGCTAGATGCTTTGCTTAGAAACACTGTTGCGGCTTTGCAAGCTTGGGGGCAGAGGAAGACCGGGAATATAAAGATCCAGATGGCGATTGCTAACTATGTCCTCCTACGGCTAGATAGAGCCATGGAGGCACGTGCGCTGACTTTAGAAGAAAGGTGGTTAAGGAGCCTGCTAAAAAGGTTGTTGCTGGGCTTGGCCTCTCTACAACGTATGATCGAGAGGCAAAGGTCGCGTCTCCGCTGGATTAGGGAAGGTGATGCCAACACCAAGTTGTTTCAAGCCGTGGCTAATGGTAGGAGGTCCAAGAATTTTATCACCCATCTTAGGCATAATGGGGAGTTGATCACGGAACAAGAAAGGAAGAAGAGCTCTTTACGGAGGCGTATGAACAACTATTGGGACGTACATTGACGCGGGAGGCGGAGGTGGACCTGGATTTCCTAGACATGGAGGAGCATGAGCTTTTAGATCTTGATGCTATTTTCACGGAGGAAGAAGTGTGGGACACCATTAAGGAGATGCCTCCGGATAGGGCTCCGGGGCCGGACGGGTTCATCAACGCATTCTATCAAAAGGCTTGGAATATCATCAAGCATGATGTTATGGCAGTGTTCCTAAAATTATATGTTGGTGATGGACGTGGTTTTGGCAAGATTAATCAGGCACATATTGTGCTCATTCCTAAGAAGCCAGATGCAGAGGAAGTGGGGTATTTCCGTCCAATTAGTCTAACCCATAGCGCGGCCAAGATGTTAGCTAACCGGGCTCGACGGAGAATGAAGGAGATTGTGACGGGCAATCAATCCGCTTTCATATGTGGTAGGCATCTTCATGATAATTTCCTATTGGTGAGGCAAGTTGCTAGGAATATCCATGCTAGGAAAGAGGTGTGAGTTTTCCTAAAGCTGGACATTTCACGTGCGTTTGACTCTGTCGGCGTCCTGGATTCGGGGGTATCCAGCCCTGCCTGCCTACGGCCCACCACGTGGCTTCATCGACGGCCTGGTACGGCCCAGCTTCAACACCAAGACCGCAAGACCCTCACGAGGGGCCAAGCCTCGCGAGGCGGGCAACGCCAAGACCCTCGAAGGAATCGGCCTCCTCAGGAGGGCTCCTGAGGGGCGGAGAGTTCTATGCAGGTTACCTCATGAGGCTCAGCTGACGTGAGCCATGAAGACCAAGGCCAGGCAGGCGCCAGGCAGGCACAGAGCACAGGTTTCCTCTTCGGTGCAAGGGAGGCAAGCCACAGGCGCGGAGTCACGAGGAAGCAACCAAAGGTTTTAACAAGACCAAGACTGCCAGGACGGCAGGATGGAGGTCATCGACAAGCCCACTGCAACATCACGACCAGAAGCTTTTCACAGGCGAAGACCACTTTTGTCAGGATAGACTGTACTGCTTGTCCCCTTTCAAATCCGGCCATTGTGGGATCCCTTCCCGCTCATATTTGGGAAGAGGACCAAGGCCACTATAAATAGGACTAGCCACCACCATAGGAGGGGGACGGAAAAACAAGACAATATCAGAACAAGTAGAGCTAGCATACACCACACCAGCTCAAGAACACCTCACCTCCTGAGGCTTGTTCATCCACTGTACTAGTTCTTCCTCAGCCCTTTGAGGCAATCCACCACACCACACTGGATTAGGGTATTACACCACGATGATGGCCCAAACCAGTATAAATCGTTGTGTCTTTGTGTCTCTTTGAGCTCGACACACTAGGCCTAGGAGGATCGCGAGTAGGCAGGCTGGGCAGGTTGAGATCTCCGCACGCACCCCAGAGTTCGAACCTCTCAAGGGTTTGCAGATCCCTAAATCCGACATTTGGCACGCCAGGTAGGGGTGCGTCGGAATATTCTTCCTCGACCTCTATATCGTGCCACTAACTCCTATGGCGGGCGCTCCTCCGTTGGCCCGGTCGACGCGCGTGCCCGAAGAAGCCCTGGGGCTGCGCTGCTTCACCCACTCCCTGCGGCAGGTGCAGTGGTCGCCCAAGTTCCGACAAGAGATGCCGCCGCGCTACGACGGTGCGGCAGATCTGGCCCCCTTTCTTCAACCATATGAGGAGGCAGTTTGGGTGGCCGGCGGAGACGACAAGGTGAAGGCCAACTGGCTCCCCATGGCCCTTGTAGGCGCGCCACGTGCCTGGTTGCTCAACCTGCCAGCATCTTCTGTGGCCTCTTGAGAGGAGCTGCGTGACCTCTTCCTCTCCCACTACGCGGCACCGGCGCCCTTGGTCGTCGCAGCTCTCCTAGGTGGCTCACAGGCACCACCTTCCGACTGCCACATCAAGCAGTTCTACCGGCGGGCAGGCGCCACTCAGGCGAGCTTGGGGGCTCCCCCGGGCTAGGTGGCGCCCCAAGCTGACCTCACCTTCAGCCCCAAGGATCACCCCGTCACCACGACGGGAGCATGCGCGCTCCCAATGCTCTGCACCCCCACCGTCTGCCACGTGGAAATCACCAGGACCCTCATCGACGACGGAGCCGGCCTCAACGTGCTCTCCCCGGAGGCGTTCGGCCTGCTCCACGTGTCGCCCAGCCGACTCCGCCCCTCCAAGCCTTTCTCCGGGGTCGGCGGCGGCTCCACCAGGCCCCTGGGGCAGATCCGTCTCCATGTCACCTTCGAGACCCGCGACAACTACCGCACCGAGCTCATCGACTTTGACATCGCCAATATCGACCTGCCATACAATGCTATTCTGGGATACCCGGCCTTGGCACAGTTTATGGCTGTGACCCACCCCGCGTACAACCTCATGAAGATGCCTGGCAACAACGGTGTCCTCACGGTGGTGGGGGACACCAAAGGCGCGCTGCAGGCCCTCAAGCTCGCCTTTAGGACAGCCACGTCTGTGCTACCCGGCAAGGAGAAGGGTCAGGAGGCCCCAGAAGCAGCGCCAGTCAAGAAGAAGCAGTTGTTCTCCCAAGACCGAGCCGAGACGAAGCAAGTGCCGGTCTACGAGGATGGGACGGCCAGCGCCACCGTCACCATAGGGGCTGGCCTCCCTCGGGATCAAGAGGAAGCATTGATCAACTTTTTGTGAGCCAACAAGGATGTATTCGCTTGGGAACCCAAACACCTGGCTGGGGTCCCAAGGGGGATAATCGAGCACCACCTGAGGGTATGTCCAAATGTGCGGCCAGTAAAGCAGAAGGCTCACCGTCAGTCCACCGAGAAGCAGGCCTTCATCGTCCAGGAAACCCGAAAGCTACAAGTCGCAGGGGTCATCAAAGAGGTACGGTACCCAGAGTGGCTAGCAAATCCCGTCATCATACCCAAGAAAGGAGGGAAGGAGCGCATGTGTGTCGACTTCACCAACCTCAACAAGGCCTGCCCACAAGATCCCTTCCTGCTCCCTCGCATTGACCAGATCATTGAGTCCACTGCCGAATGCGACCTGTTGTGCTTCCTAGATGCCTTCTCTGGCTACCACTAGATCAAGATGGCCATGGAGAATGTGGAGAAGACGGCATTCCTCACCCTGTGGGGGTGTACTATTACACCTGCATGCCCTTCGGGCTGCGTAATGCCGGGGCAACCTTCCAGCGATTGATGCACATCGCCCTGGTGAAAGGATCGAGAAGAGGTGTCTAGAGGGGGGTGAATAGACTCTAAGCAATAAAAGTTGCAGTTTTTGATTTCTTTAAGTTGAAGTGGAGTTTTGGCACAAGTTTAACATTCACAATACATATCAAGCAAGCATGCAAAGAGTATATGAGCAACGAAAAGTAAAACATGCAAATTGCAAGAATGTAAAGAGATGGGATTGGAGTGTGCAAACGCAATTTGGAGACACGAAGATTTTTGAGCCGTGGTTCCGATAGGTGGTGCCATCGTACATCCACATTGATGGAGACTTCAACCCATGAAGGGTAACGGTTGCGCGAGTCCACGGAGGGCTCCACCCACGAAGGATCCATGAAGAAGCAACCTTTTCTATCCCACCATGGCCGTCGCCCACGAAGGACTTGCCTCACTAGGGTAGATCTTCATGAAGTAGGCGATCTCCTTGTCGTTACAAACTCCTTGGTTCAACTCCACAATCTTGACGAAGGCTCCCAAGTGACACCTAGCCAATCTAGGAGACACCACTCTCCAAGAAGTAACAAATGGTGTGTTGATGATGAACTCCTTGCTCTTGTGCTTCAAATGATAGTCTCCCCAACACTCAACTCTCTCTCTCTCGGGATTTTGATTTGGTGGAAAGAAGATTTGAGTGGAAAGCAACTTGGGGAAGGCTAGAGATCAAGATTTATGTGGTAGGAATGGAATATCTTGACCTCAATACAAGTGTAGGTGGTTCTCTCTTAGAAAATGTATGCTGGAAGTGTAGGCACGTTCTGATGGCTCTCTACATGAATGAAGAGTGGGTGGAGGGGTATATATAGCCTCCACACAAAATCTAACCGTTAAACACAACTTACCAAACTCGATGGGACCGAATCCTGAAACTCGGGCAAACTGATTCAGTAAATAATGTGACCGTTAGGATTTTCGATGGGACTGACATGTCAACTCGGTGGGACCGATATGGTTAGGGTTAGGGCATAACGTAATCTCGGTGAGACCTATTACACAAACTCGGTGAGACCAATTTTGGTAATAGACACACAGAGAGTTGGTCAGGCAAACTCGGTGGGACTGATTCGCTCATCTCGGTTGGACAGAAATGGTACGAAAGGGAAATAGAGAGTTTGCATTGCAATCTCGGTAGGACCGATTACACAAACTTGGTGAGACCGATTTTGGTAATGGACACACACAGAGAGATTACAATCCCATCTCGGTGAGACCGAGATCCCTGTCGGTGAGACCGAAAAGACTAGGGTTTGTGGCAGTGGCTATGTCAAGAGAACTCGGTGGCGCCGGATAGACAGATTCGGTAAGGCCGAGTTTGACTTTTGGTTTGGGGCATATGTGTGGATGTGAGAAAGTGGTTGAGGGCTTTGGAGCATATCACTAAGCACTTTGAGTAAGCAAGCCATTAAGCAACACCTCATCCCCTCTTAATAGTATTGGCTTTCCTATGGACTCAATGTGATCTTGGATCACTAAAGGTAAAATGTAGAGTCTTGTGCTTTGAGCTTGAGCCAATCCTTTGTCCTTAGCATCTTGAAGGGGTTCCACATCCTCTAGTCCATGCCACTCCATTGTTGAACTTATCTGAAACATACTAGGTAAAAGTATTAGTCCAACAAGAGATATGTTGACATTAATTACCAAAATCACCCAGGGAGCACTTGTGCTTTCAATCTCCCCCTTTTTGTTAATTGATGACAACATACATCAAAGCTTTAGATAAAGATATAGAGAATAACAAGTAAAGCTTTGTAAAGACATGTAACATGCATAGGCTCCCCCTACATGTATGCAATCATGTAAATATGAAATATAGGAGCATGTGAATGCATAAGCATGACAGAGCAAGCAATGTGTTACATGTATCTTGGCTATATGCATCAGAGCAAATGATGTGAATATGGGAAATGTACCTTCATGCTCATGAATCCTTCTTGCAAACAGTATGTACATTAGCAAGAAATTCTCATACACATGACTGTGATGCATATACTTACCTTGTGGTCTTGAGTTGGCTTAGGAAGGAATGAACCTGCGTAAACAAGGTTAGATAACACAGATACACCTACTAGCCAGAGCAAACAAAAGAAACCACAAGAGAACCAAGACTGGGATGACATGTAGAGAGTAAGTACTGAGTACTCCATAGGATATAGACATGTCCCCAAAGGTAAAGATGTGCAATGAATTCAAGGATTTCCTTCCCTTAGATGTCTTGCTCCCCCTGAATCTAGCATGGGATATTGGGAGAAGATAGGGAACAGAAAATCAGAGCAAAGAAAAGAAACGGCGCTAATGCAATCAATCAAATATGAACATGTCTTTCCCCCTCTTAAAGACATGTGACTTCTCTCCTCTTGAACACCAAGCATCTGGGGTCTCTCTCCTGAGTATTTTCTCCCCCTATAGAAATGATTAAGCTTTGATGTGATCTCTCTCTCCCCCTTTGACATCAATTTCCAAGAAGGGTTCTTATAGATTTTTGCTACAATGGGTTTGGTCCTTGAGTGAGAGAACAAAGCAGCAAGTCGAATGTCATGCTGGTAGAGGACAAGAATCATTGAGTGGATCTGGATCAAAAGGAAAGCAGGAACAAGTGGCAAGTTGTCTTTCCTATAATGAAATCGGTGGCACCGAGTTGTGTGCTTCGGTTGCACCGAAAGGTTTCGATTGGACCAAAGGCAATAGGCCGGTGAGAACGAGTTCATCGCAGAGAAAACACTTGTCACCTTAGCTCACTAGTCAAGTAAGATCTCACAAGGATTTGCAAGGAATTAACTGAAAGATTTGCAATGAATTGGGTGCAGGGAATGCAAAACAGAAATGAAAGAAAAGAAATCTAGATGAAGTTTTTTTTAAAAGGGGAAACAAATATGCATGAGACAAATGCAAGAGCATAGAAAAGAACATAAGAAAACTTCATCTAGAATTGGTCGGTGACAAAGTCACCTATGTTAGAGTATATTGACTTAGGAGTCAAGTGAGATCACTTGATCATAGGTCATACTCATCGTTTAAGCTCAAAATGGGGTTTCCATTTTTCGTCTAAGCATTTTGATGTATTCTCATCTTGTTGAGTTGCTTTGACTCATGTCTTGGAGTAAAGCTTCTCTAAGATGGAATAACATACCTTGGGTGGTGGTGTTGATCGTGATCATGTAGTTGAACTTGTGTGGGTTGCTCAAGGTTGATGTAGCTCATCAAGAGTTGGGAGCACCACTTAGAATTGAAGTTAATATACCTACATGGGTTAGTTTTTTCAAGGAAGAGCACTTGTATCCAAAATGACAATCATGAAACTCAATGTAGAATTTTTCAAAGGATATGTTTGAATGGCTTCGTGCTTCCTTGTCTTCAACCACCATTGTGTAGAAACTTGGTGATGTAGAGATTGCTCAAGATGTGAGTGAGTTGCAATCTCATAGATTTTAGATTCATCCAAGTACCTACAAGGGTTAGATAACATGCAAGGTGCAAATATATCCAAGACATAAGATTATCATCATAAGAGAAAAATCAAGGATTAGTCATAGGCTCATGTCTTGCATGTATCCAAATGGAGTTCCTACTCCAAGTTTGAAGCATCAATGATGTTCAATTCACCTCTTAACCTGCAAAACATTTTCTCATCAAGTGGTTTAGTGAAGATATCCGCCAATTGCTTGTCGGTACGAACATGCTTAAGATTAATGTCCCCTTTGGCAACATGATCTCGAATGAAATGATGACGAACTTCAATATGCTTAGTTCAAGAGTGTTGCACGGGATTGTGCGCAATCTTGATAGCACTTTCATTGTCACAAAGCAATGGAACCTGTTTCACATGTATCCCATAATCTTTAAGAGTTTGGGTCATCCAAAGTAATTGAGCACAACATGAACCAGCGGCAATGTATTTCGCTTCGGTGGTGGATAAGGATACTGAGTTTTGTTTCTTGGAGGACCAAGACACAAAATACCTACCAAGAAATTGACAAGTACCCGAAGTGGAATTTCTATCAACCTTGTCACCGGCATAGTCCAAGTCGGAGTAGCCAACAAGATTAAAAGAGGCCCTCTTTGGATACCAAATGCCAAAGTTTGGTGTATGGATTAAGTATCTCACTATCCTTTTCACGGCCTTAAGATGACATTCTTTAGGAGCGGCTTGATATCGTGCACACATGCACGCACTTAGCATAATATCGGGACATGAAGCACATAGATATAACAACGAACCAATCATGGAGCGGTAAACCTTTTGACCAACCGGTTCACCATCTTTGGTCAAATCAAGATGTCCACTAGTAGGCATGGGTGTAGTCGTACCTTTGAATTCTTGCATATTGAACTTCTTGAATAAGTCCTTGGTGTACTTTGTTTGAGAGACAAAGGTACCTTCCTTAGTTTGCTTGATTTGCAAACCGAGAAAGAATTTGAGTTCACTCATCATCGACAACTCAAATTTCTCCGACATTAGCTTTCCAAACTTCTCACTAAAGTGAGGGTTAGTCGAACCAAATATAATGTCATCAACATAGATTTGGCACACAAATAGTTCTCCATTAACCCTTTTTAGTAAAAAGAGTATAATCAATTTTTCCAATTTCAAAGCCTTTTTCAATAAGGAACTTGGTCAAGCATTTATACCACGCTCTAGGAGCTTGTTTAAGACCATAAAGAGCTTTGTGAAGTTTGTAAACATGATTAGGTTTCTTAGGATTAACAAAGCCAGGAGGTTGCTTAACATAAACTTCCTCCTCTATTTCACCATTTAGAAAAGCACTTTTAATGTCGATTTGGTACAAGGTGATATCATGGTGATTAGCATAGGCAAGTAAGATGTGAATGGACTCAAGTCTAGCAACGGGAGCATATGTCTCACCATAATCCATACTTTCGACTTGAGTGTAGCCTTGGGAGACGAGACGTGCTTTGTTGCGAACTACTTGTCCATCTTAATCTTGCTTGTTGCGAAACACCCATTTGGTACCAATGATGTTGTGGTTGTTGTCGGGCTTCTCGACCAATGTCCACACTTGGTTTCTCTCAATGTTGTGTAGTTCTCTGTGCATGATGTTTATCCAATCCGGATCTTCCAATGCTTCTTCAACCTTCATAGGTTCAATGCTAGAGATGAATGAATAATGTTCACAAAAGTTAGAAACGAGTTTTAGAGCGAGTGATTCTCCCGGTTTGGATATCATTGTAGATTTTCTCGGCGGGATGGTCTTTGGCAACTCTTGCTCAAACTCATGAAAGATTTTGCTTGGATCTTGGTGGAACATCTTCTTCATCTTGTTCTTCTTCTTGGCCTTCTTCATTGTTGATGTTGTCGTTCTCTTGTCGTGGTGGAGAAGGAGGTTGTTGATGTTCATCTTGGTGTACTTCCTTGTTTTCTTCATCTTGATGTGTCCCACTTGTGGATGCTTCCATATCAACTCTTGGTTCACCTTGTCGTGAGGTAGAAGCTTCCACTTGGACGGACGAGGTACTCTCCTTCACCTCCGTTGGACGAATCTTGCCAATAGACAAGTCTTGGATTTCTTCTGAAGGGTCTTTGTCTCCTACATCAATTGGCAATTGCTCTACTTGCGAGCCATTAGATTCATCAAACTTCACATCTACCATCTCTTCAACACTACAAAAAAAAGACACATCCGTGACATTTTGGGCCGAATGAAACTTTTTTCTGTCATACATATGACACTTCTATGACGATAATTATGACAAAACCCGGTATCATCATAGATGTGGTGGGCTCCTACTTCTATGACAAAAAATCATGACAGAAAATGGGCTTTACGTCCTGGGCGGGCCGGAGACGCAGCTGCATGGCATTCTTTGGGTCGTCCATGACGGAAAAAACCATGGTAGAAGCGAGAGCGAGGAATATTTTAGGGAGTTTCCGATGGGCGGTCGGGGGCCGAGCGATGCGCATTTCTCTCGTACACATACGCGCGTGTGTGCGAGGCGTTGGCTCTAACTGAACCCGAGCGAGGTGTTGGGCTCTAACTGAACCCGAGCGATCGATCGATGGCTGTTAACTGAACCCGGTCGAGCGATTCCTTCGCTACTGCTGCTAACTGAAGCCAATCAATGCTGCCTCTCTGGATGAACAGTGAGCATTGCGGGGGGTGGATGAACAGTGAGCGGTGGGTGTGGATGCAGGACCCTGTGGCGTTGCCTCTGGATGAACAGGACAACCCCGTGGAGGGCTGGATGAACACTAGATGGTGGAGGGGTGCCCGTGGAGGGGTGGTTGAACAGTAGCCGGTGGAGTAGCACACGCTGGAGGCTGGATGAACAAGAGCCCGTGGAGGCTGGAGGAGGTCGACGGTGGAGATGAACAGTATCCCGTGGAGTCCCATTTTGTGGTACGCCACACCCCTCCCGATAAACAGGACCCCTGTTTCGACCATAGAGCTCCAACACAAGTCCGTTTCATCCGCTTTGCGGTATGCCACACCCCTCCCAATCAACAGGACCGCCGTTTCGACCGTAGCACTCCAACACAAGTCCGTTTCATCCGTTTTGCGGTACGCCACACCCCTCCCGATCAACAAGACCCCCGTTTCGACCGTAGGAGGTCCGTTTCCTCCATTTTGCGATACGCAAGACCCCTCCCGATGAACAAGATCCTGTTTCGAACATGGTCGGTCAAACACAAGGTCGTTTCCTCCGTTCTGTGGTACGCCAGGCCTCGTTTCCATCGCCTATTCCGTCCAAGCCCTCCCGATGAACACGACGACGCATTCCGTTCCGACCCAGCCGGTTGGCTCCCCATGAACATGACGACGACGATGTTTCTCCGTTCCGACCCAGCCATGTACACGAGCCCTAGCCGTACGTATGCGCGAGTAGGCGTTCGAGACCCCACCCGTATGTACACATACGTGGCCATATTTTCTTTCTTGCACACTGGCCGCTATACGTATGTGTACATGCTATGTGCGCGCCTCTACTACGACACGTGCACACCTCTACATGACATGTGCGCGCCTCTACATCCACTAGTATATATGTACGTACACGTTCGCGACCAGAATGACAATGCTACATACGCTTCGACCAGGTGGGTCCCGACTATCAGGCACTTCCTTGCATACGAAGATGTAGCTGGTGGGTCCCAGCAGTCAGGGGGGCAAATCATTTTTTTTTGCCCGGACGCACTTCCTTGCATGCGAAGGTGTAGCTGGTGGGTCCCAGCAGTCAGGGGGGCGAATCGTGTTTTTTTGGATGCACTTCCTTGCGTGCGAAGATGTAGCTGGAGGGTCCTAGCAGTCAGGGGGTGAATTATTTTTTCAGACGCACTTCCTTGCTTGCGAAGATGTAGCTGGTGGGTCCTAGCAGTCAGGGGGGCGATCATTTTTTTTTTGCCCGGACGCACTTCCTTGCGTGCGAAGGTGTAGCTGGTGGGTCCCAGCAGTCAGGGGGGAAACGTTTTTTCGTGAAATACGGTGGCCCGTCCGGTGGGTCCCTGCTGTCAGGTGGAGGAAAAATTATTTTGCGCGTAATAAGGAGGCACTTCCTTGCGGCCGCCGTGGACCCAGCTGTCAGCCTCTCCACGCACAGTACTCTTTCGATGGAAGTCGGTCCACATTGACCACGCCGTGCCGAGAGAACCATGGCGGTGGACGACGGTGAGGCCTAGGAAGGGGACGACGCGGAGCCGGGGAAGACGCAACAGTGGATGCCCACGCGAAGAGGAGTACGAGGGTTCATTGGTTCGGCTGCGGTGTGAGGCTGCCGTCGCCGCAGAATAACAGGGGTGTGGGTGAGTAGAGGGATGGCCTGGCTAGTGGTGGGAGTAGTAGGGGCGGTGAGGCCTCTGCGGCATCACAGCCGGCCACGGGAGGCACGAGCATGTGGCACGACCGGCGCTGCTTTGGGCGGCTGGAGCACGAAGACCAGAGGTTGAAGAAGCACTACGACCGTTGGATGGACATCGTACGGTCACTGGAGCTAGAATTGTTCATATTGACTAAGTTGACAAAGCCCTTCGTCCCCGTAAACTTAGTAAGCCCACAAGTCAGCCTCCCACCAAGGTGAGTCCCAGCTAGCAGGGGGAGTATTCATTTTTTTGTGCGTAATAAGGAGGCATTTCCGGTGGGTCTGAGCTGACAGCGGGGGGAACGTTTTTTTCGCGAAATACAGAGGCCCTTCCGGTGGGTCCCAGCTATCAGGTGGAGGAATCATTATTTTGCGTGTAATAAGGAGGCATTTCCCTGTGTGGGCCCCTACTGTCAGCCTCTTCCGATGGCTGTTGTTTGTTGACCATGTTGACCTCACCGCCGAGAGCACAAAAGCGGTGGACAAGGGCGAGGCCCGGGAAGAGAACCACCCGGAGCCGGCGAAGCCACCGCAGCGGATGCCCACGCTGAGGGGAGAATGAGCGCTGACTGGTCAGCTGTGGGGTAAGGCTGACGTCTCGGAAAATAACAGGATGTGTGCGTGGTTAGAGGGATGGCCTGGTGGTAGCACAACCAGCCACGGGAGGAGGGAGCAGGCAGTCCCGCCGGCGCTGATTTGGGCGGCTGGAGCAGGAAGATTAGATATTGAAGAAGCACGGCAGCCGTTGGATGGACATCCAACAGTCACTGTTGTGTGTTGACTAAGTTGACAAAGCCTTGCGTATGTGTCAAAAAAAATTAAGACAACATCATCGTCAACCTAGTAGGCCCAGAAGTCAGCCTCCAAATCTGTGGAAAACAGCATACAGCCCATTAGCCATTATTTTCAATAATTTACAGCCCATTTGCTAATTCTTAAGGATATTTGAAGCCCATATTCTTTTTATTAGCATTACAGACCATATATTCTGGGCACTGCTAAAAAATTCAATGAAATTTTTCATATTTCGGTGGGGTCCGAACTCTTTTAATCACGAAATTTTGAGTCATGTTAAAAATAATTTTCAAAAATTATATCAAAATAAATTCAAAAAACAATTCTCTGCAAAAAATATGAATGAAATTTAGAATCTTAACTAGCAAGATGCCCGTTCGCTGCACGGAACATGAAGATGCATTTGTATGAGTAGTTTATCTTGTGGGAGAAAAGATGATATTTTAATGTAATTGCCAGTTGGCTTTGGTTTTTATAAGAGTAGAGAGTAGAGAAATCCTGAAAAATGATATTTTAATGCAATTGCCGGTTGGCTTTGGTTTAAAAATTTACAGCCCATTTCTTACAACTTATAGCCCATTTTCTTGGGAAGCTCGTTTCTTACCACTTACATCCCTCCTCATCTTGAAAGATTTGCAGCCCAGTAGGGCTGAGAAAAGCAAGTAGGCCTCGGTTTTGGTATTCTCCAAAAAAAAGAACTAGGCTAGTCAATTTTAGAAAGAAAAAATATATCAACTGGGCTCATCATCTGCTTAATAAAAGCGTAAACGTGGGCTAGACGGGCCACAGCCCCTGCACAGCACGCAGTTGAGCTCCGTCTCTCAAACTGAAAAACAACTGGGCGAGCTGCTGGGTCCCTGGTGTTATCTGCTCGTTGTGTAATTTTCTCGTTTATTGACTAGATTGACAATGGCGTGGAACCTAGTTGTCAAACAATTAGGAGGAAGTATTTTTTGGCTTGTAATAACGAGGCACCTGCTTATGAAATGGAATGACCCTGGTGGGTCCCTACTGTCAGCCTCTCCACGTACAGTCATCTCCAGATTCCTCTTGGTTGTTAACCATGTTGACAACGCCAGACGGCGGCGGGCACAGCGAGCGAACCAAGGTGGAGAACGACGGCAAGGCCTCGGACGGGAACGAACAGCAGCCATGGAAGATGCGGTAGTGTAGTCGCAGGTGGGGGGGAGTACGAGGGCAACAACATGCAAGTCAAGCATACAAATGGTACAAAAAGCCCAAGGATTAATTGTTCATCAAATTTTTAGACAAAACCCAAATTGAACATGACAGTAACATCTAACCCAACCACTCTTTTTTGCAGTCACAAACAAATGGATCGGTCTGATCCATAAAATCAACATCCTGTGCAAAAAAATTTATTTCAGGATGTCTACAACTTATTTTAAATAGAAGACGAGCATGTTTAGAAGCCCATTTGTCCACCTGAAACTTCTTTTTTTGCTGTTCAACATGTTCGTCCGTGAGAAATCTCTTGGTGTGAAAATTAAGCCTCATGGACAATAGTAACCTCGCATTCAACAGGAAGAATGTGACAAAGCTTTTGTTTGCCTGGTTGGATGCATATCGTCCCATCATTATTGTCCTCAAACGGATGTCATGAGAACTGAGAAAATCCTTGTGCTTATTACGCCAACGATTGGTTATATCTTTTTCTCCATGTGGTTCTGCCTAAGTAGACATGAAGATTGAAAACAGTTAAGGTCTGAAAAAAGAGTATGTTGAAAGAACGACAGCCGAACAGTTAATTCTAGTACAATATATACGGGCTTTCAATGTGCATGAAATCATCACCTCTATGTATAAATTCTCAAGAGATCGAAAGCATCGCACCAAGCCAATAATTATGTCCAGATCAAAACTATACATTCGGATATATATGATCTTGACAGAATCCAGCAGCATTGATAGGCTATCAATGGACGAACTCTTCATTGAGCATATAACATAATATTAGTACCCAAAGTGTACTCCAAGATGATATAAACTTATGTGCACAAATGAAAAATGCAGCATATGATTACAAATGTGTAGATGATAATATACGGTACCTGAAAAAGTGAGGAGCCAAACACCAACTCCTTGTGATTATTAAATGGGTCATGAATTACACCCAAGGTCTCTAGTTTGGGCGCAGAGACGACAGTTATTTCTGAAGGTGTATAACAATTATGAAGGAGCAACCTTTCAAGTGAAGGGGCATCTTCGATGATGAGTTGTTGTCCTTTAAAACATATTCCAATGCTTTTAAGGTGAGGTGACTTTATTTGGAGACAACTGATACCGATTTCTATTCCCAAAACAATCAGCAAGCGCTCCATGGCAGGGCAACTGGAGTGGATGATGTTGTGCAGTGAGGCCTCCGACAGATAAACCACCACAAGCGAAAGTTTTTTTAGCAGTGGGAGTCGAAGCATTTGTACCAGATCATCTGGTAGATGGCACCGGGCGAAGGTGGCGGTGTGGAGAGAGGAGGAAAACCGCGAGATGGACAACGGTGGTGTGGGCACGGATTCTTGGTATGTTCGTGGTATGAAACTTTCATGGTAATGGTAGAACTCAAACTGCTGGAGTTTTCTGAATTCAGCGGATGTCAGCCAAGCGTCCACCTTGCTGGGTATGGACAGCAGGTAGCTTGTCGGGATGCATAGGCATTGAACGGGGCCCTGCTGGTGAGAAGAGACGATGGCTCTGAGGAGATCAAATTCAGGAAGGACAGATATCTAACGACAGTCAATATTGAGGGGCGCGGTGCGCCATAGAGGGCGCCACCGAGTTGAGAGGACTTGTGTGCGGCAGCAATCCTTGGTGGGGAGAAGCGAGATGGTCTCCTCAAGGATGACGCCTGGGAGATCGCTGATGCGGTCCACCGGAGATTCTACCGGTTCCTCAGATCCGGGTGGGGGGGGGGCTCGCCGCTTCTCCCGGCGCTACCAGGTACGGGATCTACAACCGGCGTCGCCGCTGGCGGGAGCCTCATCTTCTTGGCACTGGGGCCAGCCGACTCCATTTTCCTTGTGGGCGTCACGCCGAGCTCACGGGTTTGAGCAGAGTAGCCAGAGACGAGCCTAGTGGCAGTGCGAGTGGGGAAGAAGGAGGGCTGGGGATTTCTGTAGGAGTGGAAGAAGAGGAGCAGGCGTTTTCTGTACGAGTGAGGAAGAAGGTGAGCGGGGTTTTCTGGACGAGTGAGGAAGATTGGGGAGCGGGGGGAATTGGGGGGAGAGGGAAGCGGGAGAGCGAGTTGTTCGTGTTTATAAGGCCCGCTGCACTAACTACTCGCTTTTTCCCAAGAACTGATCTCTTCTTTTGCGTTGCTACATTGGAGCTGGCGCATGGACTTGGCTGACTGGCCATGCATGCAGGATGCATGTGCCTGCCGGCCACTGCATGCGCCTGGTTTGTTACTAAGCCTATTTAATAGGGTGTTTATGGAGTAAATTAAGGAGATTTATTTTCTCTGTGTGCATCCACCAAATTAGAGGATGCGGTACTGTATGCAGACACTCACATTAAACTAACATTCAGAAGAACAAAAGTTCAGCATGTCTATGCATCTCAATGATTCACCATACTATAACCAATACAAAGTTGTGAGAAGGTGTGGAAATAAAGAAAATCGGTCGATGCTTCTCTGAGCAAAGGGCCTCCCTGCGCATGGATTAATTTCCTGGGCATGCTTGTTTATTCTCAATGTTGTGAGCACTTTGAGCATGTTGGCAACTCCACAGCTAGCTAGCTGCCTCATCTTGCAATTGATGCTGACACATTTGCAGCAAACACATGAGGTAATAGAGATGACTCAACATGGGTCCATATTGTGCAGTTCCCTTGAAATCATATTCATTGTCCTAAATCTGAAAAGATAGGAAAAGAGTAGCTATACTTAAATGGTGTTGCAAAACAGTAGCACATATCAATAGCTCGGCATGACAAAACACGATCATCTGGACGAAGGGGATACTGACCTACCTAAGGAAGATTATATATAATTTCATAAGTCCTTGGTTGATTTCCACCTTCGGCTGCACTGCTTGTTTGCTCCTCCACACATGACATGATCGTTCCGCACTGCATTCAGCAAGTCAATGTACGAATAAGCTAATTTCATCTTGCGGTGGTCATTGACCTAGTTACGAATGTAGGAATACCTGGAGCACCATGAGGTTAGCTGACAGCAGGTAGATGCAGCCATATAAATTTTGTGCGGTGCTACCAAAATTGAGGTTTGTATCCCTTCCTGTTATGAGAATTCTTCTTGAAGTTGGTAGAATGTGATGGCTTGTTCTTTGCATCAAACTTGCCTTTCCCCTGAGATTTGTTCTTGTTGTTTTGGGGCTGGTTGGGCTAGAAGTTCTTCTCGTGTACCATGTGGGCACTAGAAGCTCCCTCGGCGGCCCGAACACGTGTGTCTTTTGCTCTCGCCTTCTCCTCAAAATCAAGAGTGCTAATGAGATCCAAAACAGAAAACTCATGTCTCTTGTTTTTCAGAGAAGTAGTAAAATCGTTCCATGAAGGTGGAAGCTTGGCAATGATGGTCCCAGCAACAAATTTGTCCGGCAACACACACTTAAAGTACTCAAGTTCCTTAGAGAGTGACTGTATCTCATGAGCCTGCTAAACAACAGAGCGCTCGTCCGTCATCTTGTAGTCACAAAATTGCTCAATGACGTACAACTCGTTGCCAGCGCCCGAGGGCCCAAACGTGGACTCGAGCGCAGCCCACATGTCTTTGCCACTGTCAAACGACATATATGAATCCACAATGGAATCGTCAAGAACACTTAGCATGGCGGCTTTGAAGAGGGTATCCATGTTCTGAAAAGCTTCCTACTGTGTAGGATTAAGATCGCCCTCAGGCTTACCCTTAGTGGCGTCATAGCAGTACATGATCTGAAACCAATATACTGCTCTGGTGCGCCATCTTTTATATTGCACCCCCTTAAAAGTAGGTGGCTTCAAAAGCGCAGCAAAACCACTCGGAGTAAATTGCCTGTAATCAGGTTTTTGGATTGGATTCTTGAATATATGAGCAATTTAGTATGAGATTTAATCCGAATCAGCAGTAAATAGATTATGACGACAATTGCAAACATCAAAGTAATGATGCGGACTAAACCAGGAGGACAGAATCACATACTGTACAACGGGAGCAGAACCGATGTCGTTGATGTTGTCACTCATGTCATTGATGAAGAGGTTACCGAGGTCGGGGAAGAAGGCTGTCATTGAGGAAGTCGTCGCTGGCAGCAGTCACAGGAGTGTGCTCCCCAAAAACCTGACCGCCCCTCTCCCGTATAGGAGCACAAAAGGCGGGATTCAAAGGACTGTTATCCCTTCTCACGATGCATGCCGGAAGGAGGGCTGGAGAAGAATTGCGTGGCGGCGCTAAGATCTGGAACGGTGCAAAACCATATGATACAGCGGCGGCTAGGGTAGAGCATGTCAGGTCGGCCGTGCGAGTATAATAGTAGGCCTTTGGCCCCCAAACCCCACGTCCAAGTTAATAATAGCTCAAAAAAGTCAATAATATCCCCACCAAGGTTTGTCTCAAAAAAACGGAGTAATTAAGGCATTCGTTAGTCCCTTTAGTATAAATACTATATCATTAATAATGGCCCCACCTTTTGTCTCACAAAGTATGTTGGAGTACAATCGGCTACACGTTTACAATCCGCTTCTCTTTTCTCTCCTCTTCTCTCTCCTTCAACTAAGCACAAATACTATATTTAAATCCTTATAGCCTGCTTATGTCATCTAATTGTAGTACTTGCTCTAAAGTTACTCTCCACTGTGTAGTCTGAAATGTCGGGCGTGCAGCGGGCGGTGCCCTCGGTCGGTGCGCCGCTTCAACGGCGGAAGCGATGAGAGGTCACGTCGCCCTGACTTGCCATCAATGTGGAGCGGCGGGCTCAGCTGGCGCCGGGAGGGAAGCACGCGCGGGAGGGGGGAGGGGGTTTTGTTGGGCCAAGAAGGTGAGAAGCCAACTTGGGATCGGTCCGGACGAGGAAATATCAAGTGCTCCCATACTCTGCATATGACACTAGTCTATGTTTACTACTCCCTCCTTTCCGGTTTATAGAGATGTTTAGAGTAACATAGTAATATGTTACAGTATAAGTTACTCCCCACTATGACTAGCCTTGGCCTCTCCCAGTGCTCCACCATGTATAGCTGCTAAGCCTGCCACGTAGGCATAAAATATGATGTGGCACCAATAAACTAAGCACCTATGCATTGAAGACTTGAGTTACTAAGCCATTTAATGCACTTAGCACCTCATCTAAAGAGCATGGTTAATAGTATAGCCAGCTACTGGCTATAAGCCAGTGCCATGTCATCTACAGCCCATCTTATAGTCAAACAATAGTAGATCAAAAGAGTGTACTACTTTTTTATTATGTGGCCCACCTTTCATTCTCACAAAGTGCCTAGGAGCACGTGCTAGAGCTGGCTCTTCACGAAGAGCCCGCTTACCTTCTCTCTCCTCTTCTCTTTCCTCCAACTAAGCCGAAATATACTAGTTTATTCCTTATAGCCCGCTGAGTCAAATCTATTGTACTTGCTCTAAGCACATCTAAGCACTTACTAGCACCCCCTTGACCGTGGACCTTGACGGTGTACGTCACCTTGTGTCCTATAATTTTCCTCGTCGTCATATGAGTCCTAGAAGATCTCACCCACATCATCATTAGCATGCAGCCACCTTGATAGACAACATGCACAGAAGGAGTAGAGGCGACTGGGGACGCACCACCACCACGTCGTGGGCACTCCGTATGTGCTCATGTGCGTGCAGCGTGCGTGTTTTTCCATCGGTGCTAGCTCTAAGGCCGAGGCTGCGGTCGTCTTCGTCTCCGACTAGTAGTTGAGCAACGATGGTAAAGAGGTGCTGCAAGAGATGCGTATGCGCTGTTGCGTGCGAGCTTCACCGTAGCACGACAAACCGGACGTCGCCGCGGATGGCGCATGCCTCCATGCAGCCGAGTATGTGCGCATGCATGTGTTATTCACGTGCATTCTGCGGCCGAGCGTGTGTGCATGCACATGTTGTGTACGTGCGTTGTGTGCTCCATGCTGTGCGCGTATGTGCATGAGTTGGATAGGATGGGGTTAGTGCGTTGGCTTGTGTACATGCGTGGCTGCATGCGTCCTGTACATGCGTGGCTTGTTGTGTGGTTATCAATAATTCAATATAAACTACTCCCTCCGTTCCTAAATATAAGTCTTTCTAGCCATTTCAAATAGACTACAACATACGGATGTATGTAGACATATTTTAGAGTGTACATTCACTCATTTTGTTTCATATGTAGTCCCTTATTGAAATCTCTAAAAATACTTATATTTGGGAACGGAGGGAGTATAAAACATCTTCAACTTAGCACCTGATGTACTGTTTCTACTCGTTAGCAAAAAGTTCATGTTCTTTTATTTGTTTATAGGTGGGCAGGCGGCAAAAAACAGGGGAAATGTGCAAGGTTCCTTGCAGACGCTCCACCGCGAGGTTCCTTGATCCTTCTCGGTCGTCGGGAATCTATGCTCTTCAACTCTTTTCTTTTATGTGAGCTTTGTTCATCCTTTTCCCAACACGCGAGACATCTAGCATCAAGGTGCACGTGTCATGCAAGAAAATGGAGATAATCAGATAAGCAGTGCGTAAGTGAGTCGTGCGGGAGGAAAAGCGGGGGGAAACCCTTTTTCGTAAGTGAGTCGTGCACTTCGATGGCACCTACGCAATATTTTTTCTCCTCGATGGCACGTGAATAGTGCACGTACTCAACGACGGGGCACATGATGGTAGCAATGACATGGTCGGCCCTTTTTTGGAGAGATTACGTACTACTAGTAAATAACTTTGATGTGTCCCATCAACTCATAGAACAACAAGAATCTTGATTACGCCTTCTCCCTCGCAAACGCGTGCGCGGTGGCTCGCAGCACGAGGAGAAACTTTTGCTTACAAGCGATGGACGAGCAACAGTTCATTTGGTGTCAGATTGCCAGAAGCACTACTGTAGAACCATCGACTTCCGGAAGAGGCGAAGAGCCAAGCGCAAGGTCACCTACTAACCTTAGGCTAGGCGTAGTTTGAGTAACATAAGTAGGGGTACCTCCTTTTTTTATTCTAGAAACAACCACACGCGAATATCAAGGTGCTGGTTACATAGAACAAATTTCCTAGAGTTCGTGCTCAGCCCTTCTCTATCTCTCTTCTCAGCCAGCCAGCGGACGCATGGAGCCCATCGTCTATTTTCTCACATGCGGTCTCACATGTCAGTGAAAACGCAAGAGGACCCACTGAACCTGCACATCTTTCACCTCGACATGCTGGTGATGAAAAACAAATCTAATAAAGATCTTTGGTGGCCGCTTTTGGAGTTAGTCAAGAGTAGTAAGATTCTATTTATAGTTTAACCCAAGATGCACATCACGTGGCTTCAACTACCACTCTATTTTCTTGCATGACACGACCTGGATGCTGGATGTCCCACGTGTCGGTAAAAGGAGGAAGAGCCCGACCAAATCTTCGGTTGTGCTCTCGGATTAGACTAGTTGTACTAACTTAAAAAAATTATTGTGTCCTCCCTCCGTTCCAAAATACTTGACTTCCATTTGTCCAAAAATGGATGTACCTATATACTAAAACATGTCTAGATACATCTATGTTTTGACAAATAGAAGGCATGTATTGTGGAACGGAGGGAGTAGAATGGATGCAAGTTTTGGTATTGGGAAGAAGAGTACATCCATATATTGATAGAGCGTTGGAGTTGGCCTTACAAGTGGGACCGCAGTTGAGGAAATCGACTATCGGCAAATCCCCACCTCGCCCGCCGCACGATGGTTGAGTTAGAGAAATGATGAGGTTGAAGAGATTGCTCTAGCACGGACTCCAAGAAATATGGTGTCAG
Organism: Triticum dicoccoides; assembly: GCF_002162155.2. Lineage (NCBI taxonomy): Eukaryota > Viridiplantae > Streptophyta > Magnoliopsida > Poales > Poaceae > Triticum > Triticum dicoccoides. Next base: position 460,270,375 of record NC_041381.1, on the reverse strand, counting down.
ATGGAAGTCGTGCTGGTGGCGTGTGCCGTACTCCTGGTCGTGAATGCTTGTTCTGGCCCATGCCACCCTACTACTCCTACTACTTACTATATAGTACTAGTATCAAGGATTCCAGGTGCTGGTTACGTACAGTATGGCTATAGTAAAAACACCCACCTGACGCACGAAGCATGTGAAGCTAGTACAAATAGTGTACTACTATTGTTGATTGGCCTCATCCGATAACCTGTTGCAATGCACGTACAATTATGTATTCGGAAAATATTTTTTTGCCTCATCGCACCACTCACTCAGAGAAGCGACTCGAAAGCCATTCATAAATTTAGTAAGTTTATCACAGGCATATCATTTTATTACATACAACAGGTCATCAACCCACATCGACAATAAGGATACATTATAAATACTAAAGTTTTCATCACACAACAAATAACAAGCAATGAAATGAACTTCAACTCAACCAATCCTCGGCGTTGGAAACGCTTGCTTTGAACCACAAGTGATTCTCTGGGACAGGCCATCTATTGTTGATCTCAAGACCAGCGCAGGACTGATCATCCAGGCTGAAGCGGCCTACTATATCAGTACCAGGGTAGGGAACCACCCAAATGTCTGAGGTATAGACACAGTTGCTTCTCATAAATTGTACTAGTAACGTTGTGTCAACAACAGTTGGATCGCCTTTCACCATCATTGGATATTTTTGTCCAAGGAAGAGCGAGTTTTCTCCAAGACTATCAATTCTGTACCAGGGAGAAGGTGTTGGCGCTAGCACACTAGTATCCATCCCGAATACCATGCAACGGGTGTTGGAATAGGTCCGGAGAGTGCGACCATGGGAGACAACACGTGCTCCCTCAGTAGTAACAAACTCAGTGCGTTGTATACACACAAGAGGTGATCCATTGGAATTAGTTGCCAGGTGCCACTGAGTATATACGTTCTTCTCGTCCTCATGCTCATGATCATCACCATTGTCATCTCCCCCTTGGTTATAAAAATTTTCAAGTATAGGTGGTGGAATGTTCACAAGACCTTGGAAACACAAGAAGAAGGTTAATTAGTAAAGGGAAACTTGCTAACCCGCATGCATGTGGATGAAACAATTATAATTATGGTGGAAGACAAATGTACCGAAAGTATAAGGATTCCATGCAAAAACAGTGCCATGAGTGGTGGCAGCAAACACAAGGCCCTCGTATTGAATTGCATCACAGTACACATCCGTGTATAGAAACTGATTTTTGAGCAATATCCATCCAGTCGAACCACGAAGGACGACAACAAGCTTGTCAAAGATAGCAACAACTTCATAGTTGCTGTAATTCCAAGAGCGGATGGGAACTCAATGAATTGCTATCTTCCGTAGAAGACAGTCACCATGATCGTATTTGAACGTGCGTACAATACCGGTGTGCTCAACATCTGGGCAGTCTGCTGAGACTTTTGGAAGTGGAACCCGGTCACGAGTGTACACATTCACAAGTTCCCACTCACCCCAATCTCCATTTTCACCTGCCTAATCCTTGCCCTCAAGCGATGGCATCTTAACATCATACGTATCATTATCAAGCGGCATCAACTTGCACAAGCCGAGGCCTCCGTCGTCCTCGCGCCAGTAGTCATCAGGGTCACGACGAAGAAGATAGGGGAGATCAAACCGCTCCTTGACTCGTGGGTTCCTTGTAATGATGTTATTAGTTGAGTAGATAATGGGCTTGGACGAACCTGCCATGCTAGCCGAGGTGATGACGTCACACTGATCAATGAGTTCCTCCACCACGTCATCTTTCAGATCGGGGCAAGAATAACGGGGCCGTTTCTGGCATGTTCCCTCCATGGAGAAGACGATCGAACAATGGCAAAAGGAAGGGTGAAGGGCTGAAGGAAAATGGAGGAGGGAGAGGAAGAGCATGCGATAGCAGTTCCAAATCAAGAGGGAAAGGTGAAGAGTCAGTGGAAGGTTGCCAGTTTGCCATGGTTCACGAAGAGGCGCCCCGGCCTACACATCCGTTCGGAAATACTAGTAGAAAAGGACTCGCCGTCGTCTCACTGATATGTTGGAACGGGACCACATGTCAACGAAACATGGTGTGTAATTTCTCATGCAAAATGCGATCTGGTCGCATTGGCCCGAGGTGCCGGATTAGTTTTTTTTGAAAGTTTGCCGCATTAGTTATCGACCTTTATTTTTTTTAACATGCAATCTGAATGGATAGCTCCTGTGGTCATCACACGTGAGCGGACATAGTGATGATTGATTCGCCCGAGCAACTTATTACTGTGGGAATATGGGAGTACCAGCGGATTCAAGGAACAGACAAATGATGGTTGCTTCGTCCGAGCAACTTACTGCGGCGAAGGTGGGGCTCTGTGATTTGACTGCTCACTAGTCATTACTACTTCAGCGCAACGACCGGGGTGAATCTTTCCCTTAAGTTGTGTTGTGCACTCAATATTGTTGCATGGCAGGTCGAGCCGGATGAAGGATGTCCAATAGGACACAGCTTTGGTACCTTAAAGGCACCTGCCTTTGGGTCACTGACATGTGGGTCAGCCATCTGTTGGACCCACATGTCATAGACACAAAGGTAGGTGCCTTAAGGCACCGAAGCATTGTCCATGTCCAACATGTCGGCGAAACAAAGTTGAATTGTATCTGGCATTGCTATCAATCCTTTAGGATTTGTTTATATGTATGCATAATTTTGATGAAATTGTACTATGATGCTACGCAGGTTTCAACTTTGGTTCCCGCAGGAAAAAAAAGGTTTCAACTTAGGATTCATGTGTCTTGCCTCGAGATTATCTCGTTACAACATTCCATCAAATACAAATGAAACTACCATGGCTAATGCATCTCAATGGTTCACAGATCAGTGCCAATATTCACATCACAACTGAATACAAAGTTGTGAGAAGGTGTACAAATAAAGAAAAAAATATAATTGATCGATGTTGTTCGTAGGCATGGCTCCATTTCCTTGGCACAGTGTTCATTGCTTGGCAGCTAGTTTCACCCAGCTCTGTAGCCAAAAAAGAGGTGTATGAAGGACACCACAATCCGATCATTTTGTGCAGCTCCACTAAAATCGAGCAGACCATCCCTGTTTGCAAAGATATCCAGTTAGTGTGATTACAATAATAGTGGAACTAGATGATGAAACATAACACACATAAATAGAAGCCGATCACCTCTACGATTTCTCTTTAGGACTAACTTCTTGTTGGAGAAGATTAGGCACGGAGTTGGATGAGAAGGATAGCAAAACCAATCTCCCTTTCTGCAGTCCCACGGAAATGTAAAAACGTTGCCCGTGTGACATTTTGGCGGAACTGCACAAAACACTCTTTAGAAAAGTGATTTGTGCAGTTCACCAAAAGGTCGCAATAGCAACGAGGTGAAAATGGATAGCCCTGTTTGCAAAAGGAGGTCGAAAGGAAACAATTAGTGCCCAATAACACGAGTTGAAGACACATACACCGACAAAAAAGAAGCATGTTCCATGTAATAATTAAGGGAAAGATAGCACATGGTGGTTTATCAAAAATGGTTTGAGGACGAGATTGCAAGATGGAAAGTACGCCGACCGAGATACGATTTAAGCAAACAACTAAAGAAGATCCACATGCAGCAACATGGGAAGATGGGCAGTGGAGCAAGGCCGGAGGAAGCTGTACCTGAGGGTCGTCGGGATGTTACTAGGAGGGCGTCAGCGGCCGGGATCTGCCCATACTGCGGCAGCGAGCAAGTGGCGAAGGCCCTACCGCGTCGGAGCTTGGTCAGAGAGAACGGCGGGTACCGCAGATCGGGACGTGCTGCCTCAACACCGTCGAACGGAGAGACGATGCACATCCTCCCTTTTTGTCGTCGAACGGAGAGACGATGCACATCCTTCCTTTCCGCCGGCGAACGGGATGCGGCCGGATCACTGACCAACGATGAGAGAGAGAGGCCACAGCGGCCTTATGTGAGATGGTGTGATGAGAGACAAACCATTTTTCCATTTTCCCCATGGCAATCGTTTTATATTCTATACGTGCCATTGAGGAATATATAACTATTTAATGCTAACACGTCAAGTCGAACTTTGTTCCATCTAGGCGTGGTACCCGCCCTCCTTCGAGTAAACGACTGCTACACGCGTCAAATTATCACGTGGGCTGCCTTTTCGTACAGAAACAAACTCCACCGTGTACCCGCGCGGGTGTGGCTGGGAACGAGACATGAGTACGTGTGTCCTGCGTGCACTTCTTCTTTAGGTGCAGGTACGTGCGTGGGTGGGTGTGAGAGAGATGGTTTGTGCGAAACAGAGGCAATGTGTTGATGATATCTCAATCAGAAAAATGTAACATATGCAATGTGTGTGAAATGGAGTCATGGACGTGAGATATCGATAGAATTGAAAATAGGGATGAAGTGTGTGGCTGCGCGATTGATAAAGAGTGCCATCGAATTTGTGTTTGCCCACGTCAAAGATACAGGGCGGCTGGCCTACTAGAATTTGAGAGGGCAGAGGTGCAGTTTTTCTCCGTGGCATGGATACCTACCTACAACGTTCGACTATCGGTGTGTGTGGGGGGGAGGGGGTAGAGACCGATCGACTAGTATATGTGTGTGGGGAAGGAGAGAGACCTAGCTATGTATTGAGGGAGATCGATCGACATCCATGGATATGTGTAGCAGAGGAATAAGGTTGGGGAAAATACAAAGGTAGAGCGTCGGAGGGTTGGTGGTGGAGTGGCGTTTGGTGGGAGAGGCCTACTAGACAAACGGAGGGTATGAATGCAATATCAATAAGACAGGGCGGGGGTGTCTGTGTATCTATGCACGTGCGTGTGAGAGACGGGTCGTGAGGTATTCAAGGATGATGAGGGGAGAAGATATGGTTGTGGTAAGCATACGTAACTACATAGGAAGATCAACCGTCGTGTGTCCGAGAAAAGGAGAGACATAACTAGCAAGGTAAGTGTATCGGTGCTTGGTGAAAACGAATTATAGTCGACCTGGATATATGTAGGGAGATCAGTTCATATACATGCCTGTATGTGTTAGAAGCAAATAAGGTCCGGAGAGGCACACAGGGGGAGAGGGTGTGGCTAGGAGGTGGTGCGAGAGGCCTACCATGTCGAGGGGGAGGAATGTGTGAGTATGTGATCAATGAAAAGAGGGGCGGGAGTGTGCACCTACGTGGAATCGTATTGGACATAGGGGGGCATGGACGGTGAGAAGAGAAGAGGGGAAGTATATATGTGTTTGTTGTAGGCACACTTGGCTAGAGAGGTATATCGACTGGTGTGTGCCAGGAAGAAGGAGCCGGGGGCCTACACACACCGCTGGTGGACGACCTAAAGAGAAATAATGAACGTACGCGATGGAGGGGACGCTAAGGGTGGGTGAGAGGGGGGCAGGCGTGTGCATGCACGATAGAAAGTTAGCGCTAGCTAGCTACAAATAGAAGACGATCGTGAAGGTGTAAAAGACGAACAAAGATCATAATTCATTATAAAAAAGTGGATACGGATACTTGAAGAAGATATCATAATGTAGAACATTGATTATAATTTGGGCTAATGTGTGGCTTTTGCAACTCAGGTCTAAATACTTGTCATAATGTAGGGGGTGGGGCACTATACTTTGTGTGATAAACACGGTGTACATATGGAACATGGTTTAGATTATGAATATATAGTTAGTACATCAAATGTACTATTATTTGGAATCAACATCAAGTGTATTCAAAAAATAGAATTCGAGTTCATGTAGTACACATAGTTCATATCTATCTCTATAGTAATCATGTGGTGTGTTATTAAGGTAATACACGAATGATGGAGGAAGTTGGCAACAATCATGATTGTAGATTCTTATCGAAATAGAGAAACGAATTCAAATTTAGTTCGAATTGCAGCGGTAGTATAGACATTTGGAATGCACTAAAATGTTGGTATGAGTAGGTTACATGCATTATACAGCAAGCGAAAAAAATTAATCGGACATAACATGGATTCATACTCCCTCCTTCCATCTATATAGGGCGTAATGAGATTTTTAAGACCGCCTTTGACTATTGACAAGATTAATAGTACATGACATGCACAATGTGAAAATTATATCATTGAAAGAACCTTTCACAGACGAACTTAACGGTGTGCTTTGTGTAAGTTGCATGTCATATATTATTGCTCTAATATTTGGTCAAAGTTAGCATCGAAAAACGCATTAGGCCCTATATAGATGGAAGGAGGGAGTAGCTTTGAATAGCATTTGTATAGTAAAACGGGGAAAGACTCTCTCTTTGTGTGGTGTGAATAGTTTTATTTTTTTTGTTTTCTTTTTGGTTGAGGGAAGTGCGAATTGATTTGGTATGTACAAGTACAATATTACTACATGTTAGGCTTGTCCCTAAAATTCAACCCGCGTCTTGTTATATCCCGAAAATTCAGATATCATGCTCCCAAAACTGGCGCCTTCACAACCCGCGCCTTGCTATCCCGAAATTACAACGAGCGCGAAAACTCCCTCTAGCTGCCAAATCCCGACACGCAAAATCCCCCTTCTATCCCTGAGCCGAAAGGGCCGCTAGTTCAAATTGGTGGGGGGTACTTTTGTAACACACTCTACATTTTGGACAAGCGCTTCCCTAAGTCATGCTTCACCCCCTCCCATCGCCACCTTTTCGCCATTCGAAATCCCAGGCCGCCATAACCTCTCCGCTCCAGCCGCGAAACCCCACCCTCCTCCGTCCGCCACCTCACCACTGCCCAGCCAGAGCCTCTTCCCCGATGACGTCGTCCACCACAACAGCTCGACGTCCCTCGTCCACCTCCCCGGATGAGGATTCGTCGTCCATCTCGTCGTCCCGCTGGTTCAGCCGCCCCGTCCTCCACCTCCAAGGAGCTGCTCCGACGATCGCCTTGTCTATCGCGGCTGCTCCATCCCCACAGCGCCGCCTTAACCTGCTCCACCGGAACCGCAGCATCCTCACCGACTCCTCGGACGAAGCCGAGGCCTACTCGGCGCCACCAAAGAGGTTGTACCCTCATCGCATCGCACCTTCTCCTTAACTCGACCACCCGGTGACGACGGTGCTCCATCCCGCACCCCCATGGAGCAGCTACCTTGAAGCCAGCGCCGCGGGCGACATCTCCACGGCGGCTCTCCCCTAGTGCGAAGCCCCTTCGGCGGCGGCGGCCATACCAGCCGGATCTGCTACTGCTGCTCTGGCTCTCGCTCGCTCACGCTGATGCTGCTGCTCCGGCTCTCGCTCGGTCGCTCGCTCGCCCAGCTGCTGCTGCTGCTCTCCCCCTCGCTCATGCTGTTGCTCTGCTCCAATTTAGCCACACTTCAGTCGATTGAATCGACTTTTGGGTCAGTCGATTTTCAGGGGTTGGGAGGGCTCGCCAGAGTTAAGGAAGAACCACCCGCAGCGGGGACGGGGGCTCGCCGGAGAGGTACCCCACTATCTATCTTAGGGTTCAGGGTGGGGGCGGGGGGCCTAGAGGGCTGGTCGGGCGACGGTCGGGAGTTGTTTCAGGGCGGCGAGGTGGCGCTGGGGCTGGTGGTGGCTCGCGGCTCAGGGGGTGTAGGTTGAAGATGAACTGCAGGCCCTCCCTAAACTACATGTCAAGTGCCTCTCTTCTACCATTGCGTTCAGTTTCGACAGTAGCATTCAGATTCCATAGTAAATTTCAGTTTCGATAGTTAAGTTCAGAGTCAACAGTTTTTACCTCATCTGTTGTAGTTAGGTGGTTTTTGGTGATGTAAATTTTACATCCATTTTACATCATCTATTAGAGATGCTATTAGAATCCCACTTGAGATTGACATTGTCTGTCTTGTGCTGCTTCAGCCTTGACGTCTTACGGCTCACCGGAGCTGCTCCAACGATAGAACGATCCATCACAACAGAGCAGTGCCCTAGATGCCGTCTACAGATTCCTCAGATCTTCCTCCACACCTCCGACAGCCACCTTTGCCTCAACTGCTTCAGCGACCAACCCAATTATTCATGCATTTTGTTGAAAGGAATGAAGCAAAACATCCACCTAGACCTACTTTTCAAAATCCTATGCATGAAAACAAGACCAAGTGCATTAGTGCCAGAATAACATTCTAACTGTACACGCTTTCATATGGTTTCACTTTATTTTGGCCATGTTTCTTTGCATTCCTCTGCTCTTCTAATTCCTGTAAACCAAACACCCAAGTTGATAGAAATCATGTGTTTACAAATGCTCTATTTACCATGTGCATTTTCCTATCCTATTACGGTGTTTTTCCTATCCCTGCGTTTTAAGAATCATGCAAGCCAAATGAGCCCTTACAGAATTACTTCAGTTACAGGTACGTGTCGAAGGGAACTTTGTGTGGTTTGTCCTGCTCCTGCCGCGACGTCATCCACCTCACCTGAGCTGCTCCATCGACAGAAGCATCCACCAAACCAGACATCACGACTCTTGTCCGTCTTTCGCCGCCTCAGATCTCCTTCCCTGCCGCCGGCACCCACCACAATAGCATCACCATCATCGACTCAGCAGATGAATCTGAGGAGTACACGGGTCCACAAGAGAGGTTGCATTCTTTTGTTTCTGCTTATGTTATGCATTTCTTAAACTTACCTGCTACTTTATCGTCCTGTTCAGCTCTTGGACTCCCAAGTCAGGTCCAAATTAATGTTCAAACTTGAGTTCTAAATTAGTTGTGGGGCACATATCGAGGCAGCAATGAATAGTATGTCTGTCTAATATCTGGTTCACCTAGGGTATTCCTATGTTGTTCATCTTGGGTGGGAAACAAATAGTAAAGCAATCATCATCTGTCTTTTTATTAATTTAAAGCAATCATCAGCCTGCTATCATTATTTTTGGATCCATCCACTGGTTGTTACCATCACTCTAAATTTCTGCATGCTCTCCTTACATAATCTCACCATATTTTTTTCGTATGCATGTCAGATATTGTACACAGTCATGCTAAACATGTAGAGAAAAAGAGAAGAGTTTTGCGCGGCAATACAATGTCATGCAGACATCGCTCCATGGTGGGTTCAATGGCAAACCCTTCCCACCCCTCTCCAGATTGTAATCCAAAGGAAGATATCTGTTCTGAGGCGGATTCAGATGCCGCTGACCACTCCTATTTACCCCCCAAGGTGTTTGCTCTACCTTGGCATGATGATGTTAGTCATATCATGCATATGTTGCCTTGTAGTGCCTACTTTTGACATCATATATGTCATTGCTTAGTTTACACATGTTTTGTAATGCCACCTGTTTAGTTTCTATATCATATATGGGAATTATGCAGCCTCATGTCTTTTGGCCAGCCATAATATATGTGAAATGTGCAATCCCATCTTGTTTAACCAGGCATCATATATTTGAATGATATCTTGCCCATCCTTTTCTTCATTACATTTCCAATTGTCGACAATGTTTGTACATTAAACTAGTCTTCCTGTGAATCAGCCATTTGGGTGGGAGATGGAAAAATCTGGAGTGAAAACAAGGCCTTCAGAGCAGACAGTGCTACCTGTCGAAGCAGATCTCTTGTTGGGTCCCGATAGCTCCTCAGAGATGGATTCAGAGACAGATGGCCAGTCCTATTCCCCCACTGAGGTGTATGCTCTAACTTGGCATGGTTATATTGCTCATATCATGCATATGGTGTCTTGCATTGCATAGTTTAGACATCATATACACAATATTCAACACCATGTTCTTAGTTTAGACATCATATCGAATGCCCTCTGTTTAGCATATAAATCACATATGTGAATTAAATGATACGATCCTGATTACTTAGATAACATGTAGGTGAATTATGTCATGCGATCCTATTTAGTTATTCAACATATCTTTGAATTATGTTATGCTATGCTATCCAGTTTAGATAGACATCATATATGTGAAATTATGTCATGCTATCCGTTTTAGTTAAACAATATACATGTCAACTATTTCATGCCCTCTTTTTTCCACACTATCTATTGCATCTGTCTCTCATACAATGTCTGTACATTCAACTATGTTTCCTGTTTATCAGCCATTTGAATTGGAGCGGGTGATGCCAGTATCTAGCGGACTAAAAACACGGTCTTCAAATAAAACAGTGCTACCTCTTGGTGGATATAGCACCCGGTTGTACATGCACAAGAACCAACCCTACCACACATAACCCAAACTCTCGCAGATTGTACCCCTACTGCGATGGACAGAGAACCAGCTTCACCCAATCTAACCCCAACCCCAACCGATAGTAACCAAGTTCCTATTGACACAGCACCATCTCCACCACAGAGCTCCCAAACAAGAGCAGTTAGTAAGGCAGCTCCAGTGCCCAAAGGGCCAGTACTATCACGGCGAACCCCAACTCCACCAGTTAGTATGCCTATTCCTGTGGAGGAAGCACAACCAGCTAGTCGTAGTTTAGCATCTATCGCATTTGATGTTGTTAAATCGTATGTGCATATATTCCCATCTTGGAAATATTATACTGAAGATGAAGGAAAATGCCAGTTGCAGGTGTTTGTCCAGGAGTTATGTGTAAGTAATGTTATTCATGGCAATTACTTTGCTTTGTCCCATACATCCTACCTCCATGATGGTTATAATACAGCAAATTTTCCCATTTTTCTCTATATAGAAGGACCGATTTGGAAACTCGGGATGAGGTAACCTGTGCTAATACCTCTGCTATCTTCAAGAATGCTTGGTGGCAGTATCGGAATTACCTGAAGAAAACGTACTTCACCGGCAAAGAAACTCATCAAATTCCCTTACGTTCTCCTGAGACACATTTACTGGACGATGACTGGGAACGCCTTGTTCTGTACTGGTCCGAACCAAGAATGTGGTAAGGTCTACGAGTTCATTTTCTATTTTTAGGTATTATATTCTTGCGTCTTATTATACTCTGTTCATGTAGAACAAGTGCCTAAACCTGAAGAACAACTATTCTAATTTAAGATTCCATTGCTATCATAGTTCAAAAAAGCGTCAGGCGTTAATTGTGCGTTTTGCCACAACCTTGCGCTTCACTGACCAAAGCGCATGCTTATGTGCAGTTATGCACAGATTAAGCGTAGTTATGCGCAATGCGTTTTGCCAACGCCTAGAGCCTAGGCGTGCTTAAGCGCTCGCTTAGGCGCGTCTTTTTTAACTATGATTGCTTTGCTCTTGTATCACTGTATTTACTCATACAAACTTATTTTTAAATTGAAGGATCCAATCGAAACTCCAATGGCACAGCAGGTATGTTCACGCATGTTTCTTTAACAGGTTTGCTCTTATCAATAGCTCTGTTGATTTCAATTTCAATTGTGTATACAGTTGACTTTTATATCATGCACATTACTAGCATCACAACAGAGCCAATAGTGTTGTTGTACATGTAGACCCGTGGTACCCATCTGAAATCTTGTTGTGCCGTGTAGTTTCCCACACTTTGTATTCTTTCACTGCTGCTTTGTCTTGAACTGATATGATTTGAACCGTGTCTCTATTTTGATTTGGCAAGACAATGCAGTGACCATAGAACATAGATATATGTTTGTTTGATGCTTTTATTATGTACTATTACTTGGCAATAGAAGACTTGGTAGTTTAATCATGTCCACCTTACTAATGAACTGGTTCACCGAAATGAGTTTCATATACTAGTACATGCTAAACTTGTTATGTGTCTGCTTGTTTCTTCTTTTAGAATGCTGACAGAATATTGGGGAAGAGTGCCTTATTAAGCAATGGTAAAGGAAGTAATGCAGATAAGGTTCAGGATAGTGACACATCCTTGTTGGTCTCCAACAAAGATGATAAAACAGCTAAGGAAGACTATCTTGAAGGCAGCGAGACAACCCCAAAGTCCTGTCTTGGTTTAGTGTTCGAGTGACTGGCCACTACCACTTGCACAAGCTATTCAAACTCACTGTCGGAATTAGTTCGGTTTCTTGAGTCTCAACTACAAGTTGAAAGACATCGATCAGTTGTGCTGCAACAAGAAGCGGAAGGACTGTGGAAGTCCCTGGAGCATTTAGATGCATACTTTCTGGTGCAATAGCATGCGTTGGAGGATTTTAGCGCCAAACAGGACAAAGCTAATAAGCTTGCTAAGCTTATTGCAAGCATGGTGGATACCCAGGATAACATTTCTTGAGCTATTCTGAAGTTTTTTCCAGTTATGCTCTTGTTTTGCTACCGCGTTTATTTGCACTGGTGGCCAATTTTGACGGCCAGTGTATGTAATATGCTGCTTTGTTCCCTATATTTGCACTGGTGGCGAACTTTGATGCCCAGTGGATGTAATATGTGTAATAGCGGTAATAGGGTAGCGTTAATTGCTTGCTTATTTATTTCCTTATTGTCTTGTTTAGTTGTTTGCTTGTAGTCACTGCAGTTCTTTTTCTGTGTTTTTCTAGTGGCCACAATAGCCTATTTTTGGTAACTAGGCCAAAATAATCATGGAAACACACAGACTGTTGTAACCATGGGCCTCCTGCAGGCCGTATGATCCATGGGCCTTCTTCCGTCTGTAGGATCCATTGGCCTTCTATACAGGCCGTAGGATCCATTCGCCTTCTATACGGGCCTTAGGATTCATGGGCCTTCTACGGGCCATAGGGTCCATGGGCCTTCTACGGGCCGTACGATCCATGGGCCTTCTACGGGCCGTACTATCCATGGGCCTCATACGCGTCGTAGGATCCATGGGCCTTCTACGGGGCGTATCATCATTTCTCCAATCATGGGTCATACTATTCGTGGACCATAACGGGTCGTTAATAGGCCGTATTTGATAACTCTATGAAAATAGCCCAACGAGTTTTTTTTGACATGAAAACGGCCCAACATATTAATGGTCCGCAAATGGGCCGACTGTAACGACGGGCTGAATTTGGCCCACAAGCAGAAAATGACAGTAACAGGCCATATGTAACCGAATGCTGCAAATGAGCCCAAGAATCAATGGGCCCTGAGAAGGCCGAAAGATAACTTGGGCTGGAAACGGCCCAATGGAATAACAGGCCATTAATGGGTATAAAGTGATACACTATTCATTACGGGCCAGTTTCACCACGGGCCGTTAATGGGCCAAGAGTTACAATGGGACTCATATGGGCCGAAAGAAGTCGTGGGCCACACATGGGTCGGAAGTTAAAACGGGTTGGAATCATATTGGACGGCCCAGATGACGCTACTGGGCCTAATTCGAAGAGGTCGTAACGGGCCCTAGGTTAGCGGGCTGTAAATGGGCTATATGCGAATAGGCCGTTAACAGGCTTTCCGTGGGCCGGCCCGCCACCTTTTGACCAAGTCAAACGGGCTGGCCTTTTCACAGGAATGGGCCTCTGTTGGGCCGTGCCACGTGTCGCCGTATCATAGGCGCCTTCGGTCCAATGAGTGGATGACATCTGTCCCAACGGTGAGCCGACACGTGTTTCCTCCAGCCAATGATGATTTTACACGTGGAAAATCCCCATGGGTCGGAGCTGTTAACGGGTTATCGGATCCAAAACCGGACCCGGTAGCTTAACGGCATTCCGTTATGGTGGATGCCACGTGTCGGTCACCCTTGACGAAAGCACTTCTGTGACGCGCGATTTATCGTCATGGAAGTGGACACTTCCGTGATGATAATTTTGGTAATGCCATGGAACACTTCTACGGCAGCACATGTATGACTATCTTGATTCTGTCATAAAATCGTCATGGATGTACATGCATGACAAAAAACGCGACCTACTGTGACAAACACGTATCATCACGGAAGTGTATTTTTTTTGTAGTGATGGTCGTCACCCACGAAGGACTTGCCTCACTAGGGTAGATCTTCATGAAGTAGGCGATATCCTTTCCGTTACAAACTCCTTGGTTCAACTCCACAATCATGACGGAGGCTCCCAAGTGACACCTAGCCAATCTAGGAGACACCACTCTCTAATAAGTAACAAATGGTGTGTTGATGATGAACTCCTTGCTCTTGTGCTTCAAATGATAGTCTCCCCAACACTCAACTCTCTCTCACAGGATTTGGATTTGGTGGAAAGAAGATTTTACTGGAAAGCAACTTGGGGAAGGCTAGAGATCAAGATTTATGTGGTAGGAATGGAATATCTTGACCTCAACACAACTATAGGTGGTTCTCTATCAGAAAATGTATGTTGGAAGTGTAGGCACGTTTTGATGGCTCTCTCCACGAATGAAGAGTGGGTGGAGGGGTATATATAGCCTCCACACAAAATCTAACTGTTACACACAACTTACCAAACTCGGTGGGACCGAATCCTGAAACTTGGTCGGACCGATTCAGTAAATAATGTGACCGTTAGGATTTTCGATGGGACCGACGTGTCAACTCAGTGGGACCGATATGGTTAGGGTTAGGGCATAACGTAATCTCGATGAGACCGATTACACAAACTCGGTGAGACCGATTTTGGTAGTAGACACACAAAGAGTTGGTCAGGCAAAATCGGTGGGACCGATTCACTCATCTCGATTGGACCGAAATGGTATGAAAGGGAAACAGAGAGTTTGCATTGCAATCTCGGTAGGACCGATTACACAAACTCGGTCAGGCCAATTTTGGTAATGGACACACACAGAGAGATTACAATCCCATCTCGGTGAGACCGAGATCCCTATCGGTGAGACCGAAAAGACTAGGGTTTGTGGCAGTGGCTATGTCAAGAGAACTCGGTGGCGCCGGATAGACAGATTCGGTAAGGCCAAGTTTGACTTTTGGTTTGGGACATATGTGTGGATGTGAGAAAGTGGTTGAGGGCTTTGGATCATATCACTAAGCACTTTGAGCAAGCAAGCCATTAAGCAACACCTCATCCCCTCTTAATAGTATTGGCTTTCCTATGGACTCAATGTGATCTTGGATCACTAAAGGTAAAATGTAGAGTCTTGTGCTTTGAGCTTGAGCCAATCCTTTGTCCTTAGCATCTTGAAGGGGTTCCACATACTCTAGTCCATGCCACTCCATTGTTGAACTTATCTGAAACATACTAGGTAAAAGTATTAGTCCAACAAGAGATATGTTGACATTAATTACCAAAATCACCCAGGGAGCACTTGTGCTTTCACCTGGGTTCGCAGCTCGGAAGGAACGCAGAGGCCTATGTTGACGATGTAGTGGTGAAGTCTCGGGAGGCCAGGACTCTGATAGAAGATCTGGAGGAGACGTTCGCCAGCCTATGCATGGTGGATCTTTGGCTTAACCCTGAGAAGTGTGTGTTTGGGGTCCCTTCCGGCAAGCTGTTGGGCTTCTTGGTGTCACACACAGGGATCGAGGCCAACCAGGAGAATGTCAAGGCGATAGAGGACATGAACCCCCCACAGACCCTGAAGGAGATGCAGAAGCTGGTTGGCTGTGTAACCTCACTTGGGCGTTTCATTTCCAAGTTGGGGGAGCACGCCCTCCCTTTTTCAAGTTGATGAAGAGGAAGGAGCCATTCGAGTGGACCCCAAAGGCAGACGCAGCCTTCCAGGACCTCAAGAGATATTTGACCAGTCCGCCAGTGATGGTGGCACCGCGCCCTCTTGAGCCCTTGGTGCTTTATCTGGCAGCAACCCCTCACCCGGCCAGCACCGCCCTGGTGGCGCTAAGGAAGGAACGCCTGATCAAGAAGCTGCAGCAGGATGCACAACCATCAAGCAAGGTGCAGCACCCCCAGGGCGAGGCATCTGAAGTCTTGGTCGGTGCAGCGGTCGACATTCTTCCTGAGGCCACAGTTGATCCCGTTGCTATCAAGGCTCCTGAGGACGGGCCTCGTGAGGCCATGGAGGACATGTGCCCTCGTGAAGAACAAGATTTCGCTGATGCCCCCCCCCCCTCGTCGTGCATCCTGTCTACTTCGTTAGTACGATGCTGAGAGAAGCTCGGGCAAGCTACCCCATGCCCCAGAAACTCTTGCTCGCGCTCCTAGTTGCCTCCAGGAAACTGTGCCACTACTTTCAAGGCCACCCCATCAAGATTGTTTCAGCGTACCTGCTGAAGAGGGTGCTCCGGAGCCCGAACGCAGCTGGGCTAGTCGCCGAATGGAACATTGAGCTTCAAGCATTCAATCTCGAGTTCAGCACCACCAGGGTCATCAAGGGTGCGGCCCGCGTGGACTTCATGGCTGAGTGGATTGACGCTCCCGACCACGGAGTAGGCGAGGACTGCTCCCTCTTGCTAGGAGACAAGGAGCCGGACAGATGGACCATGTACTTCGACGGGGCATTTGCGAGACAAGGCGCAGGAGCGGGGCCATCCTCATCTCACCTACCAAGTACAAGCTCTGTTACGCAGTGCAACTCTGCTTTCAGCAGGGCGAGAAGGTCTCCAACAACATCGCAGAATTCGAAGGCTTGCTCGCCGGACTTAGGGCCGCAGTTGCGCTGGGAGTAAAGCGCCTCACCATCAAGTGCAACTCTCAGCTCCTCGTCAACTTCTCCAACAAGGAGTACATGCCTAAGGACAAGCACATGGAGGCGTACCTGGAGGAGGTGCGCAAAATGGAGAAGCGGTTCATGGGCGTGGAGCTGCAGCACGTGCTGCATGGGACGAACAAGAAAGCAGAGGACATCGCCAAAAGAGCCTCTCGTAGGCTCCCTCAGGAGCCAGGGGTGCTTGAGGAGAAGCTCTTCAAGCCGTCCGCGACCCCACACATCACGACTTCAGTACCACCTCAGGAGGACTTACCCCAGGCACCCGAGACGGGCGCCCCAGCCTGTGGTCACCCCTCAGGAGCCCGCCTGCTGCTCGCGCTCGAGCCTCAGGAGGGGTGCTAGACCGAAGAGTTCAAGGCGTACTTGCTTCAAGGGACCCTGCCAGAGAAGGAGGAGGACGCCGAGCGTGTGGCCCGTCAAGCCACCGTGTACTGCATCAAGGATGGTGAGTTATATCGCAGAAGGCCCAATGACATTTTGTTGCGGTGCATCTCCAGGGAATAGGGGCTCAAGCTGCTAGCGGACATACATGGTGGGGACTGCGGGCATCATTCCTCGCCGTGCACTCTGGTGGGCAAGGCGTTCCGCAGCGGCTTCTACTGGCCCACCATGCTCAACGATGCTACAGAGCTGGTGCGCTCTTGTGAAGCATGCCAGTTTCACGCCAAGCAGATCCACCAGCCTGCGCAGGGCCTCCAGACGATTCCGCTCACGTGGCCGTTCGCGGTCTGGGGGCTGGACATCTTGGGACCGTTCCCTCGGGCACTAGGGGGCTACCGGTACCTCTACATCACCATCGACAAGTTCACCAAGTGGGCGGAGGTAGAAGCCATGCGCACCATCCCAGCTGGGTCAACCGTCAAGTTCATCAAGGGAATCGTGACCCGATTTGGGGTCCCCAATCGCATCATCACCGAAAACGGCTCGCAGTTTACCAGCAACTTTTTCAAAACATACTATGCTAAACTTGGAACGCAGATCTGCTACGCCTCAGTAGCGCACCAACGGAGCAATGGACAGGCTGAGAGGGCCAATGCGGAAGTCCTGAGGGGCCTCAAGACCCGGACCTTCAAGAAGAAGCTCGAGGCCTGCGGCAGGGGCTGGCTCGACGAGCTGCAGTCCTTGCTCTGGTCCATCCGCACCACCGCGACCAAGCCAACAGGAGAAACACCGTTCTTCCTCGTCTATGGAGCAGAAGAGGTTCTTCCTCACGAGGTCAAGCATCGCGCCATGCGGGTCCTGACGTTCGATGAGACGCAGCAGGACGCCACGCGGAGGATGGATCTCGTGCTGGGGGAGGAACGCCGCCGTCAAGCCTCGCTTCGAGCAGCGAGGTACCGGCAGGCGCTGCGGCGATACCACTGCTGCAGCGTCCGCTCCAGGATGTTAGAGGTGGGCGACCTTGTCTTGAGGCGGGTGCTATCCGGGGAGGGGCTGCACAAGCTCTCTCCCATGTGGGAGGGCCCGTTTAGGATTGCCCATGTCTCTAGGCCAGGCGCCGCGCACCTGGAGACACAGGACGGGGTCCCCATCCAGAATGCCTGGAACATCCAGCACCTCCGGAAGTTCTACCCCTAAAGAAAGGCTCCGGCCTATGAATCAAGGCTCCGGCCTGTGAAGGTCTCCGCTCATGACACTCTCACGTAATAATGAGTGGGGCTGTACACGCCCCGGAGTCTCCTGAGAGCCGCCCTGAGGCCTCATGGGGGCTCCCTCCCACATCCTAGTGGTAGCACTTAGCTCCGTGCTAGTGAGAAGACTAGATTAGGTGTCGGAAGCGACTGTTCATTTGCTTTTTGAAGTTGCTTGCAGTTTTTTAGTAATCTTTCAATGGATTTGGTATTCTCGAACTCTGGCTCTTCGAGTTGCTTTCTTCCTGAGTTGTTTCTGCCTGAGGGTGTGAAGGAGGCGGCAGTCGCCCGCCGTTTCCTCTCGCACACCTCACGTGTGGGGCTAGGCAGGTGTGTGCGCCTCAGGCATGCCTTCGCGCGCACGCACCACGCCAAACCCTGGTGTTTCGGCCTCATCCTCACGAGGAGCCCTCAATCAAGCTCACGGACACCAGCACCCCTCATATCCGTGCCTCCCAGGAAGCACGATGCAGTGTGTCAAGCTCAAGCTAATCTATGACAGGGGGCTCATGCAAGAGGGAGTGAGCCACTCGACAACTTTTTCTTTTTCTTCGAGAGCAGCTCCGCAGCAGCTCTCAAGACCCCACGGTAAGGGGGGCCAGTCGAGTGCCCAAGGCCAAGCCTCGCGAGGCGGTGAACTACTACGTACATACCAAGCTAAGTCATCCTACCCTTGCATACCCAGAGCACAAACACTACGACATAGCATTAAGGCAACAAGCATAGCAAAAGGGCATAACTGCGATGATTCATTACACACCCCAGCGGGGTACACCATCTTCTTTTTTCGAATTACAGGAGAAAGGAAAAGCTAAACAAGGGGGATCAAAAGCGTGCAAACCCGGCACCAGCACCGCATCCTCAAGCAGCACCTCAAGGTGCTGGCCTTGAGCCCAAGTTCGCTAGCCCCCAGCCTCACACTGGGCTCCTCTCCAGCTTCACTGGGGTGCCATGGCGGGATGATCCACCGGCATCCTCGACACGAGCACGACGACGCAAAGGCTGGTCGTAGCCACCGATGCTTGAGCTCTCGTCTGAGGAAGAGCTGCCATCGCGGGAGGAGGAGCGAGCGCCATCGAGACCAAGCTCGGCGTCGCCACCATCGTCGTTGCTGCCATCCTCCAGGCAGCACCCCACGGGGCGGCCGTCCTCCCTGAACACCCTCACATAGAGGGTCGCCAGGCCATCATACTTGAAGTGGAGGGTGCACCTTCCACCCAAGCCACGCGCGCGGGCAAAGGTCTGCCAGCCGCGGGTCAGGACCACGCTGCCGGAGGCAGTGACTGATACGTCTCCAACGTATCTATAATTTTTGATTGCTCCATGCTACTTTATCTATTGTTTTGGACTATATTGGGCTTTATTTTCCACTTTTATATTACTTTTGGAACTAACCTATTAACCGGAGGCCCAGCCCAGAATTGCTGTTTTTTGCCTTTTTCAGTATTTCGAAGAAACAGAATATCAAACGGAGTCCAAACGGAATGAAACCTTCGGGATCGTGATTTTCCAACCGAACGTGATCCAGGAGACTTGGACCCTACTCCAAGCAGTGCCAGAGGCGGTCACGAGGGTGGAGGGTGCGCCCCCCTGAGCGTGCCCCCTACCTTGTGGGCCCCTCGACGCTCCATCGACGTACTCCTTCCTCCTATATATAACTACGTATCCCTGAACGATCAGAACAGGAGCCAAAAACCTAATTCCACCACAGCAACCTTCTGTATCCATGAGATCCCATCTTGGGGCCTGTTCCGGAACTCCGCCGGAGGGGGCATCCACCACGGAGGGCTTCTACATCATCACCATAGCCCCTCCGATGAAGTGTGAGTAGTTTACTTCAGACCTTCGGGTCCATAGCTAGTAGCTAGATGGCTTCTTCTCTCTTTTTGGATCTCAATACAATGTTCTCTCTTTTTGGATCTCAGGGAAATACTTACGCTATTTTGCTGCATCATCCTCTCCTCTTCGGGGAAATCCAACGCAGTGCTCAAGAGGTAGCAAGAAGAATTTTTGGCGCCGTTGCCGGGGAGGCTCATGCAAGCAAGTCAACAATACCAAGTACCCATCGCAATCCCTATCTCTCGCATTAAATTATTCGTCATTTGCCTCTCGTTTTCCTCTCCCCCACTTCACCCTTGCCGTTTTATTCGCCCTCTCTTTCCCAATCTCCTCCTCTCTTTCCCGTTTGCCTTTTTCCCTTTGCTTTTTTTTCCTTGTCTGTTGGATTACTTGTTACCGTGGCACAAGATAATACCAAATTGTGTGATTTCTTGAATACCAATATGATTTCCTTAGTACTCTGATTGCTCCTCTTAATAATGATGAGTCTTGTGAAATCAATACCGCTTTGTTGAATCTTGTTATGAAAGATCAATTTGCCGGCCTTCCTAGTGAAGATGCCGCTACTCATCTAAACAATTTTGTTGATTTGTGTGATATGCAAAAGAAAAAAGATACGGATAACAATATTGTCAAATTGAAGTTATTTCCGTTTTCACTTAGAGATCGTGCTAAAGTTTGGTTTTCATCTTTGCCTAAAAATAGTATTGATTCTTGGAACAAGTGCAAAGATGCTTTTATATCTAAGTATTTTCCTCCCACTAAGATTATCACTCTTAGGAACGATATCATGAATTTTAAACAACTTGATCATGAGCATGTTGCCCAATCTTGGGAAAGAATGAAATTAATGCTTCGCAATTGCCCTACTCATGGTTTGAATTTATGGATGATCATACAAAAAATTTATGCCGAATTGAATTTTGCTTCTAGAAATCTTTTAGATTCGGCCGCGGGAGTCACGTTTATGGAAATTACGTTAGGGGATGCTACCAAATTGCTTGATAATATTATGGCTAATTATTCTCAATGGCACACCGAAAGATCTTCTAGTAAAAAAGTGCATGCTATAGAAGAAATCAATGTTTTGAGTGAAAAGATGGATGAACTTATGAAGACGTTTTCTCCTAAAAATACTCCTCTTGATCCCAATGATATGCCTTTGTCTACTTTGCTTGAGAATAATAATGAATCTATGGATGTGAATTTTGTTGGTAGGAATAATTTTGGAAACAATGCTTATAGAGGGAATTTTAATCCTAGGCCTTATCCTAGTAATCCTTCTAATAATTATGGAAATTCCTACAACAACTCTTATGGAAATTTTAATAAGATGCCCTCTGAATTTGAGAGTAGTGTTAAAGAGTTCATGAATTCACAAAAGAATTTTAATGCTTTGCTTGAAGAGAAATTGCTTAAAGTTGATGATTTGGCTAGGAACGTTGATAGAATTTCTCTTGAAATTGATTCTTTAAAGCTTATATCTATTCCTCCTAAGCATGATATCAATGAGTCTCTCAAAGGCATGAGAATTTCCATTGATGAGTGCAAGGAAAGAACCGCTAGGATGCGTGCTTCCAAAGATGCCTTTATTAAAGTGTGTTCTTCTAATTCCTATGAAAATCAAGATGAAGATCTAAAAGTTATTGATGTGTCCCCCATTAAATCTTTGTTTTGCAATATGAATCTTGATGAAACTGAATATGATTTTCCTTTACCTAGAAGGCGTTCTAAGAATTCAGAGTTTCTAGATCTTGATGATGAAATTGATGAAAGTGGGATTGAAAGAAATAAAAACCTAGATGTTGCTAAACCCACTATTTTGGATCTCAAGGAATTTAATTATGAAAATTGCTCTTTGATTGGTTGTATTTCCTTGTTGCAATCCGTTCTAGATTCTCCTTATGCTTATAGTCAAAATAAGGCATTTACCGAACACATTGTTGATGCTTTGATGCAATCTTATGAAGAAAAACTTGAGTTGAAAGTTTCTATCCCTAGAAAACTCTATGATGAGTGGGAACCTACTATTAAAATTAAAATTAAAGATTGTGAGTTTCATGCTTTGTGTGATTTGGGTGCTAGTGTCTCTACAATTCCCAAAGCTTTGTGTGATTTGCTAGATTTCCGTGATTTTGATGATTGCTCTCTAAACTTGCATCTTGCGGATTCCACTATTAAAAAACCTATGGGAAGAATTAATGATGTTCTTATTGTTGCAAATAGGAACTATGTGCCCGTAGATTTTATCGTTCTTGATATAGATTGCAATCCTTCATGTCCTATTATTCTTGGTAGACCTTTCCTTAGAACGATTGGTACAATTATTGATATGAAGGAAGGGAATATTAGATTCCAATTTCCCTTAAAGAAGGGCATGGAACACTTCCCTAGAAAGAAAATAAAATTACCATATGAATCTATCATGAGAGACACTTATGGATTGCCTACCAAAGATGGCAATACCTAGATCTATCCTTGCTTTTATGCCTGGCTAGGGGCGTTAAACGATAGCGCTTGTTGGGGAGGCAACCCAATTTTATTTTGTGTTTTTTGTTTTTGATTCTATTTAGGAATAAATAATCCATCAGCTTCTGTTTGGATGTGGTTTTATCTTTTAATTAGTGTTTGTGCCAACTAGAACCTATAGGATAACCTACGATGATAGTTGATTTGATTTTATTGAAAAACAGAAACTTTGCGCGCACGAATATAGTTTTGTTAAATTACAGAAATGTCATTTTGCGTTGATTATTTTTTCTTCTGTTCAATAAAAAAATTGTCCAGGACTTCCTATTTTTGTAGAATTTTTAGAGTTCCAGAAGTTTGCGTTAGTCACAGATTGCTACAGACTGTTCTGTTTTTGACAGATTCTGTTTTTCGTGTGTTGTTTGCTTATTTTGATGAATCTATGGCTAGTAAAATAGTTTATAAACCATAGAGAAGTTGGAATACAGTAGGTTTAACACCAAAATAAATAAATAATGAGTTCATTACAGTACCTTGAAGTAGTCTTTTGTTTTCTTTCTCTAATGGAGCTCACGAGATTTCTGTTGAGTTTTGTGTTGTGAAGTTTTCAAGTTTTG
Source organism: Triticum dicoccoides (assembly GCF_002162155.2). Lineage (NCBI taxonomy): Eukaryota > Viridiplantae > Streptophyta > Magnoliopsida > Poales > Poaceae > Triticum > Triticum dicoccoides. The sequence goes on along the minus strand of NC_041381.1, from coordinate 460,247,379 downwards.
GGTGAATTCTTTTTATGGATTATGGAACAAGGAGTGGCAAGAGCCTAAGCTTGGGGATGCCCATGGCACCCCCAAGATAATCCAAGGACACCAAAAAGTCAAAGCTTGGGGATGCCCCGGAAGGCATCCCCTCTTTCGTCCACTTCCATCGGTAATTTACTTGGAGCTATATCTTTATTCACCACATGATATGTGTTTTGCTTTGAGTGTCTTGTATTATTTGCGTCTTTGCTTGTTAGTTTACCACAATCATCCTTGTTGTACATGCCTTTTGAGAGAGCCATACATGAATTGGAATTTGTTAGAATACTCTATGTGCTTCACTTATATCTTTTGAGCTTGGTAGTTTTGCTCATAGTACTTCACTTATATCTTTTGGGCGTGATAATTTTTGCTCTAGTGCTTCACTTATATCTTTTAAGAGCACGGTGGTGGATTTGTTTTAAAGAAACTATTGATCTCTCATGCTTCACTTATATTATTTTGAGAGTCGTTAATAGCATGGTAATTTGCTTAATGTTAATATACTTGGTATTCAAGATATGTGAAACTTTCTTTTGAGTGAATTGAATACTAAGATAAGTTTGATGCTTGATAATTGTTTTGAGATATGGAGGTGATAATATCAAAGTCGTGCTAGTTGGGTGATTATTAATTTGAGAAATACTTGTGTTGAAGTTTGCAAGTCCCGTAGCATGCACGTATGGTTAAAGTTGTGTAACAAATTTGAAACATGAAGTGTACCTGGCTTGTGCACCCTTATGAGTGGCGGTCGGGGATGAGCGATGGTCTTTTCCTACCAATCTATCCCCCTAGGAGCATGCGCGTAGTACTTGATTTTTGATGGCTTCTAAATTTTTGCAATAAGTATATGAGTTCTTTTGACTAATGTTGAGTCCATGGATTATACGCACTCTCACCTTTCCGCCTTTGCTAGCCTCTTCGGTACCGTGCATTGCCCTTTGTCACCTTGAGAGTTGGCGCAAACTTCGCCGATGCATCCAAACCCCGTGATACGATACGCTCTATCACCCATAAACCTCCTTATATCTTCCTCAAAACAGCCACCATACCTACCTATTATGGCATTTCCATAGCCATTCTGAGATATATTGCCATGCAACTTCCATCATCATCATCATGACATACATTACTTTTGTCATATTGCCATTGCATGATCATGTAGTTGACATCGTATTTGTGGCAAAGCCACCATGCATTATTTTTCATACATGTCACTCTTGATTCATTGCACCATCCTGGTACACCGCCGGAGGCATTCATATAGAGTCATATCTTGTTCTAAGTTTCGAGTTGTAATCCTTATGTTGTAATCAATAGAAGTGTGATGATCATCATTATTAGAGCATTGCCCAAATAAAAAAAAAAGAAAGGCCAAAATATAAAAAAAAGAAAGGCCCAAAAAAAGGGCAATGCTACTATCTCTTTTTCCACACTTGTGCTTCAAAGTAGCACCTTGTTCTTCATGTAGTGAGTCTCATATATTGTGCTTCAAAGTAGCACCTCGTTCTTCATGTAGTGAGTCTCATATATTGTGCTTCAAAGTAGCACCTCGTTCTTCATGTAGTGAGTCTCATAAGTTGTCTTTTTATACTAGTGGGAATTTTTCATTATAGAACTTGGCTTGTATATTCCTACGATGGGCTTCCTCAAATGCCCTAGGTCTTCATGAGCAAGCAAGTTGGATGTACACCCACTAGTTTTCTTTTGTTGAGCATTCATAGCTCTAGTGCATCCGTTGCATGGCAATCCCTACTCCTCATGTTGACATCAATTGATGGGCATCTCCATAGCCCGTTGATTAGCCTCGTCAACGTGAGACTTTCTCCTTTTTTGTCTTCTCCACACAATCCCCATCATCATATTCTATTCCACCCATAGTGCTATATCCATGGCTCACGCTCATATATTGCGTGAAGGTTGAAAAAGTTTGATATTATTTAAGTATGAAACAATTGCTTGGCTTGTCATCGGGGGTATAGAAGTTGGGAACATCTTTGTGTGACGAAAATGAAGCATAGCCTAACTATATGATTTTGTAGGGATGAACTTTCTTTTGCCATGTTATTTTGAGAAGACATGATTGCTTTGATTAGTATGCTTGAAGTATTATTATTTTTGTGTCAATATGAACTTTTGTCTTGAATCTTTCGGATCTGAATCTTCATATCACAGTTAAGAAGATTTATAGTGAAATTATGCCAAAGTATCACTCCGCATCAAAAAATCTTTTTTTATCATTTACCTACTCGAGGACGAGAAGGAATTAAGCTTGGGGATGCCTGATACGTCTCCAACGTATCTATAATTTTTGATTGCTCCATGCTACTTTATCTACTATTTTGGACTATATTGGGCTTTATTTTCCACTTTAATATTACTTTTGGGACTAACCTATTAACCGGAGGCCCAGCCCAGAATTGTTGTTTTTTGCCTTTTCCAGTATTTTGAAGAAACAGAATATCAAACGGAGTCCAAACAGAATGAAACCTTCGGGATCGTGATTTTCCAACCGAACGTGGTCCAGGAGACTTGGACCCTACTCCAAGCAGTGCCAGAGGCGGTCACGAGGGTGGAGGGCGCGCCCCCCTACCTCGTGGGCCCCTCGATGCTCCACCGACGTACTCCTTCCTCCTATATATACCTACGTATCCCCGAATGATCAGAACAGGAGCCAAAAACCTAATTCCACCGCCGCAACCTTCTGTATCCACGAGATCCCATCTTGGGGCCTGTTCCGGAGCTCCGCTGGAGGGGGCATCCACCATGGATGGCTTCTACATCATCACCATAGCCCCTCCGATGAAGTGTGAGTAGTTTACTTCAGACCTTTGGGTCCATAGCTAGTAGCAAGATGGCTTCTTCTCTCTTTTTGGATCTCTATACAATGTTCTCCCCCTCTCTCTGGAGATCTATTCGATGTAATCTTCTTTTTGCGGTGTGTTTGTTGAGACCGATGAATTTTGGGTTTATGATCCAGTATTATCTATGGAAAATACTTGATTCTTCTCTGAATTCTTTTATGTATGATTGAGTTATCTTTGCAAGTCTCTTCGAATTATCCTTTTTGGTTTGGCCAACTAGATTGGTAGTTCTTGCAATGGGAGAAGTGCTTAGCTTTGGGTTCAATCTTGCGGTGTCCTTACCCAGTGACAGAAAGGGTTGCAAGGCACATATTGTATTGTTGCCATCGAGGATAACAAGATGGGGTTTTTATCATATTGCATGAATTTATCCCTCTACATCATGTCATCTTGCTTAAGGCATTACTCTGTTTTTACTTAATACTCTAGATGCATGCTGGATAGCGGTCGATGAGTGGAGTAATAGTAGTAGATGCAGAATCGTTTCGATCTACTTGTTTTTGATGTGATGCCTATATACATGATAATTGCCTAGATATACTCATAACTATGCTCAGTTCTGCCAATTGCTCAACAGTAATTTGTTCACCCGCCGTAGAATACTTATGCTCTCGAGAGAAGCCACTAGTGAAACCTATGGCCCCGGGTCTATTCTCATCATATCAATCTCTATCACTTTATTTACTTGCTTTGTTTTTACTTTGCCTTTTACTTTTTTACTTTGCATCTATCTATCAAAAATACCAAAAATATTATCTATCAGATCTCACTCTCGTAAGTGACCGTGAAGGGATTGACAACCCCTAAGCGTTGGTTGCGAGTTGCTATCGTTTTGTGTAGGTATGAGGGACTTGTGCGTGGTCTCCTACTGGATTGATACCTTGGTTCTCAAAAACTGAGGGAAATATTTACGCTACTTTGCTGCATCATCCTCTCCTCTTCGGGGAAATCCAATGCAGTGATCAAGAGGTAGCAGTGACCTTGGTACCAACCCACGAAGCTCTGCTACAGCACCCGTTTGCCTGCGGCCAAAGGCCGTCAAGTCCCGAAGAAGGAAGCTCGACGGAGAAGAATCGTGGGAGCCGGAGCGAGGTGCCAGCCGGGCTCTCTGACCACACCACAAACTCAGGGAGCACGTCCAGCGAGGAAAAGCATGACCGAGGCGGGTGCACAATCATGGCACGCCTCCCTTCATCATGGGAGCTGCTCCGAAGCCCGCGGCCCCCGCCGCAGGAAGAGGTGCCATTGTGGGTGCCTGGAGCAACGACACCTCCGCGCCCCCTGGAAGGTGTCGGAGGGACCGCGGGGTGCTTGCGGGGACGGCCACGGCCCTTCTTGGGAGGAGGAGAGGCTGGCCCCTCCTTGGAGGCCTTCCCCTTCTCGGCTGCTGAAAACCTCTTCGGCGATGCCATGGGAGCAAGGCGGAGAGGAGAAAAGCAGGCGGGAGCAAGACGAAGGAAAGATGGGCGGGGGGCTCTGCCCCTCCCTCACATTTATAGCCAAGGGAGGCCAACCGCCGGCCTCCACGACCTCGCACCATCATGACCTTTTGCATGCCGCATTGACCAGTCAAGTCGAGCAGTTGCCGAGGCAACATGGGGAAGAGGAGTCGCCTACGTCCCATCAATCGCCATGCATCATCAAGGTCGCAGGCGGTTAGGGCCCGCGGCGCTCCGCACTTGCCCTTTGGCTTTGCATGGAAGCCAAGTCCGAGTGCGCCTTGGGCCCGGGGGCTACTATCGTCGTCCTGGATTCGGGGGTATCCAGCCCTGCTTGCTTGCGGCCCACCACGTGGCATCATCGATGGCCTAGTACGGCCCAGCTTCAACACCAACACCGCAAGACCCTTGCGAGGGGCCAAGCCTCGCAAGGCGGGCAACGCCAAGACCCCCGAAGGAATCGGCCTCCTCAGGAGGGCTCTTGAGGGGCGGAGAGTTCTATGCAGGTTACCTCACGAGGCTCAGCTGACGTGAGCCATGACGACCAAGGCCAGGCGGGCGCTAGGCGGGCGCAGAGCACGGGTTTCCTCTTCGGTGCAATGGAGGCAAGCCATAGGCGCGGAGTCCCGAGGAAACATCCAAAGGTTTCCATTCTGGTGCAACAAGACCAAGACCGCCAGGATGTCGGGACGGAGGTCATCGATGAGTCCACCGCAGCGTCACGACCAGAGGCTTTTTCGCAGGCGAAGACCACTTTTGTCAGGATAGACTGTACTGCTTGTCTCCTTTCAAATCCGGCCATTGTGGGATCCCTTCCCGCTCATATTTGGGAAGAGGACCAAGGCCACTATAAATAGGACTAGCCACCACCATAGGAGGGGGACGGAAAAACAAGACAATATCAGAACAAGTAGAGCTAGCATACACCACACCAGCTCAAGAACACCTCACCTCCTGAGGCTTGTTCATCCACTGTACTAGTTCTTCGTTAGCCCTTCGACGCAATCCACCACACCACACTGTATTAGGGTATTACACCACAACGGTGGCCCGAACCAATCATTGTGTCTTTGTGTCTCTTTGAGCTCGATGCGCTAGACCTAGGAGGATCACGAGTAGGCAGGCTGGGCAGGTTGAGATCTCCGCACGTACCCCCAGAGTTCGAACCTCTCAAGGGTTTGCGGATCCGTAAATCCGACAGACTCGCTCACTTGGCTGTTTCTTTTTGAGGTGATGAGAAGCAAAGGCTTTGGTAAAAAATGGTGTGATTGGATCTCCATATTACTCAGGACAGCTAGCTCTAAAGTAATTGTAAATGGGGTGCCCGAGAAAAGCTTCATGCATGTCAAGGGTCTCAGGCAGGGCGACACCGTCTCACCTTTGTTATTCGTGATCGCAATGGATGTGCTCTCCAAGATCATGATCAAAGCCGCTAGTATGGGTGTGATCAATACTTTTACTGGCATTGCGGCACATCAGTCTGTGTCGATCTATGCAGATGACGTGGCCCTATTTGTCACATCAGGGAGCTGGACCTTACTTTCATCACATCTATTCTTCGGGTGTTTGGTGTTGCATCTGGTTTGCGGGTTAATTACCATAAATCTATGGCTATCATGATCCACGGGAACAAAGCGGACAAGAATCGTGTGGAGTCGAGACTTAATTGTCGCCTGGGAAACTTCCCATGTAAATACCTCGGTATGCAGCTGGTGATAAGGCAACTCAATAGAGTTGAATGGCAGCCTATGTTGGATCAAGCTAAAAGCTTTGCTCCGGCATGAAAGAGGGGATTGTTGCACCGTCCGGGCAGGCTGGTGTTTGTGAAATTGGTTATTGCGGTCAAGCCCACACACCATTTCATGATTGAAGATGCTCCTGAAGGAAATTTGCCCTAGAGGCAATAATAAAGTTGTTATTTATATTTCCTTATATCATGATAAATGTTTATTATTCATGCTAGAATTGTATTAACCGGAAACTTAGTACATCTGCGAATACATAGACAAAACAAAGTGTCCCTAGTATGCCTCTGCTTGACTAGCTCGTTAATCAAAGATGGTTATGTTTCCTCAGCATAGATATGTGTTGTCATTTGATGAACGGGATCACATCATTAGTGAATGATGTGATGGACAAGACCCATCTGTTAGCTTAGCATAATGATCGTTAAGTTTTATTGGTATTGCTTTCTTTGACTTATACATGTTCCTCTGACTATGAGATTATGCAACTCCCGAATACCGGAGGAACACCTTGTGTGCTATCAAATGTCACAACATAACTGGGTGATTATAAGGATGCTCTACAGGTGTCTCCGAAGGTGTTTGTTGGGTTGGCATAGATAAAGATTAGGATTTGTCACTCCGTGTATCGGAGAGGTATCTCTGGGCCCTCTCGGTAATGCTCTGAAGGAAATATGCCCTAGAGGCAATAATAAAGTTATTATTTATTTCCTTAATTCATGATAAATGTTTATTATTCATGCTATAATTGTATTAACCGAAAACTTAGTACATGTGTGAATACATAGACAAAACTTATAATCCCTAGTATGCCTCTACTTGACTAGCTCATTAATCAAAGATGGTTATGTTTCCTAACCATAGACATGTGTTGTCATTTGATGAATGGGATCACATCATTAGGAGAATGATGTGATGGACATGACCCATCCATTAGCTTAGCATTATGATCATGTCCGTTTCATTGCTACTGCTTTCTTCATGACTTATACAAGTTCCTCAGACTATGAGATTATGCAACTCCCGAATACCGGAGGAACACATTGTGTGCTACCAAACGTCACAACGTAAATGGGTGATTATAAAGGTGCTCTACAGGTGTCTCCGAAGGTGTTTGTTGGGTTGGCATAGATCGAGATTAGGATTTGTCATTCCGTGTTTGGGAGAGGTATCTCTGGGCCCTCTGGGTAATACTCATCACTATAAGACTTGCAAGCATTGTGACTAATGAGTTAGTTGCGGGATGAAGTATTACGGAACGAGTAAAGAGACTTGCCGGAAACGAGATTGAACTAGGTATTTAGATACCAACGACCGAATCTCGGGCAAGTAACATACCGATGACAAAGGGAACAACGTATATTGTTATGCGGTTTGATCGATAAAGATCTTCGTCGAATATGTAGGAACCAATATGAGCATCCAGGTTCCGCTATTGGTTATTGACCGGAAGTGAGTCTCGGTCATGTCTACATAGTTCTCAAACCCGTAGGGTCCGCACGCTTAACGTTCGATGACGATTGGTATTTTGAGTTTATGTGATATGATGTACTGAAGATTGTTCGGAGTCTCGGATATGATCACGGACATGATGAGGAGTCTCAAAATGGCTGAAACATAGAGATTGAGATATTCGACGACTATATTTGGACATCGGAAGTGTTCCAAAGAAGTTTCAGATAAAACCGGAGCGCCGGAGGGTTTTCGGAACCCCTCGAGGGAACTAGTGGGCCTCGATGGGCCTTAGTGGAGAGAGAGGAGGGCCGTAGGAGGGTTGGCCGCGCGCCCTCCCCCCTTGAGTCTGAATAGGATAAGTGTAGGGGGGCGGTGCCCCCCCCCTTCCTTCTCCCTCTCTCCCTCTCCTTCCTTCCCCCCCTCTCCCTTTAGGTGGAAACCTACTAGGACTCCCCCTAGTAGGAATCCCCTCTTGGGGCGCCCCTACAGGGGCCGGCCGGCCTCCCCCTTGCTCCTTTATATACGGGGGCAGGGGGCACCCTAGAATACACAAGATGATTGTTTAGCCATTTGCGGTGCCCCCCTCCACAGATTTCCACCACGGTCATATCATCGTAGTGCTTAGGCAAAGTCCTACGCCGATAACTTCATCATCACCGTCACCACGTCGTCGTGCTGACGAAACTCTCCCTTGACCTCAGCTGGATCTATAGTTTGTGGGACGTCACCGAGCTGAACGTGTGCAGATCACGGAGGTGCCGTACCTTTGGTGTTAGGATCGGTCGGATCATGAAGACATATGACTACATCAACCGCATTGTCATACGCTTCTGCTTTCGATCTACGAGGGTGCGTAGACAACACTCTCCTGTCTTGTTGCTATGCATCACCTAGAGATAGAGCTTGCGTGACCGTAGGAAAATTTTGAAATTACTGCATTCCCCAACAGTGGCATCCGAGCCAGGTCTATGCATAGATGTTATATGCACGAGTAGAACACAAAGAGTTGTGGGCGATAATAGTCATACTGCTTACCAGCATGTCATACTTTGATTCGGCGGTATTGTTGGATGAAGCGGCTCAGACCGACATTACGTGTACGCTTATGCGAGACTGGTTCTACCGACGTGCTTTGCACATAGGTGGCTAGTGAGTGTCTGTTTCTCCAACTTTAGTTGAATCGAGTGTGGCTATGCCCGGTCCTTGTTGAAGGTTAAAACAGCACACTTGACAAAAAATCATTGTGGTTTTGATGCGTAGGTAAGAATGGTTCTTGCTAGAAGCCCGTAGCAGCCACGTAAAACTTGCAACAACAAAGTAGAGGACGTCTAACTTGTTTTGCAGGGCTTGCTCTGATGTGATGTGGTTAAGACATGATGTGACATAAATTGTTGTATGAGATGATCATGTTTTGTAGCAAAGTTATCGGCAACTGGAAGGAGCCATATGGTTGTCTCTTTATTGTATGCAACGCAATCGCCATGTAATAGTTTTACTTTATCACTAAGCGGTAGTGATAGTCGTAGTAACAATAGTTGGCGAGATGACAACGATTCTACCATGGAGATCAAGGTGTCACGACGGTGACATTGGAGATCATAATGATGCTTCGGTGATGGAGACCATGAGCACAAGATGATGATGGCCATATCATGTCACATATTTTGATTGCATGTGATGTTTATCCTTTATGGATCTTATTTTTCTTAGAACGTCGGTAGCATTATAAGATGATCCCTTACTACATTTCAAGGTATAGGTGTTCTCCCTAACTATGCACCGTTGCTACAGTTCGTCGTGCCGAGACACCACATGATGATCGGGTGTGATAAGCTCTACGTTCACATACAATGGGTGCAAGCCAGTTTTGCACACGCAGAATACTCGGGTTAAACTTGACGAGCCTAGCATATGTAGATATGGCCTCGGGACACTGAGACTGAAAGGTCGAGCGTGAATCATATAGTAGATATGATCAACATAGTGATGTTCACCATTGAAAACTACTCCATCTCACGTGATGATCGGACATGGTTTACTTGATTTGGATCACTTAGATGATTAAAAGGATGTCTATCTAAGTGGGAGTTCTTAAGTAATATGATTAATTGAACTTTAATTTATCATGAACTTAGTATCTGATAGTGTTTTGCATGTCTATGTTGTTGTAGATTGATACCTCTCCAACGTATCTATAATTTTTTATTGTTCCATGCTATTATATTACCTGTTTTGGATGTTTAATGGGCTTTACTATACACTTTTATATTATTTTTGGGACTAACCAATTAACCGGAGGCCCAGCCCAAATTGATGTTTTTTACCTATTTTAGTGTTTCGCAGAAAAGGAATATCAAATGGAGTCCAAACGGAATGAAACCTTCGGGAGGGTTATTTTTGGAACAAACGCAACCCGGGAGACTTGGAGTGGACGTCAAGAAAGAAACGAGGCGGCCACGAGGCAGGGAGGCACGCCCAGGGGGGGTAGGCGCGCCCCCCACCCTCGTGGACCCCTCGTGGCTCCCCTTAGGGGTGGGCATTTGGTATAAACCGAGAATTCGGTTTCTACCATTTGCTTTTTCTTAAATTCGGTTTGGAAAACTTGAAACCAAAAATGGTGGCTAAAAAGAACTAACCAAAAATTCGGTTAACCGAATATTCGGTCCGGTTTTTAGTTTTATACCGAAGTGCCACATTATTTTCTGCTTAGACAACAACAACAACAATACCCTCTTATATAGGCAAAGATATCTGCCACATCTTCTCAGTCGGGCGAGGTGGGATTTAAGGAACCAAATGACCTCACGGGTTGTTCGCGGAATCGCACACGCAGGCACACACTCCACCAAAAAAATCCCATGCGAGCTGGGCCTTGCATGCACTATGGTCAGGTAGGCCCACCACCCACATTATGTGATAGCAACATGTGTTGGTTGTGATCGTGGGCGTGACTCCCGATTCATGGGCGTGACTACCGGGAGGCATTGGTTGCGCAGCCACGCTGGCTACAGACTTCGTACATGAGCGATGTGTGCAGCGAAGCTAGCTTGGTGCCACTTCTTCAAGTAACTTCAGTTTTTGTTTCGGTAAATCGGTATAAAACCAAACTGACCGAATTGAATTCAGTTTATACAGATGGAAAACGACTTTTTCTTGAACAGTGATAAAAAACAAAGATTCGGTTTTTTCGGTTTCAGCTTCGGTTCGGTCTACGGTTCATCGGTTTTTATGCCCACCCCTAGCTTCCCTGACCGACTTCCTTCGCCTATATATACCCATATACCCTGAAAACATCCAGGATCACTACGAACCCCTATTTCCACCGCCGTAACCTTCTATACCCATGAGATCCCAACTTGGGGCCTTTTCTGGCGCTCTACCGGAGGGGGAATCGATCACGGAGGGCTTCTACATCAACACCATAGCCTCTCCGATGAAGTGTGAGTAGTTTACCACAGACCTTCGGGTCCATAGTTATTAGCTAGATGGCTTCTTCTCTCTCTTTGGATCTCAATACAAAGTTCTCCCTGATCTTCTTGGAGATCTATTTGATGTAATTCTTTTTGCGGTGTGTTTATCGAGATCCGATGAATTGTGGGTTTATGATCAAGATTATCTATGAACAATATTTGAATCTCCTCTGAATTCTTTTATGTCTCTTCGAATTGTTAGTTTGGTTTGGCCTACTAGATTGATCTTTCTTGCAATGGGAGAAGTGCTTAGCTTTGGGTTCAATCTTGCGGTGTCCTTTCCCAGTGACAGCAGGGGCAGCAAGGCACGTATTGTATTGTTGCCATCGAGGATAAAAAGATGGGGTTTATATCATATTGCTTGAGTTTATCCCTCTACATCATGTCATCTTGCCTAATGCATTACTCTGTTCTTATGAACTTAATACTCTAGATGCATGCTGGATAGCGGTTGATGTGTGGAGTAATAGTAGTAGATGCAGAATCGTTTCGATCTACTTGTCGCGGACGTGATGCCTATATACATGATCATGCCTAGATATTCTCATAACTATGCACTTTTCTATCAATTGCTCGACAGTAATTTGTTCACCCACCGTAATACTTATGCTATCTTGAGAGAAGCCACAAGTGAAACCTATGGCCCCCGGGTCTATTTTCCATCATATAAGTTTCCAATCTACTTTATTTTGCAATCTTTACTTTACAATCTATATCATAAAAATACCAAAAATATTTATCTTATTATCTCTACCAGATCTCACTTTTGCAAGTGGCCGTGAAGGGATTGACAACCCCTTTTATCGCGTTGGTTGCAAGGTTCTTATTTGTTTGTGTAGGTACAAGGGATTTGAGTGTAGCCTCCTACTGGATTGATACCTTGGTTCTCAAAACTAAGGGAAATACTTACACTACTTTGTTGCATCACCATTTCCTCTTCAAGGGAAAACCAATGCATGCTCAAGAGGTATCAAGAAGGATTTCTGGCGGTGTTGCCGGGGAGGTCTACGCACAAGTCAAGACATACCAAGTACCCATCACAAACTCTTATCTGTCGCATTACATTATTTGCCATTTGCCTCTTGTTTTCCTCTCCCCCACTTCACACTTGCCGTTTTATTCGCCCTCTCTTTTCCGTTCGCCTCTTTTTCGCTTGCCTCTTGTGTGCTTGTGTGTTGGATTGTTTGTCACGATGGCTCAAGATAATACTAAATTGTGTGATTTCTCCAATACCAACAACAATGATTTTCTTAGCATGCCGATTGCTCCTCTTACCGATGTTGAATCTTGTGAAATTAATGCTACTTTGTTGAATCTTGTCATGAAAGATAAATTCTCTGGCCTTCCTAGTGAAGATGCCGCTACTCATCTAAACAAATTTGTTGATTTGTGTGATACGCAAAATAAGAAAGACGTGGATAATGATATTGTTAAATTGAAGCTATTTTTGTTTTCGCTTAGAGATCGTGCTAAAACTTGGTTTTCATCTTTGCCTAAAAATAGTATTGATTCATGGAATAAGTGCAAAGATGCTTTTATCTCTTAGTATTTTCCTCCCACTAAGATCATCTCCCTTAGAAATGATATAATGAATTTTAAGCAACTTGATCGTGATGGGAGAGGATGAAATTAATGATTCACAATTGCCCTACACATAGATTAAATTTATGGATGATCATACAAAAATGTTATGCCAGATTGAATTTTGTTTCTAGAAATCTTTTAGATTCAGCCGCGGGAGGCACTTTTATGGAAATCACTTTAGGAGAAGCTAATAAACTCCTAGATAATATTATGGTTAATTATTCTCAATGGCACACCGAAAGATCTACTAGTAAAAAGGTTCATGAGATAGAAGAGATTAATGTTATGAGTGGAAAGATGGATGAACTTATGAAATTGTTTGCTAATAAGAGTGCTCCTATTGATCCTAATGATATGCCTTTGTCTACTTTGATTGAGAATAATAATGAATCTATGGATGTGAATTTTGTTGGTAGGAATAATTTTGGTAATAACGCGTATAGAGGAAACTTTAATCCTAGGCCGTTTCCTAGTAATTCCTATAATAATTATGGTAATTCCTACAACAACTCTTATGGAAATTTTAATAAGATGCCCTCTGATTTTGAGATTAGTGTTAAAGAATTTATGGTTTCTCAAAAGAATTTCAATGCTTTGCTTGAAGAAAAATTGCCTAAGGTTGATGAGTTGGCTAGGAACATGGATAGAATTTCTCTTGATGTTGATTCTTTTAAACTTAGATCTATTCCACCTAAGCATGATATCAATGAGTCTCTCAAATCTATGAGAATTTCCATTGATGAGTGCAAGGAAAGAACCGCTAGGATGGGTGCTAAGAAAGATTGCTTTGTAAAAGCGTGTTTTTCTAGTTTTCATGATAATAATGATGAAGATCTAAAATTGATTGATGTGTCTCCTATTAAATCTTTGTTTTGCAATATGAATCTTGATAATGATGGGACTGGAGATGAGTCCACTTTAGTTAAAAGGTGTCCCAATTATTCGGAGTTTTTAGATCTTGATGCAAAAATTGGTAAAAGTGGGATTGAAGAGGTCAAAACTTTACATAGCAATGAACCCACTATTTTGGATTTCAAGGAATTTAATTATGATAATTTTTCTTTAATATATTGTATTTCCTTGTTGCAATCTGTGTTAAATTCTCCTCATGCTTATAGTCAAAATAAAGCTTTTACTAAACATATCGTTGATGCTTTAAGGCAATCTTATGAAGAAAAACTTGAATTAGAAGTTTCGATCCCTAGAAAACTTCATGATGAGTGGGAACCTACTATTAAAATTAAAATTAAAGATCATGAATGCTATGCTTTGTGTGATTTGGGTGCTAGTGTTTCCACGATTCCAAAACCTTTGTGTGATGTGTTAGGTTTCCGTGAATTTGATGATTGCTCTTTAAACTTGCACCTTGCGGATTACACCATTAAGAAACCTATGGGAAGGATTAATGATGTTCTTATTGTTGCAAATAGGAATTATGTGCCCGTAGATTTTATTGTTCTTGATATAGATTGCAATCTTTCATGTCCTATTATTATTGGTAGACCTTTCCTTAGAACGATTGGTGCAATTATTGATATGAAAGAAGAAAATATTAGATTCCAATTTACATTAAGGAAAGGCATGGAACACTTTCCTAGGAAGAAAATCAAATTACCTTATGAATATCTTATGAGAGCCACTTATGAATTGAATACCAAAGATGGCAATACTTAGATCTATTCTCGCTTTTATGCCTAGCTAGGGGCGTTAAACGATAGCGCTTGTTGGGAGGCAACCCAAATTTATTTTTGTTATTTAATTTTTGTTCCTGTTTAGTAATAAATAAATCATCTAGCTTCTGTTTAGATGTGGTTTCATGTTTTAATTAGTGTTTGTGCCAAGTAGAACCTATAGGATCATCTTGGGTGATAGTTAATTTGATCTTGCTGAAAAACAGAAACTTTTGCATGCACGATAATAATTTTAATAAATCACAGAAACGTGATTTTCAGTTGATTCTTTTTGAAGAAGATTAATAGAAAAATTACCTAGGACTTCCTATTTTTGTATAATTGTTCAGGTTCCAGAAGTATTTGAAAGTTACAGATTACTATAGACTGTTCTGTTTTTGACAGATTCTGTTTTTCGTGTGTTGTTTGCTTATTTTGATGAATCTATGGCTAGTATCGGGGGGTATGAACCATAGAGAAGTTGGAATACAGTAGGTTTAACACCAATATAAATAAAGAATGAGTTCATTACAGTACCTTAAAGTGGTGGTTTGTTTTCTTGCACTAATGGAGCTCATGAGATTTTCTGTTGAATTTTGTGATGTGAAGTTTTCAAGTTTTGGGTAAAGATTTGATTGATTATGGAATAATTAGTGGCAAGAGCCTAAGCTTTGGGATGCACAAGGAACCCCAAGGTAAAATTCAAGGACAACCAAAAGCCTAAGCTTGGGGATGCCCCGGAAGGCATCCCTTCTTTCGTCTTCGTCTATCGGTAACTTTACTTGAGGCTATATTTTTATTCACCACATGGTATGTGTTTTGCTTGGAGCATATTGTATGATTTGAGTCATTGCTTTCTAGTTTACCACAATCATCCTTGCTGTACACACCTTTTTGGAGAGACACACATGAATCAGAATTTATTAGAATACTCTATGTGCTTCACTTATATCTTTGAGCTAGACAATTTTGCTCTAGTGCTTCACTTATATCTTTTTACAGCACGGCGGTGGTTTTATTTTATAGAAATTATTGATCTCTCATGCTTCACTTATATTATTTTGAGAGTCCTTTGGAACAGCATGGTATTTGCTTTGATTATAAAATTAGTCCTAATATGATGGGCATCCAAGTTGGGTATAATAAAAACTTTCATATAGAGTGCATTAAATAATATGATAAAATTGATACTTGATAATTGTTTTGGGATATAAAGGTGGTAATATTAGATTCATGCTAGTTGGGTAATTATGAAATTGGGAAATACTTGTGTTAAAGTTGGCAAGTCCCGTAGCATGCACATATGGTGAATGTTGTGTGACAAATTTGAAGCATGGGGTGTTCTTTGATTGCCTTCCTTATGAGTGGAGGTCGGGATCGCGCAATGGTTAACTCCTACCAACCCTTCCCCTAGGAGCATGCGTAGCAGTACTTTGCTTTGAGGGCTAATAAACTTTTGCAATAAGTATATGAGTTCATTATGAGTAATGTGAGTCCATGGATTATACCCACTCTTACCCTTCCGCAATTTGCTAGCCTCTACGGTACCGTGCATTACCCTTTCTCACCTTGAGAGTTGGTGCAAACTTTGCCGGTGCATCCAAACCCGTGATATGATACACTCTATCACACATAAACCTCCTTATATCTTCATCAAAACAGCCACCATACCTACCTATTATGGCATTTCCATAGCCATTCTGAGATATATTGCCATGCAACTTTCCACCGTTCCGTTTATTATGACTTGCTCCATCCTTGTCATATTGCTTTTGCATGATCATGTAGTTGACATTGTATTTGTGGCAAAGCCACCTTTATAATTCTTTCATACATGTCGCTCTTGATTCATTGCATATTCTGGTACACCGCCGGAGGCATTCACATAGAGTCATATTTTGTCCTAAGTATTGAGTTGTAATTCTTGAGTTGTAAATAAATAGAAGTGTGATGATCTTCATTATTAGAGCATTGTCCCAAGTGAGGAAAGGATGATGGAGACTATGATTCCCCCACAAGTCGGGATGAGACTCCGGACTTTATGAAAAATAAAAGAGGCCAAAGAAGCCCAAATAAAAAAGAGAGTCCAAAGAAGCCCACCAAAATATAAAAAATAGAAAAAATGAGAGAAAAAAAGAGAAGGGACAATGTTACTATCCTTTTACCACACTTGTGCTTCAAAGTAGCACCATGGTCTTCATGATAGAGAGTCTACTATGTTGTCACTTTCATATACTAAAGGGAAATTTTCATTATAGAACTTGGCTTGTATATTCCAATGATGGCCTTCCTCAAAATGCTCTAGGTCTTTGTGAGCAAGCAAGTTGGATGCACACCCACTTAGTTTCTTTTAATGAGCTTTCATACATTTATAGCTCTAGTGCATCCGTTGCATGGCAATCCCTACTCCTCGTATTGACATCAATTGATGGGCATCTCCATAGCCTGTTGATTAGCCGCGTCAATATGAGACTTTCTCTTTTTTTTGTTTTATCACATAATCCCTATCATCATACTCTACTCCACCCATAGTGCTATATCCATGGCTTACGCTCATGTATTGCGTGAGGGTTGAAAAGGCTGAAGCGCGTTAAAAAGTATGAATCAATTACTTGGCTGAAACAGGGGTTGTGCATGATGGGAGCATTTTTGTGTGACGAAAATGAAGCATGGCCAAACTATATGATTTTGTAGGGATAAACTTTCTTTGGCTATGTTATTTTGATAAGACATGCTTACTTTGTTAGTATGCTTGAAGTATTACTATTTTTATGTCAATATTAAACTTTTATCTTGAATCTTTTGGATCTGAACATTCATGCCACAATAAAGAAAATTACATTGAGAATTATGCTAGGTAGCATTCCACATCAAAAAATCTATTTTTTATCATTTACCTACTCGAGGACGAGCAGGAATTAAGCTTGGGGATGCTTGATACGTCTCCAACATATCTATAATTTTTGATTGTTCCATGCTATTATATTACCTATTTTGGATGTTTAATGGGCTTTACTATACACTTCTATATTATTTTTGGGACTAACCTATTAACCGGAGGCCCAACCCAAATTGTTGTTTTTTGCCTATTTTAGTGTTTCGCTGAAAAGGAATATCAAACGGAGTCCAAGCGGAATGAACCCTTCCGGAGAGTTATTTTTGGAACAAACACAACCCAGGAGACTTGGAGTGGACGTCAAAAAAGAAACGAGGCAGCCACGAGGCAGGGAGGTGCGCCCAGGGGGGTAGGCGCACCCCCACCCTCGTGGGCCCCTCGTGGCTCCCCTGACCGACTTCCTTCGCCTATATATACTCATATACCCTGAAAACATCCAGGAGCACCATGAAACCCTATTTCCACCGCCTCAACCTTCTGTACCCATGAGATCCCATCTTGGGGCCTTTTCCGGCGCTCCGTCGGAGGGGGAATCGATCATGGAGGGCTTCTACATCAACACCATAGCCTCTCCGATGAAGTGTGAGTAGTTTACCACAGACCTTCTGGTCCATAGTTATTAGCTAGATGGATTCTTCTCTCTCTTTGGATCTCAATACAAAGTTCTCCTCAATCTTGTTGGAGATCTATTCGTTGTAATACTTTTTGTGGTGTGTTTGTCGAGATTCGATGAATTGTGGGTTTATGATCAAGATTATCTATGAACAATATTTGAATCTGAATTCTTTTATGTATGATTTGTTATCTTTGCAAGTCTCTTCGAATTATCAGTTTGGTTTGGCCTACTAGATTGATCTTTCTTGCAATGAGAGAAGTGCTTAGCTTTGGGCTCAATCTTGCGGTGTCCTTTCCCAGTGACAGCAGGGGCAGCAAGGCACGTATTGTATTGTTGCCATCAAGGATAAAAAGATGGGGTATATATCATATTGCTTGAGTTTATCTCTCTACATCATGTCATCTTGCCTAATGTGTTACTCTGTTCTTATGAACTTAATACTCTAGATGCATGCTAGATAGCGGTCGATGTGTGGAGTAATAGTAGTAGATGCAGAATTGTTTCGATCTACTTGTCGCGGACGTGATGCCTATATGCATGATCATGCCTAGATATTCTCATAACTATGCACTTTTCTATCAATTGCTCGACAGTAATTTGTTCACCCACCGTAATACTTATGCTATCTTGAGAGAAGCCACTAGTGAAACCTATGGCCCCCGGGTCTATTTTCCATCATATAAGTTTCCGATCTACTTTATTTTGCAATCTTTACTTTACAATCTATATCATAAAAATACCAAAAATATTTATCTTATTATCTCTATCAGATCTCACTTTTGCAAGTGGGCATGAAGGGATTGACAACCCCTTTATCGCGTTGGTTGCAAGGTTCTTATTTGTTTGTGTAGGTACGAGGGATTTGAGTGTAGCCTCCTACTGGATTGATACCTGGGTTCTCAAAACTGAGGGAAATACTTACGCTACTTTGCTGCATCACCCTTTCCTCTTCAAGGGAAAACCAACGCATGCTCAAGAGGTAGCATAGATCAATGACCTGTGCTACCGTTCCTTTGAATTTTAATGCGTTCCTAGAGAAAGCTAATTGAAAGATGATGGCAACAACTACACGGATGGTTCCGTAACTTGAGGATTATCCTCATTGCTGCATAGAAGAATTACGTCATGGAAGGACCATTAGGTGTACCACCCGCGCCCGCAACTGCAGACATTATGAATGCCTGGCAGATGCGTGTTGATGACTACTCGATAGTTCAGTGTGCCATGCTTTACGGCTTAGAACCGGGACTTCAACGACGTTTTGAACGTCATGGAGCATATGAGATGTTCCAGGAGTTGAAGTTAGTATTTCAAGCAAATGCCCGGATTGAGAGATATGAAGTCTCCAATAAGTTCTACAATTGTAAAATGGAGGAGAATAGTTCTGTCAGTGAACACATACTCAGAATGTCTGGTACCACAACCACTTGGCTCAACTGGGAGTTAATCTTCCTGATGATAGTGTCATTGATAGAGTTCTTCAATCACTACCACCAAGGTACAAAAGCTTCGTGATAAACTATAATATGCAAGGGATGAACAAGACTATTCCCGAGCTCTTCGCGATGCTAAAGGCCGCGGAGGTAGAAATCAAAAAGGAGCATCAAGTGTTGATGGTCAATAAGACCACTAGTTTCAAGAAAAAGGGCAAATGGGAGAAAGGGAACTTCAAGAAGAACGACAAAAAGGTTGCTGCTCAAGAGAAGAAACCCAAGTATGGACCTAAGCCTGAAACTGAGTGCTTCTACTGCAAAGGGACTGGTCACTGGAAGCGGAACTGCCCCAAGTATTTGGTGGATAAGAAGGATGGTAAAGTGAAAGGTATATTTGATATACATGTTATTGATGTGTACTTAACTAATGCTTGTAGTAGCGCCTGGGTATTTGATACTGGTTCTGTTGCTCATATTTGCAACTCGAAACAGGGGCTACGGATTAAGTGAAGATTGGCTAAGGACGAGGTGATGATGCACGTGGGAAATGGTTCCAAAGTAGATGTGATCGTGGTCGGCACGCTACCTCTACATCTACCATCGGGATTAGTTTTAGACCTGAATAATTGTTATTTGGTGCCAGCGTTGAGCATGAACATTATATCTGGATCTTATTTCATGCGAGATGGTTATTCATTTTAATCGGAGAATTATGGTTGTTCTATTTATATGAGTAATATCTTTTATGGTCATGCACCCCTGCTGAGTGGTCTATTTTTATTGAATCTCGATAGTAGTGATACACATATTCATAGTGTTGATAGTGCAACTTATTTTTGGCACTGCCGTTTGGGTCATATCGGTGTAAAGCACATGAAGAAACTCCATAGTGATGGACTTTTGGAATCACTTGATTACCAATCACTTGGTGCTTGCGAACCATGCCTTATGGGAAAGATGACTAAAACTCCGTTCTCTGGAACAATGGAACAAGTTACTAACTTGTTGGAAATAATACATACCGATGTATGCGGTCCAATGAGTATTGAGGCTCGTGGTGGGTATCGTTATTTTCTTACCTTCACAGATGATTTGAGCAGATATGGTTATATCTACTTAATGAAGCATAAGTCTGAAACATTTGAAAAGTTCAAAGAATTTCGGAGTGAAGTGGAAAATCATCGTAACAAGAAAATAAAGTTTCTACGATCTGATCGTGGAGGAGAATATTTGAGTTACGAGTTTGGTCTTCATTTGAAACAACATGGGATAGTTTCACAATTAACGCCACCTGGAACACCACAGCGAAATCGTGTGTCCGAATGTGGTAACCGTACTTTATTGGATATGGTGCGATCTATGATGTCTCCTACTGATTTACCGCTATCGTTTTGGGGTTATGCTCTAGAGACGGCTGCATTCAGTTTAAATAGGGCACCATCAAAATCTATTGAGGCGATGCCTTATGAATTGTGGTTTGGCAAGAAACCAAAGTTGTCGTTTCTTAAAGTTTGGGGCTGCGATGCTTATGTGAAAAAGCTTCAACCTGATAAACTCGAACCCAAATCAGAGAAGTGCGTCTTCATAGGATACCCAAAAGAGACTGTTGGGTACACCTTCTATCACAGATCCAAAGGCAAAATCTTTGTTGCTAAGAATGGATCCTTTCTAGAGAAGGAGTTTATCTCAAAAGAAGTGAGTGGGAGGAAAGTAGAACTTGATGAGGTAACTCTACCTTCTCTCTTATTGGAAAGTAGTTCATCACAGAAATCAGTTCTAGTGATTCCTACACCAATTAGTGAGGAAGCTAACGATGATGATCATGAAACTTCAGATCAAGTTACTACCGAACCGCGTAGGTCTTCTAGATTAAGATCCGCACCAGAGTAGTACGGTAGTCCTATTCTGGAAGTCATGTTACTAGACCATGATGAACCTACGAACTATGAGGAAGCGATGATGAGCCCAGATTCCGTGAAATGGCTTGAGGCCATGAAATCTGAGATGGGATCCATGTATGAGAACAAAGTGTGGACTTTGGTGGACTTGCCTGATGATCGGCAAGCCATAGAAAATAAATGGATCTTTAATAAGAAGACTGACGCAGACGGTAATGTTACTATTTACAAAGCTCGACTTGTTGTGAAAGGTTTTCGACAAGTTCAAGGAGTTACTATGATGAGACTTTCTCACCCGTAGCGATGCTTAAGTCTGTCCGAATCATGTTAGCGATTTCTGCATTTTATGATTATGAAATTTGACAAATGGATGTCAAAATTGCATTCCTGAATGGATTTTTTGGAATAAGAGTTGTATATGATGCAACCGGAAGGTTTTGTCGATCCAAAGGGTGCTAACAAAGTGTGCAAGCTCCAGCGATCCATTTATGGACTGGTGGAAGCCTCTCGGAGTTGGAATGAACACTTTGATAGTGTGATCAAAGCATACGGTTTTATACAGACTTTTGGAGAAGCCTGTATTTACAAGAAAGTGTGTGGGAGCTCTGTAGCATTTCTAATCTTATATGTAGATGACATATTGTTGATTGGAAATGATATAGAATTTCTGGATGGCACAAAGGGATACCTGAATAAGACTTTTTTTTATGAAAGACCTCAGAGAAGCTGCTTACATATTGGGCATCAAGATCTATAGAGATAGATCAAGACGCTTAATTGGACTTTCACAAAGCACATACCTTGATAAAGTTTTGAAAAGGTTCAAAATGGATCAGTCAAAGAAAGGGTTCTTGCCTGTGTTACAAGGTGTGAAGTTGAGTTAGACTCAATGCCCGACCACTTCAGAAGATAGAGAGAAAATGAAAGTCATTCCCTATGCTTAAACCATAGGTTCTATCATGTATGCAATGTTGTGTACCAGACCCGATGTATGTCTTGCTATAAGCATAGCAGGGAGGTACCAAAGTAATCTTGGAGTGGAGCACTGCACAGCGGTCAAGAACATCCTAAAATACCTGAAAAGGACTAAGGATATGTTTCTCATTTATGGAGGTGAAAAAGAGCTCATCGTAAACGGTTACGACGATGCAAGCTTTGACACTGATCCGGATGACTCTAAGTCTCAAACTGGATACATATTTTTATTGAATGAAGGAGCTGTCAGTTGGTGCAGTTCCAAGCAGAGCGTCGTGGCGGGATCTACGTGTGAAGCAGAGTACATTGCTGCTTCGGAAGCAGCAAATGAAGGAGTTTGGATGAAGAAGTTCATATCCGAACTAGGTGTCATACCTAGTGCATCGGGTGCAATGAAAATCTTTTGTGACAATACTGGTGCAATTGCCTTGGCAAAGGAATCCAGATTTCACAAGAGAACCAAGCACATAAAAAGACGCTTCAATTCCATTCGTCATCAAGTATTAGAAGGGGACATAGAGATTTGCAAGATACACACGGATCTGAATGTTGCCGACCCATTGACTAAGCCTCTTCCACGAGCAAAACATGATCAGCACCAAAGCTCCATGGGTGTTAGAATCATTACTATGTAATCTAGATTATTGACTCTAGCGCAAGTGGGAGTCTGAAGGAAATATGCCCTAGAGGCAATAATAAAGTTATTATTTATTTCCTTAATTCATGATAAATGTTTATTATTCATGCTAGAATTGTATTAACCAGAAACTCATGTGTGAATACGTAGACAAAACATATAGTCTCTAGTATGCCTCTACTTGACTAGCTCGTTAATCAAAGATGGTTATCTTTCCTAACCATAGACATGTGTTGTCATTTGATGAATGGGATCACATCATTAGGAGAATGATGTGATGGCCATGGCCCATCCGTTAGCTTAGCATTATGATCATGTCAGTTTCATTGCTACTTCTTTCTTCATGACTTATACAAGTTCCTCAGACTATGAGATTATGCAACTCCCGAATACCAGAGGAACACTTTGTCTGCTACCAAAAGTCACAATGTAAATGGGTGATTATAAAGGTGCTCTACATGTGTCTCCGAAGGTGTTTGTTGGGTTGGCATAGATCGAGATTAGGATTTGTCACTCCATGTTTTGGAGAGGTATCTCTGGGCCCTCTTGGTAATACTCATAACTATAAGCCTTGCAAGCATTGTGACTAATGAGTTAGTTGCGGGATGAAGTATTACGAAACGAGTAAAGAGACTTTCCGGAAACAAGATTGAACTAGGTATTTAGATACCGACGATCGAATCTCGGGCAAGTAACATACCGATGACAAAGGGAACAATGTATATTGTTATGCAATTTGACCGATAAAGATCTTCGTAGAATATGTAGGAACTAATATGAGCATCCAGGTTCCGCTATTGGTTATTGACCGGAAGTGAGTCTCGGTCATCTACATAGTTCTCGAACCCGTAGGGTCCGCACGCTTAACGTTCGATGACGATTGGTATTTTGAGTTTATGTAATATGATGTACCGAATATTGTTCGGAGTCCTGAATATGATCACGGACATGACGAGGAGTCTCGAAGTGGTTGAGACATAAATATTGATATATTGGACGATTATATTCGGACACCGGAAGTGTTTCGGAGAAGTTTCGGATAAAACTGGAGTGCCGAAGGGTTACCGGAACCCCCCCCCCAGGGGAACTAGTGGGCCTCAATGGGCCTTAGTGGAGAGAGAGGAGGGCCGCAGGAGGGTTGGCCGCCCGCCCCCCTGAGTCTGAATATGACAAGGGAAGGGGGGCGGCGCCCCCCTTTCCTTCTCCCTCTCTCCCTCTCCTCCATTCCCCCTCTCTCCCTTTAGGTGGAAACATACTAGGACTTGGATTCATAGTAGGAATCCCCTTTTGGGGCATGCCTATAGGGGCCGGCCGGCCTCCCCCTTGCTCCTTTATATACGGGGGCAGGGGGCACCCTAGAATACACAAGTTGATTGTTTAGCCGTGTGCGGTGCCCCCCTCCACAGATTTCCACCTCGGTCATATCGTCGTAGTTCTTAGGCAAAGCCCTGCGCTGGTAACTTCATCATCACCGTCACCACATTGTCGTGCTGATGAAACTCTCCCTCGACCTCAGCTTGATCTAGAGTTCGTGGGACGTCACTGAGCTGAACGTGTGCAGATCGCGGAGGTGTCGTACCTTTGGTGCTAGGATCGATCGGATCGTGAAGACGTACGACTACATCAACCGCGTTCTCATAACGCTTCCGCTTTCGGTTTATGAGGGTACATAGACAACACTCTCCCCTCTCGTTGCTATGCATCACCTAGAGATAGATCTTGCGTGATCGTAGGAAAATTTTGAAATTACTGCATTCCCCAACATGCTCATCACTATAAGCCTTGCAAGCAATGTGACTAATGAGTTAGTTATGGGATGATGCATTACGGAACAAGTAAAGAGACTTGCCGGTAACGAGATTGAACTAGGTATGAAGATACCGATGATCGAATCTTGGGCAAGTAACATACCGATGACAAAGGGAACAACATATGTTGTTGTGCGGTTTGACCGATAAAGATCTTCATAGAATATGTAGGAGCCAATATGAGCATCCAGGTTCCGCAATTGGTTATTGATCGGAGATGTGTCTCGATCATGTCTACATAGTTCTCGAACCCGTAGGGTCCGCACGCTTAACGTTCGATGACGATTTGTATTATGAGTTATGTGTTTTGGTGACCGAAGTTTGTTCGGAGTCCCAGATGATAACACAGACATGACGAGGAGTCTCTAAATGGTCGAGAGGTAAATATTGATATGTGGGAAGGTTACATTCAGAAACCAGAATGGTTTCGGGAAGTATCGGATAAGTTTCGGAGTACCGGGAGGTTACCGGAACCCCCCGGGGACTATTGGGCCTTCATGGGCTCTAGTGGAGAGAGGAGGCCGACGGCTAGGTGGTGGCGCGTGCCCCCCCTAGCCCAAATAGAATTGGACTAGGGGTGGGGGCGTGGCCCCCCTTTTTCCTTCTTCTCCTCCACCGCTTTCCCCTTCTCCCCTTCTTCAGAAAGGAAGGTGGAATCCTACTAGCACTGGGAGTCCTAGTATGACTCCCCACACTTGGCGCGCCCCCTGGCCGACCGCCTCCTCCCCTCCTCCTTTATATACGGGGCAGGGGGCACCCCAAAGGGACAACATTTTCTTAGCCGTGTGCGATGCCCCCCTCCACCATTTACTCCTGCGATAGTATCATCGTAGTGCTTAGGCGAAGCCGTGCGCAGATCACATCATCAACACCGTCATCACACCATTGTGCTGATGAAACTCTCCCTCGACCCTCTGCTGGATCAAGAGTTAGAGGGACGTCATCGAGCTGAACGTGTGCTGAACTCGGAGGTGTCGTACGTTCGGTGCTAAATCGGTTGGATCATGAAGACGTTCGACTACATCAACCGCGTTAACATAACGCTTCCGCTTTCGTTCTACAAGGGTACATGGACACACTCTCCCCCTCTTGTTGCTATGCATATCCTAGATATATCTTGCGTGATCGTACGATTTTTTTTAAAATTGCATGCTACGTTCCCCAACAGTGGCATCCAAGCCAGGTTTATGGGTAGATGATATGCACGAGTAGAACACAAAGAGTTGTGGGCGATAATGGTCATACTGCTTACCACCAACGTCTTACTTTGATTCGCCGGTATTGTTGGATGAAGCAGCCGGACCGACATTACATGACCGCGTTCATGAGACTGGTTCTACCGAGTTCTTTGCACACAGGCGGCTGGCGGGTGTCTATTTCTCCAACTTTAGTTGAATTGAGTTTGACTACGGCCGATCCTTGTTGAAGGTTAAAACAACACACTTGATGAAAAATCGTTGTGGTTTTGATGCGTTGGTAAGAACGGTTCTTGCTAGAAGCCCGTAGCAGCCACGTAAAACTTGCAACAACAAAGTAGACGACGTCTAACTTGTTTTTGCAGGGCTTGTTGTGATGTGACATGGTCAAGACATGATGTGATATAAATTGTTGTATGAGATGATCATGTTTTGTAACAAAGTTATCAGCAACTGGCAGGAGCCATATGGTTGTCGCTTTATTGTATGAAATGCAATCGCCATGTAATTGCTTTACTTTATCACTAAGCGATAGCGATAGTCGTAGAAGCAATAGTTGGCGAGACGACAATGATGCTACGATGGAGATCAAGGTGTCAAGCTGGTGACAATGGAGATCATTTTGGTGCTTTGGAGATGGAGATCAAAGGCACAAGATGATGATGGTCGTATCATGTCACATATTTTGATTGCATGTGATGTTTATCTTTTATGCATCTTATTTTGCTTAGTACGGCGGTAGCATTATAAGATGACCCCTCACTAAATTTCAACGTATAAGTGTTCTCCCTGAGTATGCACCATTGCTACAGTTCGTCGTGCCGAGACACCACGTGATGATCGGGTGTGATAAGCTCTACGTTCACATACAACGGGTGCAAGCCATTTTGCACGTGCAGAATACTCAGTTTAAACTTGACGAGCTTAGCATATGCAGATATGGCCTCAGAACACTCAGACTAAAAGGTCGAACGTGACTCATATAGTAGATATGATCAACATAGAGATGTTCACCATTGAAAACTACTCCATCTCACGTGATGATCGGACATGGTTTAGTTGATATGGATCACGTGATCATTTAGATGACTAGAGGGATGTCTATCTAAGTGGGAGTTCTTTAGTAATATGATTAATTGAACTTTAATTTATCATGAACTTAGTCCTGATAGTTTTTTGCGTATCTATGTTGTTGTAGATCAATGACCCGTGCTACCGTTCCCTTGAATTTTAATGCGTTCCTAGAGAAAGCTAAGTTGAAAGATGATGGTAGCAATTACACGGACTGGGTCCGTAACTTGAGGATTATCCTCATTGCTACACAGAAGAATTATGTCCTAGAAGCACCGCTAGGTGTACCACCCGCCCCAGCAACTGCAGACATTGTGAATGTCTGGCAGTCGCGTGTTGATGACTACTCGATAGTTCAGTGTGCCATGCTTTACGGCTTAGAATCGGGACTTCAAAGGCGTTTTGAACGTCACAGAGCATATGAGATGTTCCAAGAGTTGAAGTTAATATTTCAAGCAAATGCCCGAGTTGAGAGATATGAAGTCCCCAGCAAGTTCTATAGCTGCAAGATGGAGGAGAATAGTTATGTCAGTGAACACATACTCAGGATGTCTCGGTGCCATAACCACTTGACTCAGCTGGGAGTTAATCTTCCTGATGATAGTGTCATTGACAGAGTTTCTTCAATCACTGACACCAAGCTATAAGGCTTCATGATGAACTATAATATGCAAGGGATGGAAAAGACAATTCTTGAGCTCTTTGCAATGCTAAAGGCTGCGGAGGTAGAAATCAAGAAGGAGCATCAAGTGTTGATGGTTAACAAGACCACTAGTTTCAATAAAAAGGGCAAAGGAAAGAAGGGGAACTTCAAGAAGAATAGCAAGCAAGTTGCTACTCCCGGAAGAAACCCAAGTCTGGACCTAAGCCTAAAACTGAGTGCTTCTACTGCAAAGGGACTGGTCACTGGAAACGGAACTGCCCCAAGTATTTGGCGGATAAGAAGGATGGCAAAGTGGAAGGTATATTTGATATACATGTTATTGATGTGTACCTTACTAATGCTCGTAGTAGCACCTGGGTATTTGATACTGGTTCTGTTGCTCATATTTGCAACTCGAAATAGGGGCTACGGATTAAATGAAGATTGGCTAAGGACGAGGTGACGATGCGCGTTGGAAATGGTTCTAAGATCATGTAATCGCCGTCGGCACGCTAACTCTACATCTACCTCCGGGATTAATTTTAGACCTGAATAATTGTTATTTGGTGCCAGCGTTGAGCATGAACATTATATCTGGATCTTGTTTGTTGTGAGACAATTATTCATTTAAATCAGAGAATAATGGTTGTTCTATTTATATGAGTAATATCTTGT
This sequence comes from Triticum dicoccoides, assembly GCF_002162155.2. NCBI lineage: Eukaryota > Viridiplantae > Streptophyta > Magnoliopsida > Poales > Poaceae > Triticum > Triticum dicoccoides. Next base: position 460,219,283 of record NC_041381.1, on the reverse strand, counting down.
ATGGTCATGCACCCTTGTTAAGTGGTCTATTCTTGGTACGATCGTGGTGATACACATGTTCATAATATTGAAGCCAAAAGATGCAAAGTTAGTAATAATAGTGCAACTTATTTGTGGCACTGTCGTTTAGGTCATATTGGTTTAAAGCGCATGAAGAAACTCCATGCTGATGGGCTTTTGGAATCACTTGATTATGAATCTCTTGATGCTTGCGAACCATGCCTCATGGGCAAGATGACTAAAACTCCGTTCTCCGGAACAATGGAACGAGCTACTAACTTGTTGGAAATAATACATACCGATGTATGCGGTCCGATGAGTGTTGAGGCTCGTGACGAGTATCATTATTTTCTGACCTTCACAGATGATTTGAGCAGATATGGGTATATCTACTTAATGAAACATAAGTCTGAAACATTTGAAAAGTTCAAAGAATTTCAAGTGAAGTGGAAAATCGTCGTAACAAGAAAATAAAGTTTCTACAATCTGATCATGGAGGCAGATATTTGAGCTATGAGTTTGGTCTTCATTTGAAACAATGTGGAATAGTTTCGCAACTCACGCCACCCGGAACACCACAGCGTAATGGTGTGTCCGAACGTCGTAATCGTACTTTATTAGATATGATGCGATATGTGATGTCTCTTACTGATTTACCGCTATCGTTTTGGGGTTATGCTTTAGAGACAGCTGCATTCACGTTAAATAGGGCACCATCTAAATCAGTTGAGACGACACCATATGAACTATGGTTTGGCAAGAAACCTAAGCAGTCATTTCTCAAAGTTTGGGGCTGCGATGCTTATGTGAAAAAGCTTCAACCTGATAAGTTCGAACCCAAATCGGAGAAATGCGTCTTCATAGGATACCCAAAGGAAACTGTTGGGTACACCTTCTATCATAGATCTGAAGGCAAGATATTTGTTGCTAAGAATGGATCCTTTCTAGAGAAGGAGTTTCTCTCGAAAGAAGTGAGTGGGAGGAAAGTAGAACTTGATGAGGTAATTGTACCTTCTCCCGAATTGGAAAGTAGTTTATCACATAAATTAGTTCCAGTGATTCCTACACCAATTAGTGAGGAAGCTAATGATGATGATCATGAGACTTCAGATCAAGTTACTACCGAACCTCGTAGGTCAACTAGAGTACGGTCAGAGTGGTACGCTAATCCTATTCTGGAAGTCATGTTACTAGACCATGATGAACCTACGAACTATGAGGAAGAGATGATGAGCCCAGATCCCACGAAATGGCTTGATGCCATGAAATCTGAGATGGGATCCATGTATGAGAACAAAGTGTGGACTCTGGTGGACTTGCCTGATGATCGGCAAGCCATAGAAAATAAATGGATCTTCAAGAAGATGACTGACGCTAGCGGTAATGTTACTGTCTACAAAGCTCGACTTTTTGCAAAAGGTTTTCGACAAGTTCAAGGAGTTGACTACGATGAGACCATCTCACCTGTAGCGATGCTTAAGTCTGTCTGAATCATGTTAGCAATTACCGTGTTTTATGATTATGAAATTTGGCAAATGGATGTCAAAACTGCATTCCTTAATGGATTTCTTAAAGAAGAGTTGTATATGATGCAACCATAAGGTTTTGTCGATCCAAAAGGTGCTAACAACGTGTGCAAGCTCCAGCAATCCATTTATGGACTGATGCAAGCCTCTCGTAGTTGGAATATATGCTTTGATAATGTGATCAAAGCATATGGTTTCATACAGACTTTTGGAGAAGCCTGTATTTACAAGAAAGTGGGTGGGAGCTCTATAGCATTTCTAATATTATATGTGGATGACATATTGTTGATTAGAAACAATACATGATTTCTGGATAGCATAAAAGGATACTTGAATCAGAATTTTTCAATGAAAGACCTCGGTGAAGCTGCTTACATATTGGGCATCAAGATCTATAGAGATAGATCAAGACACTTAATTGGACTTTCACAAAGCACATACCTTGATAAAGTTTTGAAAAAGTTCAAAATGGATCAGTCAAAGAAAGGGTTCTTGCCTGTGTTACAAGGTGTGAAGTTGAGTCAGACTCAATGCCCGACCAGTTCAGAAGATAGAGAGAAAATGAAAGTCATTCCCTATGCTTCAGCCATAGGTTCTATCATGTATGCAATGTTGTGTACCGGACCTAATGTATGTCTTGCTATAAGCATAGCGGGGAGGTACCAAAGTAATCCCGGAGCAGAGCATTGGACAACGGTCAAGAACATCCTAAAATACATGAAAAGGACTAAGGATATGTTTCTCGTTTATGGAGGTGACAAAGAGCTCATCGTAAACGGTTACGTCGATGCAAACTTTAACACTGATCCAGATGACTCTAAGTCGCAAATCGGATACATATTTATATTGAATGGTGGATATGTTAGTTGGTGCAGTTCCAAGCGGGGCGTCGTGGCATGATCTACGTGTGAAGCGGAGTACATAGCTGCTTCGGAAGCAGCGAATGAAGGAGTCTAGATGGAGGAATTCATATCCGATCTAGGTGTGATACCTAGTGCATTGGGTCCAATAAAAATCTTTTGTGACAATACTGGAGCAATCACCTTGGCGAAGGAATCCAGATTTCACAAGAGAACCAAACACATCAAGAGACGCTTCAATTCCATCCGCGATCAAGTCAAGGAGGGAGACATAGAGATTTGCAAGATACACACGGATCTAAATGTTGCAGACCCATTGACTAAGCCTCTTCCATGAGCAAAACATGATCAACACCAAGACTCCACCAGTGTTAGAATCATTACTATGTAATCTAGATTATTGACTCTAGTGCAAGTGGGAGACTGAAGGAAATATGCCCTAGAGGCAATAATAAAGTTGTTATTTATATTTCCTTATATCATGATAAATGTTTATTATTCATGCTAGAATTGTATTAACCGGAAACTTAGTACATGTGTGAATACATAGACAAAACAAAGTGTCCCTAGTATGCCTCTACTTAACTAGCTCATTAATCAAAGATGGTTATGTTTCCTGACCATAGACATGTGTTGTCATTTGATGAACGGGATCACATCATTAGTGAATGATGTGATGGACAAGACCCATCCGTTAGCTTATCATAATGATCTTAAGTTTTATTGTTATTGCTTTCTTCATGACTTATACATGTTCCTCTGACTATGAGGTTATGCAACTCCAGAATACCAGAGGAATATCTTGTGTGCTATCAAACGTCACAACGCAACTGGGTGATTATAAAGATGCTCTACAGGTGTCTCCGAAGGTGTTTGTTGGGTTGGCATAGATCGAGATTAGGATTTGTCACTCAGTGTATCGGAGAGGTTTCTCTAGGCCCTCTCAGTAATGCTCATCACTATAAACCTTGCAAGCAATGTAACTAATGAGTTAGTTTCGGGATGATGTATTACGGAACGAGCAAAGAGACTTATCGGTAACAAGATTGAACTAGGTATGAAGATACCAACGATCGAATCTCAGGCAAGTAACATATCGATGACAAAGGGAACAACGTATGTTGTTGTGCGGTTTGACCAATAAAGATCTTCATAGAATATGTAGGAGCCAATATGAGCATCCAGGTTCCACTATTTGTTATTGATCGGAGAAGTGTCCCGATCATGTCTACATAGTTCTTGAACCCGTAGGGTCCGCACGCTTAACGTTCAACGACGATTTGTACTATAGTTATGTGTTTTGGTGACCGAAGTTTGTTTGGAGTCCCGGATGAGATCAGGAACATGACGAGGAGTCTCAAAATGGTTGAGAGGTAAAGATTGATATATTGAAAGGTTACATTCGGACACCGGAATGGTTTCGGGAAGTATCAGATATGTTTCGGAGTACTGGGAGGTTACTGGAACCCCCCGGGGGGCTATTGGGCCTTCATGGGCTCTAGTGGAGAGAGGAGGCCGGCGGCCAGGTGGTGGCGCGCGCCCCCTAGCCCAAACCGAATTGGACTAGGGGTGGGGGCGTGGCCCCCTTTTTCCTTCTTCTCCTCCACCTCTTTCCCCCTCTCCCCTTCTCCAAAAAAGAAGGTGGAATCCTACTAGGATTGGGACTCCTAGTAGGAGTCCCCACACTTGGCGCGCCCCCTGGCCAGCCGCCTCCTCCCCTCCTCCTTTATATACGGGGGCAGGAGGGCACTCCAAAGGGACACCATTGTCTTAGCCGTGTGTGGTGCCCCCCTCCACCGTTTACTCCTCCGATAGTATCATTGTAGTGCTTAGGCGAAGCCCTGCAAGGATCACATCATCAACACCGTCATCATGCTATCGCGCTAATGAAACTCTCCCTCGACCCTCTGCTGGATCAAGAGTTCGAGGGACGTCATCGAGCTGAATGTGTGTTGAACTTGGAGGTGTCGTATGTTCGGTGCTAGATCGGTTGGATCGTGAAGACGTTCGACTACATCAACTGCGTTAACATAACGCTTCCGCTTTCGGTCTACAAGGGTACGTGGACACACTCTCCCCCTCTTGTTGCTATGCATCTCCTAGATAGATCTTGCGTGGTCGTAGGATTTTTTTTTGAAATTGCATGCTACGTTCCCCAACAGCTCCGCTACGGGTGTTCAAGAATATTGACCAATGGATGCGTGGTTTATTTTGGACCGGCAAAAACAAGGCCAATGGAGGTCAATGCTTGGTTACTTGGAATCGGGTTTGTAAGCCAACTTGGCTTGGCGGTCTGGGGTGCGAGATCTACGGCTCCAAGGTTTGGATCTGAGAGTTCATTGGGAGTGGCTAAGGAGGACATACCCGGAGAGGCCATATCAAGGATTGCCGATGACAGTGGACCGGGAAGCCCCTGCGGTTTTTGAGAGCTTAGTTCACATTGAAGTTGGGAGAGGAAATAAGGTTTTGTTCTGGAGGGATAGATGGATACATGGCTTCTCGATGAAAGATATAGCTCCATTCATACACTCTCAAGTGGACATGCGAACCATTAACAAAAGGACGGTTCAGGAGGATTTGGACAATGGTAGGTGGTTGATGGATTTGACTGGGGAGCTAAACTATGGGGGCCACCTGCAACTCTTGCACCTTAACATGGCTATAAGCACGGTCATTCGTGACCCTTCCAGTGAGGATTCTTTCTCGTGGCCGGCGGACCTATCCGGTAGCTACACAACTAGGTCTACCTATCACCGATTGTGCCTCAGAATGAAGAGGGTGCCATACGCCTCATGCATTTGGAGAAGATGGGCGCTTCTCAAGTGTAAGATATTTGCCTGGCTAGCGGTGCAACATAGGATTTGGACGTCGGACAGGAGAGCGAGGCATGGGCTGTAGGAGCTACCATTGGCATGCCACACCTGCCTTCAAGAGGAGGACAACACGGAGCACATCTTGGTGCAGTGCTTCTATGCTAGGGAGGTGTGGCACAACATCTTTGCTGCTTTGGGTCTACAGGGCCGCATTCCGGAGGCTCAGGATCACTTGTCAGATTGGTGGCTGGAGGGGCGACGAAACTTCATAAGTGGTAGGAAGCGTGGTTTTGACACCCTTGTCATCGTCACAATTTGGGCCCTCTGGAAGCAATCAATGCGAGAGTTTTCAATAGGTTAAATCAACAATTACATGCGCTTGACTTGGCTAACGCCATCTTGGCGGAATTGAAGGAGTGGAAGGCGGGAGGACTAGGTGGAGGAGGGTTTAGCTCGTTTTGTGAGAATGTAGGCTTAGTCTAGTGTGTGGGGTATAATGGGCGTATGCCTAAGATAGAGTCTTGTTCCATCTTCAGGCATCTTGTACATTGTTCTTCTCCCTTCTGCTTCCTCCGTTCGGCATTACTTGTCACAAAAATGAATAAAAATGGATGATCTACAACTAAAGTACATCTAAATACATTCATTTCTTGAATGAGTAATTTCGAACGGAGAGAGTATAAAGATAAGGTACGCCTTTGGCGTACTCTTAAAAAAAGGGAAACGTTTGTATACGGCGCACCGGCCGAGCGTTCGGCCGGTCGCGTGCCGCGCGTCGGATCACCTAATATCGTGCGTCTCCTAGTACCCTGCGCTAAACACATGTCCAGTGGGCCACATGCACATCATTCTCTATCTAGTACAATCTGGAGAGTTCCCTTGCCTCGTTCCCCAATCATGGCTCTTATCCTTTCCCCAGTCCTCACCTTCCCTTGCGATAGATTGGGCCGACCGCCATTGTCGCTGCACGAGCCGCTGCAAACTCCCCTCTTCCAGCCCAATCCTTTCTCCCCTGCCTTCATGCCGGACTGCGCCTCCGTGAAACTTTTTGTTGCAGAACGCCGTCCGGTCCTGCAAGCCGTCAGGGGGCGGGGGCAACCGGGTGCTGGAGCTAGGACCAGTGGACCGACGCTATGCGGTGCTGGGACGGCGGTGACAAGATTGGAGACGATGGCTACCAGTGCTACAACCAGCACCCACCGGTGCTGGAGAGCCTGCAGCGGCCGGCGTTCAGGGCGTTTGAAACCACGGCAACAAGTGTGGGAGATCCGGCGAGGTTCTTTTTTGCTAGAAGCAGCCCCAAATTGTGCTACCATTGTCTTCTTTTTTTGCTGGAACCGGTCAATTTTTTTTCTACCATGTTACCAATTTGCTACCATCATGTTCGATTTTTGCTGGAACCAGCCCAAATTTTTGCTACCATGTTTGTTTGAGTAGAACCAGAGTTTCAATTTTGCTACCACCGTTTCGAGTTTTGCTACTATCAGTATGGTCAATTGCTACATCCTTTTTTCATGACCCGCCGAGACTCACGACTATGTGTTTTTGCTGCAACCTTTCTTGTTTTTGCTACTACGGTGTTCAGAATTGATACATATGTTGACAGTTTTTGCTACTACGGTCTTCAGGATTGATACATATCTTGACAATTTTTTGTTACTACGGTGTTCAAGATTTGATACATATGCTGCCAGTTTTTGCTACTACCATGGATGAACAAGGGAAGGCCATGGAAATGCTGCTATGACCATGGGAACTTTTTGTTGCGTTTGACGGCTGCGAGCGTCGGCGGTGAGATTCAACAGCGAGCGCCGGGGCGAGACGAACAAGGAGGGCAGGAATTCGCTCTGCGGGATGCGGCCGTCGGGGGCGAGATTTTTTTTTTGCTGCAACCGGTTTGAAGTTTGCTGGAACCGGCGTACAAAATAGCTGGAACGTTTTTTTTTCTTCCTTTGAAGGTGACCATGGCGACCAGGGGTGTGAGCCGATTTGCTGCAACCGACAAACCAAAAAGCTACCACCATTGAGCTGATTTGGTACGGCGCTGTGTATAACCATTTGTGCCGGTGCTACACGGGCTCGTCGCCAGCGAGGCTTCAAGCACGAGCATCCGGGGGAGTCACGGCCAGCGGCTGGATATTTTTGTTGCAACCGGCGGCGAGCACCCGTGCTGGGGCGGCGGCGAGCGGGTCTGCAACCCAGGGCGGCGCGGGTGAATGTTACATCCATGGCCGGCGGGGAACTT
>NC_041381.1:460209070-460211272 GCF_002162155.2 Triticum dicoccoides | reverse complement strand
GCCCCTTTTTTGTTCATGCCGTGAAGCTACGGTGGATGGGTCTAATCAGGAGAAGCGCGTTGACTCAGATTGAAGACGACGGGAGGGAAGAAGATGGGATCCAATCGAACGGCTGTGTGCGCGGCCGAAACTCCCGGCCGGCGCACTGGCGCAGATTACTGCCTAAAAAAACTATAATTTCCTCTTTTCGTTCCCGCGCGGAAATCCCCGCCCAAACTCCAAATCACACCCGCACCCCGCCCAAACTCCTCTTTTCGCATCCCAACCAGCCATTAGCCATAGCTGCTTCAGAGTCGAGGCTCGAGTCCCTGCTGAATATCCGCGAACTATCCGAGCAAGTGGATCACCAGATGGGAAGACCACGGAAGACGAAGGCGAAGGCCGGCGGCGCCGAGGCCTCCTCCCCCGCCCTCTCCATCGGTACGCGGAACCCTTCCCCCGACGCGACGATTCCCCAACCAGGCGGTAGATTGTGCCTCACCCACAAGGCGAAACCACCCGTTTTGCAGGCAACTGCAAGGTGGAGATCCACGGGAGCGGCCTAAGGTGCGTGTCCACGGAGCAGAATCTCACCATTTCGGGAGCCAGGGGCGCGAAGATCTTGATCACGGGTATGGCGCGAGGAATACCGTGTTCCCCGCATTTCCTTTCTTCTGCTTTTTTTCCTAGATGCCGTTCTTGATGCCACAGCTTTTTTCTCAATGATCCCTGTGCAGTCGATGGAGCCAGGAGTTCTTCTGATGGGACTGGTTAGTGTAATAGTGTTGGAGTGTGCGCGCCATTTTCTTATGAGAGAAGAACAAGTAGGGGAGTCGAATCAGTGTTGGTTCTGTTAACTGCTCTGATGTAACATCTGTATTGTCTGCAGGTGAGGGTTCTGATTTCATCCTTCTGAACCCCAATGAGGCCGATAGCCTAAATAAATCTTTGCTCCAGGTAACCGAACTTTTTGTAACCTTTGTATTTAGCTTTCTGTTGCACGAGGGACAAACAAGTGCTATATTGTCTGAGTTTTACTTTCTGATTCTGATACTGTAGAGTGCTTGATTGTAGACTACATGTTTTACAGCGATTTCCTCAAAGATTTTTTTTTGAAGGATTACATGGATGCATATTGGCTATACACATTGGTACAATTGGACACAGACTTAATTTAGATATAACCATAGTAAAAATACTTATTGAGTTGTGATAACTGTGGCATTAGGTTTCTGGAAGCTAGAGTTCAGTTTTTAATTGGCTGATATAATACTGCAGGGATGATATTTAGTGCCAAAGCATTAATGATTGTACCAAGAATATTGTGGTAACGTGTATTTCGCTCTTAATTGTTTAGGAAGTTCTGAGGCTTTATAAGAAGGAGCTTCCAACTATGGACTATGCTGCTGACACTGGGAGAAAATCAGGATTTCTGGAAAAATGCATAATGAATGGGTAAAAATATTCTATTTAATTGATGGCACTGAAAAAATTCTAGCTGGAGTTTTTGCTTTGACATTATTCTATTTTGTTTGTTTTGTAAGAGCACAGAGAATAAATATTATTACTATGCTATTGTTCGGAAGAGCAGAAAAGAGTTAACATTATGGTTTCATGTTCGTTTCTTCCCCAGGAAGTACAAGACTCTAATTCTGAGGTCTATTTCACCTGGCAGGCCAGAAGAGGTAAGCATTAAGCATCATTAGCACCCTACCCACGCATCGCCCTATTTGACCGCATAATGCATAAGTACTACTCTAGATTGGTTTATCTGCCCACTTGCTTTACGTTTCCAAGTAAATTACACAAATACTTTGCCGATACAGAAGTATGGCAAATATAAAAAGGATAGACATGATTTGAAGACTTCTCTACATCACATAAGCATCCCCAAAAGGCAACAGATGAGATTCCAGAGATGTGTTCGATTTCACTTATGTGTTTGATTCTAGAGATGCGTTTGATTTTACTGATGTACTATATAGCTTAAATGATTTGAAGACTTGTACATCTACATAAGCACCCCCAGTATGTATAATGGAGTTGTCTTATTATTGTCCACCCGATAGTATTTGTATTATTTTTATAGTTTATTGATAGAGTTAAGCAATCTGATTAATTTGCACTGATAAACCCACCATGACCAATGGTAAAGACAATTTTTGTCAATGTGAATGAAAGTTGTTGTGTATTTGTCATTTATCATCTCACTTATTTGCTCCC
>NC_041381.1:460201490-460208735 GCF_002162155.2 Triticum dicoccoides | reverse complement strand
AAACAAAATCTCACTCCATCCTTTCTTTGCTTTGGTTCTCTCACCGCTTCTCAACCATCTGCCTCTGATTAGACTGCTTGAACGGTATATCTTGTCGGTGGTTGCCACTTCGATGTTATGATACATGTAGCTTATGTGATCTTCACTGCGGTGCTATGATACATGTACCTTATGCGATCGCACTGCCATGATTTAATTTAGCTATGCTTCCGGGGTAAGTTTTGTGGACTGGTGGCAGCAGGCCATCCACTCCCGGCCGCAAAGAAGGGCACCTCTTTGGTGATTATGTTTGTGGCTTGGTGGATTTGGAAGCAGCACAATCCAATTGCCTTCTACGGCATGCAGCCCAACATTACTACCTGCTTGGAACAATAAAGGCCTGGCCCATTTGTGGACAAAAGGAGTGGTGGTGGGCTTTGTGGCGCTACTTCTGGTGCTGCCTAGCTCTTAGGGGTGCGGTGTTGTAAATATTCTGGGTGTGGCCCTTTCTAGGCTTGTAAATAAGTCTTTCTATCAACGCAATGAGGCACAAAACTTTTATTTTATCAAAAAATTATCTGCAGCTTATTTTTATATGGAAACATTTTGTACATTTCTTATGTATAGGTATAGATAAGATTGTCTCTTTGATTATACATTTCTTTTATGGACTTTTAAATCTCAACAATTATAGCTAGGATCCACCGTAACCAACCGCTAAATTGTTGCTCTTGATATTCACATATTATCAACTCACGGTTTTCTACATTCTCAACAGTTATACTACGTGGCCACAACACATGTTAGGCATATTTTACCAAACACATCAATTTGCGGTAGTGCTGTAAAAAACGCAGTGATAATCTTAATTTTTGTGAGAGCACAATTATCAAATGTCAAATTTGAAATCACCATCACGTCTACCTTGCTGAATTAATTGAAACAGAAAACATATTTTTCTTAGTTGAAACAAAGATGCAACTGACCACGTTCAGGACCCGGATAGAACTACAAAGCGAGAAAGCAAGAATAGGCTCATTGGCTTGCTAATTTCATCCATGATATCATCCCCCTGGTGCTAATGTAGATAGTTGATTCATTGCTAAATCTCAAGCGTATAATTAGGCCTCGTTAATATTGCATGTAGCATATATTTTTGTGTATGTGGACGAAGTGGATTGTTTTTCTACCGTTTTAGTAATAAATAGATTAGATTATCTCAGGAAATGTGTGTGACAACTGATAAGTGAGTTCTGCTAGTGGCTAGTGAAAACAGATAGATAACCTCGAACAACTGTAAGTACAGTGAAGTTGACCTACTGCGAACTTCTCTATTTACTTATGTTAAAGTAGAACAACAGTGTAAGAGCAGGTAATCTAGTATTCATGGATAATCGAAGTATTACTCCTTGCTTTTACAACTAAACTACCATGCCAGGTTTTGTTAAAAGTTAAAATCTAACCACTCTGTCACACAGATCATAGCTGCTGTATCATATCAGATAGTGCCAGCTGACACACAATATGCTGAAATACCCCTGGCAGCTGTGACATCGCCTTTTCAACGTGTGGTATGCCATTCATAAACCCTCTTAAACTTCGGAACTACCATCCCTTTTGCAAGATCCATTCCTATTTCATGTTACTAAAATTTATTTACTTCTGCATGCCTTGTTGGTACTTTCCCCCTTACTGGTTGCCTAATGGGTCTGTTCCCACTGGTTATTTATACTACATACGTAACATACCATACATGCACTCTCATCATAAATTCTTTATATCCTACAAAAAGTCATATGGTATTTACAATTTATCTAATGTAACACACCTTACCCCTTTTTTGACGGGAACACACCTTACCGTAGCTATCCTTGGATTATGAGGGAAACAGTATATTACTAAAAGGTAGACAAGTCGCCTCAAAATACTTCTTCCTGGACTACAATTAGACCTCTTATGGCATGCAAAGCATTCAGTTATATTTCTTGACATTCTCAGTCTAAACTTATAAGATAGTGCAAACTAATTATGAGCACATTTCGCTTATATTATGTTTTTCTTGGTAAATGATATTTCTGCACTCTGAAGTACACATGGTGAATGAAATGTACACAGTAGTCCATAGTTTTCCTAAAAGGTTCATAATTAAGGTAGTTGTTTTAATATTGTCCAGGGTTTTGGTCATCTGTTGTATAAGGAACTTAGCCAGCGTCTTCACAATGTTGGTGTTACCAATATATTCTGTTGGGCAGATAAGGTCTCTGAAGGATTTTGGCTTAAACAGGCAAGTGGAAATGGAAATTTGATATCTCTGTTTGTTTCAGTTTTCTTTTATATAATAAATATATCCTAATACTAGGTTTGGCAAATGCTATATAGTTTAGTAATCTCGTGCTTGCATTATTGGCAAGAGAAACATGCAGCAAATAGAAATGAAGAAACATGCTTGACTTGTTATACTTTTGTATTTTGACAGTCTGTAGTATCTGCACTCTTATGCTCATTCTCATGTAATTGTTCAATGATTAGCAACTTATAAGTAGACCTGATCATGGGTGTTCGTGCCCCAGCCTGGTTTTTGACAAGAAAGCCTGAGAGTAGTAGTTGATAGTAAAATAACCAGTATTTTATTGCAAAAACGATTTAAATGATGTATTTTTAATCCACGAAGGCTACTTTTTATGTTTGCTGGCAGTTTTGGGTCGGGCTTTTTCAAGCCCAGACCAAAGCCTGCCATCAGGCTTAGGTTTTGAACAGGCCTACTTGTAAAGTAACAAGATGAATTTCAGTTCAGAGTAAATGAAGTTCTTTTGCTCATTGAAGTCACTGTTATGTTAGTGGGTAGTGGCTTTTTCTTTACCGAAGATACTCCTATTTTGTATCCTACTTTATTAACATGTTTATCCAATCAAGAATTGTAAGGTTATGCTAATGATATGACTGGTCTATTCTCCTGAGTGCATTGCAGGGTTTTGTGTCTGTTGGAGAGGTGGATACTAAAGGTAAGATTCGCAGAATTCCAGTAAGGGCTGATATCAAGAGAGCATTATGCTTTCCAGGCAGTTCAATGCTTATGGTTACACATATTAAGAAGGATTTGCCAACCACGTCCAAAAACTCACTGGCAGAACCACAAACTTCTCAGCTGCATGCCGTGGTACCAGATAGTAAGTCTTCATGAAGTCATAATTATGTAAATTTTCAGGTTCAGATACCTCAGAGCCACTAATTCCAGTAGAATTGATCATCACTTTATATCCAAGTTGGATAGTTAAGAACTCCACTAAAAAATTATAAAGTAGGAGGAACCATGATATACATAGTCTGGCCACACAGGAGCAATGATACACGGTCTGGCCATAGAGAATTGGCATGTCAATATATATCCAATGCAATGGTTCATTTATTTGCTCAAAGAAAATCTTTTATTGTGCGGATTGCAGTGCGTTAATTTAGCGAATTAACAATGGAAGTTGTGCAAAGAACGTAAAGCTGAAATTTTGAGCATATATTACGCTACAACTATTATTCATACATTGCAATAGTACTGGACAAGTCTGTAACTTATTGGTTTATCAAGTTTGATTTCATTCAACCTTAGGAACAGCGACAACACACCTGGCTAAATCATATAAGCATCGGTGCATATGCAGAAAATTTCTGTGACATGTCTAATACTCATCTTCTGTGATAATTTTCCAGGCATCTCTCCTGGTGATATGGATACTGTAGTTCCCTCCTGTGAAAAGTTGTCTCCCCAGACCACTGGATGTGACAAAGTCAGCAAGACTGCAAAGGTGGTAAGAAATGAAGCTTCTGCTGGTAGTGAAGGATGCTCATTATCTGATCAACAACCAAAGAAACGGACATATGAATCCTCATCTTCTTCACTGAAGTCAAAAAGAGTAAGATGCAGCGGTCACGCTGACCATACACAAGACATGAGACATAATGGTATCTGTGACAAATCTCTATCCATAAATAGCACACCTTTCGCTCCTAGTATGGTAGTCCACGCTGACAACAAAATATCAGGAGATGCTAAGGCCACTGCCTGTTCCAATGGAAGGCCTTCAGTTATGCTCATGAATATTGCAGATGAAACAAAGAAGATGCGGCTTACAGAGGTAATTCCTACATAAACTTTACTCTTACTTTTGAGTAAATGTGAGCGGCATTTCGAAAATAAAGCAGTGTATGAGTATGTGCTTACCAAAGAAATTTTCACTGGTGCACTGACGAAAACTGCAGTCTATTTTTCTTTCAGAAAGAAGTTCATACTCTTTTTTTGCACTAATTTAGTTATTTTTCTTGCTTCTAAATATGTGTTGGGTTTTGAATTATGGTGCAGGTAGTTGAAATGCTCGGGGGAGTTGTTACCTGTGAAGGAAGTTCATGCACACATGTCGTTACTGGAAAAGCTCGAAGGACTATGAACTTTTGTATTGCTTTAAGTTCTGGGTTAGTTTTCATCTACATTTTCCTTAAACAATCCAGTTCATCACGTTTCAAACTATAATACAATTTCCATTCCTTGTTTTACACTGAATTGCATTTCACATATAGTTGTTGAAGCATAGTACTCACCGTGGAGTAATAGTTTTCAGTTGACTGGGCCATATACTGATTGCAGGGCTTGGATAGTTTCTCCAAACTGGCTGAAACAGAGCTTCAAACAAGGGAAATTTGTAGGTGAGTCAAAACTTGAGATGGCTAGGTGACCAATTATTGCCATTTGTTTCTGTGCAATGGAAGAAATGAAATGTGTGAGCAAAGAACAACTTATGCTGTTTTCTTATCTTGCACTTTTGTGCTGTTTCGTAGGTGAAGCAGAACATGTTCTGGATGATGAAGAATATAAGATGAAGTACAAGTCTGAAATGAGAGATGCGGTTATGAGGGCTAAAGAGAGGCCTTGCTTGTTATTTTCTGGCTACACTTTCTGTTTGACCAAGCACATCGAACCCTCTCCTGGTGTCCTCTCTCCAGTTATCAAATCCTCTGGTGGCAAGGTAACTAAAGATCATCCTGTCATGTGAAACTCATGTATGGCCAAACTTCTTGAACATGTTACAGATTTAGCAGAACTTATCCAATTACCATCCGACGAAACATTCTAGAACCTGGAGGTCCTATTTCTGTGAAATATTTAAGGGCATTCCAATTTCTACGCTCTATTATGTGAGGCATGAAGTTCTGCTCCAACATCTTTAAATAACACATGTCATCATTGAAGTTCAAGTGCAAACTTATATCCCTAGACATGTGGTTTTATTTATGGAAAATGTTTTAAAATGATTTGCTTACATACAGATGACACTTAAATTGCAAGTATTGACTAGATGACATTACTAGTAAGCTCTTGAGAATAATTTTGGGTCAATTCCAAAATTTGCATGAGTCCATCATTTGGAATGTTTCTATTGTTAGTTCCTAAGAGAACATAATTACACAAGCTATTCTAAAGTCTATCCACATCTATTTACGTTGCAGATCATCAGTAAGCTGGATGACATAGATGAGCCCTCAAAGACAATATTCTTGGCATGTGAAGAAGGCATGGAGCTTGCAATGGATGCATCAAAAAGAGGCATAAAGACATTCAGCAGTGAGTGGCTCATGACCTGTGTCATGAGGCAAGAGGTTGATCTTGAGGCGCCCCCTTTTGCAGAATCTCTCTGATGTGCCTCAACTTCATAGTTTAGTGGCCGAACCTATACTTACTTTTGCTAAGTTATCTCCTTCGTTGGCTATTGTAAATTTGGTGTCTCAAAGCTTTATGGCATTTGTGTACATATGCCTGTCGTGTGACCGCATGTAGAAACTATCAAACTGGTTAACTTTCTGCATTGTGGCCTTGCTTAGATTTATTTTGTTATCTGCTATGCAAAATTAGTCAGTGAATAAGGTACAATTTTGTTTGAAAAAATAGATTATAATCTAACTACAAAACACACCAGATTTTGAGTGGCTAAATTGGTTGCTATGTTTAGCAAATGACTAACTGAAAAATGATCTTTTTTTAGATTGCATGTAGGATATGAATCCATAGTCTGATCCTCCCCTAGGATTGAACTAGCATGTCAATATAAATTTGTACCACCACAACACTATTAAACTTCATCACATGAAAAATCAATTGTGTGCTGCCCCAACGTTACTCTTAAGTAGTTTCAGTGTAACATGCCAACAAATAAATTCTATTCACTTTATTCTCCTACCGTGTAACAGGTTATGGTATTTTAAACATACACTACACATATTGATTCATATAACGATTACTTGAAGTAGCTGTGAAAGTCTAAAAATCCAAACTGTGTGCGTTCGAATGAGGGTATACATATTCTAATGGTTCAACACCCATGATGTCCAACATAAATCTTATACCCATAATATTCTAGGTTTTGATAAGATTTGATTGATTTGCATATGGGTAGGAAAGACAAGAAAAGTTTTGATCCATGTTAGGCTTTGGTCACAACGTATCAAGTTTGACTTTAGTGGGCAATAACCGATGAGCAATGTCGAGCGGGCATGCCTCGACTACCTAGCGACCGCATGTAGTTATAATTCGCGGTGACTGGTATGGTCGTGGTGGGGATAGCCGACCATAGTGCAAGAAGATGGGGGAAAATCACAATTTTTAAATCGCCTGCGAAATCGTCATGATCACGTTAGCATTGCCGCCGGGAAGCCTGGACGCCATGATATGGTAACCAATGCAAAATCGTATAAAAGTCCCGCTAAACGAGCCAAATTCAATAACATCCTCTAAATCATCTATCCCCACTAGAGAATTGCCTCAATCGCCGATATTGCACACTATGGCAGCTGAGAGCCGCCCACGAAATCCTCCTATGCGTTTTAAAACTTTGGAAAAACCCTAACTATCACATACCAACGTGGCACCATAAGCAGGCGGATTTTGTTGTTAGATAGTTTTTGGCCTCGTGGTGGTCTTGTGGATGATGGTGCTTTGCAGCAATATAAAAGTTTTTTTTGGAAGTAAATAAAAGTTGGTATAGTAGACCCGCAAATAAAAAAGAAAAGAAACGATTGTAATTGGGGTAGACTATAAATTTGAATTGCACGAAGGACCTGGGTGCACACCGCCACATTAATCCGTAACCTGATTTCTTCTTCTGCTGACGAAGACCCAAATCTGCTCCCCGACCCCGTCCTCTCTCCTCAGTCTCGGAGCCAGGGGCGATCCATCGACCTCGCCTCTCCGCCGCCGTAATCTCCTTCTTCTTCCTCTTCCTCGTC
>NC_041381.1:460176088-460201215 GCF_002162155.2 Triticum dicoccoides | reverse complement strand
CTTCGTTCCGCGAGACGTAGGTCCGTTCCTGCCCCGTGGGTTTCCGCGCCAGGGAATTCAGCCTCTTCCTCGGAGCAATTCGAGATTTAGGCCCTCCAAGAAGATGGCTTGACGCGCCGTCAGATTTGGAATTTCTCGATGGTTTGAAAATTGCGACGCGATTTTATCCTGATTAGTTCTTCTATATACATCATGTCCATCCAGAGCCGAACCCTACTATCCCGTGTACCTTTGCTTCCCCTTCCGCCTGAATCCTGTGACCTACCTTAGCGTTATCGCCGACGCCTCAATCCCGCCGGGGACACCGCGTTCCTCCTGTCCCCATTGCCCTGTGTTTTAGTTTTCTCTACCTTTGTTTTTACTGTAGACGAGTGATAATTATAACAACATGCTGCTACTGTTCTTCATGCCATAGATGTTGAAGTACTAATCGAGTAACTTTTACCATTGTTTTACTAGTTACTACCGTGAGCTGAGTGAGATCGATAAAGAGTGGAGGTCGCCAGTCCAGCCTCAAGAGTGAGGGGAGAGTCTCAGGCTTGGGAACCTTTTCCTTTGGACACATAGCTCGATAAGAGCAACACCCGGGTGTCGCTGAAGAAGCATAGATCGGGAGTTTTCTTGGCCTGAGAAGTACAGGAGAGGAGCGTAGTGATAGCATGGCTTCAAAGCTTGTGGTTAGTTACTAATCCTTTTTTCATTTCACGAGATCTATTTTAGGGATGCCTTCCTCCAGGAGTAACAAGGGTGAGCACTTCATGCGCTTAGGTTCTTGGAATCCCCTGGGATGTGGATACAGAAGGATTAAAAGAGTACATGAGCAAGTTTGGCCCCCTGGATGATTGCATTGTTATGAAGGTTTGTGACAATTCAACATCTGCTATCAATTTGATGAGGCATAGTCTTTCTTGTGTCGTTCCTCAATTTTTCAGCGCTGATGTTTCAAATAAGTTTATACTTAATATTCATCTTTTTTTAAGCAACGTTGAAAACTGAACTGTCTCTTGTCTAATTGATGGTCTGCCCTCAATCTCGCAAAGGCACACATGGATATTGTTCTTATTGCAATCAAAACAAGTTTGACTTTGTGTTTTTATCTTTCTCTATTATGTCATTTGTTTCTTCAAGGGACGACTGAATTTTGTTTCTTCATGGGCTACATCATTTTTTATTCAAATCATGTTTTATTGCTCATTTCCAATCTAATAATTTACCAACATGTTTTATACCTTTACAAAATGTCAGGATCGCTCATCTGGTCGATCTCGTGGTTTTGGATACGTGACGTTTTCGTCAGTAGAGGATGCAAAGGTAATAAACGGGAATCCCTTCGGTTTATTAGGACTTTAATTGCATCTTATCTGAGGCCAGTGGCAAATGGTAATGCTTACTCTCTATTGTTTACGTTTCATTCCTTGACAACGTACATAACTAACCTCTACATTGCCTTTTGCGACAAAGATCTTTTTGTTTTTACCTCTCTTGTGGTTGTATACTGTACATCTAGTTGATCCCCACCGAGTGTGAGGTTCTCCTCAGTTTTAACGTCCTGTAGTGGCATCTTGCTTGTTTATCAACCATTTAAAGAAAATGGGCAACTAGTCACTTAATACATGCTATTGCTTCGCTCAAACCAATCATATTTAACACTATCTAAAGTATAACAGTAAATGTTAAACTAACAAAAAATTGTTAGTTCTAGATGGGTACTTTATCAGTGTTCTAGCCGTCAACAATACTCCCTTCATTCCAAAATATAAGGTGTATTAATTTTCTGATAGTCGAATTTCTTTATGTTTGACCAAGTTTATAGAGAAAAAATATCAATAACCACATTACCAAATCATAAACATTGGTCAAATATAGAAAAGTTTGACTTCTAGAAAAAGCTAATATACCTTGTATTTTGGAACAGAGGCAGTGTGCCGGAAGTACAGACATTTCTGAGCAAACCAATACATTTTCCTTTGTCCTGGTCATGCTTTAGTCAACTGAATGAAGAAAGTTTTGAGAAGTGATTAGGATATGATTTGATGGCATCTTTTGACTAGTTTAGTTATATATGATTCTCTCCTGTCGCCTCTATTAACTCCGATTCTCTGTGTACTATTTTTTAGAATGTTGTTAACTCTGAGCATATTCTTGGAGACCGAACTCTGGAAGTGAAGATAGCGACTCCCAAGGTAAATATTAGCAAAAAGTGGAAAATCTCATCTACCATATGCAGCATACGACAGATCTTCAGTGCCAGACCTTTGCTTGCCTTTTTTGGTAACGATGTGATGAGTTCTAAACACAGGAAGAAATGCGAGCTCCAGGAAACAAGAAAGCTACCAGGATATTTGTTGCTCGGATTCCACAGTCTGTGGATGAGTCAATGTTTCGCAGGTGAGCTCCAGTACATGTTTTGCCATTGTTGATCTACGCAACCTTCAATATATGAACTTGTCTAAGCATTGAGATTGTTTGAACAGGCATTTTCAAACTTTTGGAGAAATAACAGATCTTTATATGCCCAAGGTGAGGAAATTAAGCTGATACGAGATATATAATATTCTAGATCGAGGTGCTGTCATCTCGTTTTGTTCATGTTAGTGTATTTACTAAAACTGTGGTAATATACAAACAACAAAAACAGTTGCTGATTGGCATCAATTTTCTGTATGTTAATATCTGCTACCTTCTCTTTTTTGATAGTACATTGAAGATATTTCCAGCCAACGTTTGCACTGTTTTAGTGGAAGTTACTTTTCACGTTAAAGATCACCAAATTACTGATTTAATGACTTTACACCTTTCCTGGCCATTCACGATCACTCAAGGAGGCAAATACCAAAGAATGTTCTAGTTTTCTTTTGACTGACAATTAAAATTGATGCTGTGCAAGCATCTTTAGGACATATTTCAATATAATTGAACGCATAAACCTGTTATATAGCCTACCTTAACTTGTTTGGGACTAAAGGCTTTGTTGTTGTTGTTGTTGCTGCATAAACCTGTTATACTATGGTCAAGCTACTTCCCCCACACGTGTTTGATTAGTTTTGAACACCTGACAAGACACAGTGCCTTGATTTGTCAAGTGTGTACTGTTGAAGAGAGATTCGTCCAGTATAACTTAAGAATCTTTGAGACAACTTTTCTTAGAAGTTAGAATGATTTTTCATCTAGTCTTTGGAGCTTCCATATCTAACAAACCCAGATTATTGTGATGGACATAGATGAGGGTTCAAGCTTACAGACTTGTCTACCGCTAGACACCTGTGAAAGCATACAGCCTGTTGAGGAGTCTGGTCAGCTCGCTTGCATCACTTTAGTTAGAATAGACAAGACGGGTGGAATTGGATTTTCACATGCCCAATTTCCTTTATTTTCTAGTCCCTGTAATATCTTTTTTTATTTGCTGGCCACCTCTTTGATGCAACCATTCCATGATTATGTCCAAAATATTCTACAGAGAAATTGCAGTTTGAGTCAAGATGCTTCTGCTAACATGGGTTTTGTTCTCCCACCAATCTCGTGCAGGAACTGGGTTCAAAAGAACATCGTGGAATTGGCTTTGTCACTTTCCGGAGTGCAGGTACGTGTATAGAATCTTCTAAGAGACGTTTATTTAATTAATACGTTGGTAGGTCAGATTGAACTAAATAGAGGAATAATGTTACTCCCTCCGATCCTAATTAATTTGTATGCACATTGTATAGAGGATGTGTCAATTAATTTGGATCAGGGGAGTATAACTTTGGTCTTCCATGTGATGCAAGAACATTGCCTTTGTACTATAGCAATATAATGGTGGGACTGGTGCTTGTAGTGCCGCCGCAGTACAGCAAGACCCCCTATGAATTTCACCATCACCCATAACCTTAAATTCACGCAGTAGGTTTGTAGCAGCAATGCCCGCACTAGCTTACATTTTTAACTGATTATTGTCTGTTTTGTAACTAGAGTTTTGACTCAGATCTACGATCTTACATTCTTCTGCCTAAGTGCTTATTTGTTCTCATCTACTTCACTTGTGCATGAGGCATGAGCTAGGATTTGATTTTAATTTGGAAGCTGCATTCCTAAATTATTCTTGGAACTTCCATTTGCTTCACCATTTACCACGAGTAATAGTGTTCCTCAACAACCTGTTTAGCTTTAGTTTGTAACTTTCAACTGTAATTTGTAGAGTGCGTGGACAATGTCATGCAAGAAAATCATGAGATTGATGGCACAACAGTTGTTGTTGATCGTGCAACTCCGAAGGTACATTTCGCAATTCACTTAGCTCAGTGTTTGAACTTGGAATACATGTAATATTTTGTGTGCTCCATCTCTAATACTTAAACTAGAACTAACACCCAGGGTTGACGACTTGACACTATGGTTTAGTCTAGGAAGTAGGAAGGATTGTTTTGGGGTTGAACTGGTCCGGGTTGTAATATCTAATCATACCATGATCCTACCAATTTTACTCCTAGTGCTTGCAAAGTGGTGGATTGTTTTGTGGTTGAACTGGTCCGGGTTGTGATATCCAATCGTACCATGATCCTACCAATTTACTCCTTCTAGTGCTTGAAAAGGGGTTATATTGGACATGGGCACAATCCCCAAAATGCAACTTTGATTACTTATTCCTATTGCAATGTATGTATAAAGTTGAACAAAACTTTATTGTGATTTTTGTCAAGATAAACCTATATGTATGATTATCATGTGTCCAATCTGAACATTTTTGAAGATACATATGCAGTCAGAGTTTTTGAAGTTTGACTTTGCTATGTCCAAAATGACCAATTTTATGAAATTTGAGGAAGTAATAATGCATACAATACAATTCATTATAACTATGTACCCTTTTTATCTTTATTTATGTATTAATGTGTTACTTAAGAAGTTGGAAGGTCATAGCAAATGTATATGCTTTTCTTGTTTGATGAACCTGTACGAGCAAATGTTTCTATACAGGTTGAAAATTGTTGTAATGGTAGAATTAATGAAGAACTGTAGCATCTAACAGTAATAAATGATACATTTTCAATGTACTGGAAAATGGAGGCAGTATGAAAGCATATAAAGAACATAAACACAGACTAAATGCTAAATTTTGCTTACAAATGTAGGTCCGCAGGATCATGATCCTAAAGATGCTACAATTAGCATTCGGATACGACCATGATCCTATAAAGGGCTTCTTTGGAACGAAGAAATCGAAACACTCAGGGGTGTGAAAAGCACATGATTATACTCAGGGATGTGAAAAGCACATGATTATAGTGTTATGGCTTGGCGATCCCATATGAGACACAACCACAATAATTGCTCAACAGAGCTGTTTGAATACTGCACAGACATGCACACATTTTGAGATTAGGTTTACTTCATTAAAGAGAGATAAAGAGATCAAGGACAAGGGCTGTGGTAGCCTCACACTGGTGCTGTAGTTATCCATTTACGATATTGCTTTCCCTCCTACATAGCAGGATGAAGAAGTGAGGCACCCTCCAAGGAGGGGGGGAGGAGCACAGGGCGAGGGTGGTTATGGCTCATACAATGCATACATTACAGCTGCTACCAGATATGCAGCTCTGGGCGTACCAACACTGTATGATCATCCTGGGCCAGCTTATGGAAGTAAGTCTTGAGCTCTACACTTTGCCTGATATTTTGACTTGGAAACAATCGATTGTTACTGAATATTGCATCAAAATTGGCTAGGAGGATACTTGAATGAGCCCCCTGTATCAAGCAAAAAGATATTCATTGGTAGACTCCCACAAGAAGCAAATACTGATGATTTATGGGATTATTTTGGCCGATTTGGCAGAATTGTGGATGCATACATTCCAAAGGTTTGGCTCTCCCATCATTATTGGTAGTGTTTAGTCTCTTGACAACTTACAAACCCTAGTGCTATCGTAGGATCCAAAAAAGAGCGGCCACCGTGGTTTTGGTTTTGTTACTTTTGCTGAGGACGGTGTAGCAGATCGTGTAGCGCGAAGAAGTCATGAAATTTTGGGACAGGAGGTGAGACAACAAGAGCCATTGCCTCAGCTCAGCCTGCAAAAAATGCCAGTGCGGAGATTAATTCATTGATCTGCCTTGTGTTTTCTCCCCAGGTTGCTGTAGACTCAGCTGCACCCGTGGAGGGTGGCCCCAGTCGAGGCGGGTACATGGAACCACCTGGGCCATATGGAGCTTACAGCCCGATGATGTCTTATGGCCAGTTCTCTGGCAGTCTTGGTTATGATGTAAGTAGAGAGCAGTAACTAAAGCTACTACTGTTTTCATCTTCTTCATGTATATTTTTGTGAAGCGGCATAGGCTTCAAATTAGTTTCCCACTCGCTCTTCGACTTTCTCGATTATCACTTGTGAGTTGCGAAACATTGGCTAACAAATCTTTCTCACGTTTCAGTATGGTTATGGTCCCAGTGGAAGTAGCAGCAGATCAAGAGTACAACCGCGCTACAGACCCTACTGAGGCACTCTCTTGGAGCCATCACAGCATTTAAGCGACATGATAGCATGAAGATGCTATGACATTGTGAGAACATGATAGTGAAAAAAAGGATGTTCCGTTGTCAGGATTCTATGGTACCGTGTATACTTATGTTTGTTTTTGTCCAGGATATGCGTAACCCTTTTTGTTCATGACGTTTTTCTGTATTCATGTGCCACCGGAAATTTGATTATATGGTGTGGCAGACTCTGAACATTGCCGATTATGCTAGCTGGCAGACGGGTTAGCTGTGCAGTTTGATTACGTTTTTCAGCGTTGGGCCTATTTGGTTTGCTCCTTGCGTAAATTCGGCTAGCCAAGGTTCCGGTTGCCCATGTTTTATCCGAGGATTTCCTCTGAAATGCACATGTGTTGCCAGCATCTTGCAATCGCTGAATCGAAGGCTAAATTTGACTTCTGCAACGCGCACCCTTCCCTTGGTTTTTGAATGTTGGTCAAGTGATTAACCTACTGGGCCTTGTTACTTAGTTTGCGGTTGCAGCATCGTTGCCCCCCAAAAAGAAGGTAGTAGAAACGTATTTTAGCCAAACGGTAAAATAAGCAAACCAGTCAGACAAGCACGATTTCACAACCCACTACGATGGTGGGAGCGATGTCGGTGACGCGGCAATGGTTGCGATAGTCGGCTCTTCTCCGGCGTGTCCACGGTATTGCCTCGGTTTGTTTGTTGCTATGGAGTCGAAGCTGCGGCGGTGAGGCCCTGTGGTGTACGATGACTGGCTGCTTGTGGCCTTTCGGCGATCTTCCGTGGCGCCAGCCGTGCTTGGTTTCGTTCTTCTGAGTTTTTCGTCAGAATCGGAGCTGCGTTGTCTGTCCGCAGGTCGACAAGTCGTCGATGAGGGTGGGCTTTGCCCTGTGTGTTTCAGTTTATGGGAGTGGGCTTGGCCCTTGTTGTTTCGGTTTTTGCCCGATTTTCCGTAATTAACTGGGCAATTCTCTTCTGCTTTATTAATAGATGAGGCAATCTTTGCCTCCGTTTCGAAAAAAAAACCACTACGATGTCAAGCTAGCCCAGGTCAACAAGTGTAGTAAACTACTGCGATGATGTGCATGACCCACTGCCGCGTGCTGACCTACGGCAGCTTCGTCTCCAGCGTGCGCGACCAGCTCGTGCTCCACGCCGGGGCGACGCTGTCAGGTCCTAGATGATCTACAGGTTCAGAGAAACGGTTTGTATGGAAGAGGAAAGAGGCCCCAATCTGGGCATATATTACTATAGGTTATGCCGTATGAGTTTAGGGTTCATCCTCGAAGGAAAATCTAGAAGATTCGATATCCCGATCAGCCACAACCCGACTGTTAAGTAGGTGGCTGTCTCGCTGTCGACAGAGACACATGAAAAGTAACAGTAACGGAAAGAAAACTAACGGCTGGTGACACGCGTAGCTTGAGGAGCCAATCTAGGCCGTTGGATCTCCCGAATCGTTATGTGCCAGAATTGCCATAGTTAACTGAATGTAAATCTTCAGATATCGCGGCCTGACATTACCCCCTCCTGAAGAGCCGGCGTGTCCTCATGGTGTTTTGTTGTTGATTCTCCAGGCTTCGGTTGTGCTCCGAAAGAACGCCGGAAAGACGTGTTTGATGAACTCTGCATCTTCCCAGGTTGCATCTTCCGCTGTTAGATTTGCCCATTGGATCAGCCACTGTACCACTGGCACGTTTTTGCGAGGGACCTGTCTGACTTCCAATACTTGAGCCAGTTCTGTTTTGATGGTGCCATCAACATTCACCATTGGTAGGTGCGGCCTGGGAATGGACTTGTGACCCAAGTGCTTTTTTAACTGACTGACATGGAAAACTGGGTGCATTTGCACCTGTTCTGGAAATTGCAACTTATAAGCACTGTTGCCAATTTTCTGGATCACCAAGAATGGACCATAGTATTTGTTGTGTAGTTTGATTGCGCCTCTGAAACCAAATGCTGCAAGCCTGTATGGTGCCATCTTAAGATATACCAAATCACCAACTTCAAATTGTCTCTCCACTCTTTTCAGATCTGCATACCTTTTCATTCTATTCTAAGCTTGCAGCAAGTTTTCTTTCAATTGGTGCAACATATTCTGCTTGGCTATTAAGAAGTCCCGTGCTTCCTCATTATCAGGTCCAGGTATTGCTAATTCAGCAATCAATGGGGGAGGAAATCCATATAATGCTTGAAAGGGGCTCATTTTCAGGGTTGTATGATAACTGGTATTGTACCAATATTCAACTAGGGGTAGCCATGCTAACCACTTCTTTGGCTCTTGTGTAGTCATACACCTTAAATATGTTTCCAAGCACTGATTTATGCTCTCGGTTTGGCCATCCGTTTGTGGGTGGTAGGCTGAACTATATCTTAGTTCACTTTTGTATGCAGCAAAGATGTCTCTCCACAGTTGGCTGGTAAAGATCCTATCTCTGTCAGAGATAATGAGTGTTGGAGGTCCATGAAGTTTGATAATGTTATCTACAAAGGCTTGAGCTACACTCTGGACTGTGTAAGGATGTGACAAAGGTATGAAATGAGAGTACTTGGTGAACCTGTCAACTACCACTAGTATCACATCCTTTCCTTGGGAATTGGGAAGGCCTTCTATGAAATCAATTGATATGTGCTGCCAAGCCATGTCAGCAACTGGTAAAGGATCTAGAAGTCCTGGCTGTGAGCAATTGTCATGCTTTGCTCTCTGACAGATAGGACAAGTAGCTATGAACTGTTCCACAACTTGTTTAAGACCTGGCCAATAGAAAATTCCTTTCACTCTCTGATATGTAGCTCTCATACCTGAGTGTCCTCCCACAGGTGAGTTATGTAGAGCAGAAATCAATCTCTCCCTCAAACTGTTGTCATTTCCCACCAGAATTTTTCCTTTGAATCTGATAATACCAGCATGTATGGAGTAATCAGACTTGTCCTCAGGAGATTGTACTAGCATTTTTTCCTGCAGTTTCTTTGTGGTTGGATCAGTTTGATAGCTACTGAGCAACTCCTTTGCCCACTCAGGAGTAACAGTGGATATAGACATGCATTTGGGAAGTACTCTAGACAGAGCATCAGCTACTCTGTTGGTAATGCCCTTCTTATACTGAATGGTGAAATTGGACTCTAGCAACTTCATCATTAATTTGTGTTGTATTCCTTCATTAATCTTTTGGTCAGTTATGAATTTCAAGGACTGCTGATCAGTTTTGATGATTACCGAATTTCCCAGTAAGTAATGTCTCCATTTCTTTAAAGCTTCCAGGATTGCTAGAGCTTCTTTCTCATAAGTAGATAGGGCAGCATTTCTTGGACAGAGTGAAGAACTGTAGTATGCCAATGGTCTGCCCTCTTGCATAAGTACATCACCAATGCCATAGCCTGAAGCATCAGTTTCTAATGTAAAAGGGACATTGAAATTGGGCAGGGCCAGTGCTGGGGCTGTTACCAAAGCTTGTTGTAATTTTTTGAAAGCTTTATCTTGCTCTGCTGTCCACAGGAATTTTCCTTTCTTAAGAGCATCATGCAATGGCATGCAAATTGTTCCATAATCTTTGATGAACCTTCTATAGTAACCAGCTAGGCCCAAGAAACTTCTCAACTTAGTGATATCAGTGGGTGTAGGCCAGCCCACAATTGCTTTAATCTTGCTGGGCTCAGTAGCTAATCCTTCTCGAGAAACTACATGTCCCAAATATTCCACTTGAGGAACTACAAAAGCACATTTGGACATTTTGGCAAACAACTGGTTTTCTTTCAAGATTTGCAGCACTTGCTTTAAATGTTCCACATGCTCTTCAACAGTATTGCTGAACACTAGGATATCATCAAAGAATACCAGTACAAACTTCCTGTTGTACTTAGCAAACAAGAAATTCATGAGAGCTTGGAATGTTGCTGGTGCATTAGATAATCCAAAGGGCATCACCAAATATTCATAATGCCCCAGAAAAGTTCTGAATGCAGTTTTATGAATGTCTGCAGGGTCCATTCTTATCTGATGATATCCTAACTTTAGGTCAATTTTGGAAAAAATCTTTGCTCCATGCAACTCATCCAGTAGATCCTCAATAACTGGTATAGGGAATTTGTTCTTCACTGTCACCGTGTTCAACTTTCTAAAACCAGTACAACATCATAGTACCATCTTTCTTTTTGACTAGAAGAACATGAGCTGCATATGGACTCTGACTGTTCCTTATGAGCTTATTATCCAGTAGGTGTTTGATCTGTTTTTCCATTTCTGCCTTTTGATGGTGGGGGACTCTATATGGCCTTACATGAGGTGGATCCACTCCTGGCATCAAGGGGATTTTATGGTCCAATTCTCTCTTGGGAGGTAATGTTGTTGGTTCTGCAAAAACATCCTTGTACTCCTGTAACAAGTTGTTTATTGCAGCTGGGATACAGTGCTTTTCAGGAGTTTGAGCCACTATATTGTGAATTTGGAGAAGAAAAGTTTCCACACCCTTGTCCAACAACTTAGTTACTTGTTCTGCTGGTATTTTCAGGATTTCCTCATTGGAGTTGTAAACTGCTGTTGTGACTGTTGTTTTCCCTTAGAGAGTGAAACTGAACTAATTGTGTGGCACATCAAAAGCCACATGACTAACCAATGAAAACCAATCATACCCTAGGATCATATCATGACTAGGGAGGTTGAGAATTCTGAAAGAGTGTTCCAACTTTAGTTTGACCAGTTGAAAAACACAATTTGGAACTACAGCAACAGAAAGCAGCAGACCTCCTCCAGCTACAGAAACCTTTCTAGGCTTAACAGGGAGTAATTGAAAGTTTGATTTAATAGCAAACTGCTCAGTGATGAAAGAGGTTGAACTTCCTGTATCCAGTAATGCTACTGCCCTTTTTCCATTAACATGCACAATTACTGTAGGAGATTGCACACCAAGCTGCTGGCCCATAGCATGTGCAGATATAAACATTGCTTGCTCATGTTGTTCTGTTCCTTCTTCCATTACTTTCTGTTGATCAGGTTCTGTCTCTTCTGGACCAGATTCTTCCATTTCTTGTTGTAACATGTGCACATTAGGAACTAGAGTGCATTTATGGCCATGGAACCATTTATCACCACATCTCCAACACTCCCCAACTTTTCTGCTTTTCTGAATTTGGCTGTTAACATGTCCAGTGTTCTTTGTGGAGTAGTTGTTGGGACTACTACAGTGTTGATCACTTGTTTGCCAGCTGCAGGTGTTACATTTTTCTGCCAGTAGTTATTGTAAGGAATTGTGGACTTCTTAACCTGTGTCACAGGAGGAGGGTGACAAGGTTCAATCTCCTTCGCCAAGCAGTATGCATCAGTTAGAGAAGTGGGTCTAAGAAGTCTTAATTGGTATTTTATTCCATCTCTCATCCCATTCACATAGCACTTAATAAACCAGGGTTCAGACAGTGTAGGATTTTCTTCCTGCAGTTCAGCCATTAAATCCTCAAATAACTTGGTGTACTCAGACACTGAAGTGCTTCCTTGTTTAAGAGAAGTGAATTTGTCAGTGAGATCGTAAGAGCCTTGGGCAGAGAATCTCTTGATGATTTCTTTTCCAAATTCTTGCCAGGACAATTGTTTCTTGAGTAAACCAAATCTTCTCAACCATACATCAGCATCTCCTGTTATGTACATCTGGGAAAGTGATACCTTGTACTCTTCAGGTGCTGCTGCCATTTGGAAATACTTGTTACTCTGTCTGATCCAACCCACAAGATCTTCACTAGAGAATCTAGGAAAATCTATCCTTGGACCTTTTGTCATGGCCTTCATGAATTGAGCCTGCATATCCTGCTCATAGGTTCTGAAGTAGCCCTGCCACAATTGCCTGTCTCGAGATGGTTGCTGATACTGTTGGAAAACAGGAGTGTGACTTCCCCTTCTCTGTGTTACTAGTGTTCCAATAGCACTAGCTGTTTCCAAGTTAGCTTGAGTTCCAAACCCAGGTGGTGGTGCAGTTCTGGCAGTTCTGATCTGAGGTAGTTGCTGCATATGAAATTCTTCCATTTGTCTAGTCTTTTCTTGTTCTGCTTCTAATTGTTGTCTCAGCTGTGCAGTTCTGCTAGATGGCCTGTCCTGTTGTTGTTGTTGCAGTGTTGGGGATCTAACAGCAGTGTCAACTGCAGGTTGTTGCTCAGTTCTAGTGCCTGACCCGGATGGAGCTACCAATTTCTGCAAGACTGAACTCATTGTGGATAATTGTTTGCCAGATCTAACACATCCTTTTCAATTCCTCCAACTTGCAGTGCTATGTCATCTTGTTTGGAACTGATGGACTGAACATCTTCTTGTAATTTTGACACGTCTGCTCGCATCGCTGCGTTTTCCTGTTGCACTGCACCAAATTCATCTCGGAGTGAGAGGACCTCCTGCCACTCGGCCTCATCAACTGCCTTCGTGCGCCCCATCGCCTTGATCCAGAGAAGAGAGGAGGAATTTTACCACTGCAAATGCGGCAACCAACCTCTCCAAACCAGATCATGCCACCGCCAACGCTCCATGCCTCCCAAGGTACACGGATCAATGAAGGACGTGAGATTTTACCTTGTTGGAAGTGATCCCGCACAACCACTCTACACTACTGATCTGTACCTGAACGATCACCGCCTCCTGCGCCGCCCTGGATCCGCCGCCGCCTGATGTCGTAGTCAAGGAACACCTTCACCGTGCACATCAATCGCCGCCCGCCATCGCCACACAACACAGGGAGGGAATTGGGTGGGTATTCTTGCCTCTCTTGCAAAAATTTAGAGTGGATCAGAAGCTACCGAGGAACCACTGCTCTGAATACTAATTTGTCAGGTCCTAGATGATCTACAGGTTCAGAGAAACGGTTTCTATGGAAGAATTTCAGAGAATTGCGAGGAAAGAGGCCCCAATCTGGGCATATATTACTATAGGCTATGCCGTATGAGTTTAGGGTTCATCCTCGAAGGGAAATCTAGAAGATTCGATATCCCGATCAGCCACAACCCGGCTGTTAAGTAGGTGGCTGTCTCGCTGTCGACAAAGACACATGAAAAGTAACAGTAACGGAAAGCAAACTAACGGCTGGCGACGCGCGTAGCTTGAGGAGCCAATCTAGGCCGTTGGATCTCCCGAATCGTTATGTGCCGGAATTGCCACAGTTAACTGAATGTAAATCTTCAGATATCGCGGCCTGACAGACGCGCCACCTGGAGCTCGTCTTGCTTCCTCGACAAGAAGAGGACCTGTCAGGCCCTGTTTATATCCTCCCCTGTTCCCGCGTGCCAGAAAGTGTTATTAGCTGTAGATTTCTCATCGTGTGGTTCGAAGGCGTTGATAATGGTTCACCAGATGATGGCATCTCTCCTTCGTCGATCTACCATCCAGCGGCTGTGGTGCTTTCACTTAGCTGTAGCTTATCCGACAGGGCCATGTGCCATGTGCTCTGCTTTTCACTTTCTTCCGCTTAAAGTGTAATGGCTATAAAGCCAGCCTCTGCCCGGAGTGTGGGTATGATTTTCTTGTATTGGGTGTAAACCCTAGCCGCTAGTGGTGTGCTGACCCTATTTTCCCCATTTCTTAGCAAGAAACCTAGTTTGAAGCTCATGTTCTTCTCCTAAATTTGTTGCTATGCTAGTTAAATTGCTTGATTCTGAGCTTTGGACCTGACAATTGGTATTGAGAGCCAGTCCTTCCTCGGTGGTGTGATCGATTGGGGCGTAGTAGAGGTTGGTTGCGGCTGTAAAATCCCTCTCCTCACCCTAATCTGGCGGCGGCGACATCAGGTGGAAGCCGGAGTGGCAGTATTCGGGTACAATCAGAAACGGTCTGGTTGCCGGGGAAAATTTCTCAGGTGGTAAAACCCCAACTCCTGTGACCTGATCGTGTACCCTCGGAGGCGGGCGCAGGCGGCGGTGACCTGTCCTCCCACCCTCCCAACCCTTTATGGTGGTGATTGCCGATGATTTCAAGATGACGGGCCCGACTGATTCAGGGTCAACAGCTGAACTACAGCTAGAATCCCTTGAATTGGACACCAAGACGCTCTAGCAGGACAAAGAGGAAGATCGCAAGGAGTTTCAGCAATTTCAGGCAACAGTAAACAGAAACTTTGCAACAATGCAGAAGAACTTCGACAAAATCCAAGAGAACTTCAGGCGTCTGCTATTAGATCCTGAGCCAGCACATGCAGATCAAGTGGAGGAGGGCCAAGGCAGTGTTCATCTGAAGGACAACCAGATCAACTCACCTAGGGTAGCCCCGGGCAGGCCCAAACAACTCCAAGTTCCTACCCCACCGTCTGTGGCAATGCCTGAAAAGTTGCTCCTTTGCCAATTGGAACAGCAACTCTGAGAGACCACACGGGCAAAGAACTACATTTGGATACACCTAAGGTACCTTACAGACACCCAAACTATGGTCAAGCAAAGGAAACATCACCAAACAATGTAATGCAGCTTGATGACATACCTGAAAAAGAGACAGCGGACCACATATATAGGAGAATGCCCAATACCCCAGTTGATGGTCGGAGGAATATTCTCACTGTGAAACCAACAAAACTTAAAATCTCTGAATTTGAAGGGCAAGACCCTGAGTCTTGGATTCAGAATCTGGAACAATATTTTGTTGCAGCCAGAACTCCTATTGAACATAGAACAGAGCTGGCCATATCTTATCTCAAAGGACCCTCTATTCAATGGTGGAGAGGAACCGGATATTCTCCAAGCAATGTTCCATGGCATAAGTTTTGTTCCTATTTGCCTGACATGTTTTCTATAGATTCCGCCTGTGATATTGTTAGTTCCTTCCGTGCAGCACAACAAACTACTATAGTTACTGCCTATGTGGAACAGTTTGAGCGATTAATGAATATCATGAGAAGAGAAAACCCAGGAATCCCTGATGATTACTATGTTTCCAGCTTTGTGTCAGGATTAAATCCATATATTAAAATTCATGTTGAGTGTTTTTAACCTAAGGACATGCAAGCTGCAGTCTGGAATGCTAGGAGGATGGAAAAAGCACAACCTATCACCCCTCCTGTGCAAACAAAACCATACATGCCTCAGCCCAAAAGACAAGTGATTTTTGAGCAGCCCAAAACCACTGTTCCACTAGCAACACCAAACAGGAATACTGTTATTCAGCAGGCAAAGCAAAATCAAGTGTGTTACAAATGTAAAGAACCCTGGGTACCTGGCCACATGAAGGTTTGCAAAATGAGTCAGAGAGCTGAGATACAAGTACTACAGGTGCAAGACACTGAAAACCCTGAGAAATTTTTGTAACAAATTTTGATGACCCTGATCTGGAAGCAACTGAGCAACTATCTGATGAGGCTATGTTAAAATTGTCAATGCATGCTGCCATGGGCATAGGAGCAGCAAGAAACACTTGTATGTTAACAGTAAAAGTTGGAAATACTGTTGTCACAACATTGGTGGACAGTGGCAGTACATCAACATTCATAGCCCCAGGAATGGCTAGTAAGTTACCAGTTGCACCAAGCCCAACACCAAAAATCAAAGTAGTGGTTGCAAGTGGAGGGGTACTATGGACTGAATTCCAAGCAAAAAAATGTGCTTATGAAATTCAAGGCCATCACTTTTGTATAATTTCAGAGTCTTGAAATTGAAGGGGTATGCCATGATTTTGGGGGTGGATTGGCTTAGGAAGTATAGTCCAATTCAAATGGACTTTATCAAAATGGAAATGAAAATCTCTGACAACACTGGGCAGTTCTTAACATTTGTGGATGAAACTGTACCTATAACCCCTGTGGTTGAGGCCAAAGATAACACTAAAAAGCTGTTGGAACAGGCTGTTTGTGGCTTTTTCTTGTTTACTACTACTGGTCTTGAGTTAACAACAGATAACCAAGAAATTCCTGCAGAGTTACAACCCCTTTTAGACCAGTATGAGAAGTTGTTCCAGGAACCTACTGAACTACCTCCAAGCAGGCCTTGTGACCATAGAATTCCTTTAGTAGAGGGGGCTAAAATTGTGAATCAAAGGCCATACAAAATTCCTCATCATCAAAAGGAAATTTTGGAGAAAATAATTAGGGAACTCTTGAGAAATGGAGTGATCAGACCTAACACCAGTCCATTTTCCTCTCCTGTGCTGTTGGTGAAGAAAAAAAAGGCTCATGAAGACTCTGTACTGACTATAGAAAATTGAATGCTATTACTATTAAAAACAAATACCACATACCAGTTATTGAAGACCTTTTGGACCAACTCAAAGGAGCAAGGATTTTCTCCAAAGTTGATCTCAGAAATGGGTACCACCAAATCAGAATGGCTGAAGAAGATATACCCAAAACTGCATTCACAACTCACATATGGGGTTGTTTGAATTTCTGGTTATGTCCTTTGGACTGACTAATGGCCCTCATACATTTCAGGCCTTAATGAACTTCTTGTTTGGACATCTCAAGTTTGTTGTGGTTTTCTTTGATGACATTTTAGTGTTCAACTTTTCTATGGAAGAGCACAAGAGCCACTTAAAGCAAGTATTTGGAATATTACAAGCAAATAATCTGTATGCAAAAATGGAAAAGTGCTCATTTGGCAAACATGAAGTTGAATACTTGGGCCATGTAATTAATTCAGACGGAGTGTCTACTGACCCATCCAAAATACAAGCCACCAAGGAGTGGCCAGCTCCTACTACAGTGACTGAGTTGAGAAGTTTCTTGGGGCTAAGTGGTTATGACAGAAGATTCATTCAGGGATATGGAGTAATTTGCAGACCCCTGTTTGATTGCTTAAATAAATATGGTTTTGCTTGGAAAGAGGAACAACAACAAGCATTTGAAGCTTTAAAAAACAAGCTCACAAACTCACCTGTGTTGGCTCTTCCAGACTTTTCCAAACCTTTTATTCTGGAAACTGATGCTTGCGGTTATGGACTGGGAGCTGTATTGATGCAAGAAAGAACGCCTATATCTTATTTCAACAAGAGTATTGGTCCTAAAGCAGCTGCTATGAGCACATATGACAAGGAAGCTTTGGCCATAATTGAAGCTGTTAAAAAATGGGAGCACTACTTCTGAGCAATTGCCCTTGTAACCAGAACTGATCAAGAGAGTCTCAAATATATTCAAGAGTAGAAAATCACTGAAGGCATTCAACATAAATTGTTACTTAAACTGTTGGGCTTTAATTTCATAGTTGAATAAAAAAGGGGAAGGAAAATAAGGTTGCAAATGCATTATCTAGAGTGAAGCACATGATTTCTTCCTTAAGTGCAACTGTTGTTACTCCAACTTGGGCAACGGAGGTAATAAGCAGTTACAACAGAGATGATAAGATTAAGGAACTTATTGCTGAGTGTACTATGGACAAAACCAGCAACGATGCTTATTCATTTAAGCATGGGATACTCAGGTTTCATAACAAGATTGTTATTGGATCAACTACCAACCTCAAGCAGGAAATCCTACAAACTTTCCACAATTCAGAACTTGGAGGCCATTCTGGAGAAAGAGCAACTTACCAGAGAGTGAAGTTGATTTTCCATTAGTAGGGTCTAAAACAAGATGTGGTGACTTTTGTGAAAGCATGCCCTGTTTGTCAGTTGAACAAGGCTGAGCACACTCCCTATCCTGGATTACTAGAGCCTTTACCTGTACCAGATTTTGCTTAGGCACATGTGAGCATGGATTTTGTGGAGGGATTGCCTAAATATGAAAACAAGGATTTGATCCTGGTTGTGGTTGATAGATTTACTAAGTATTCCCACTTCATTGCTATGAAACATCCAATAACAGTGCAATCTGTAGCAAGAGCATTCTCTGATAATGTATTCAGATTACATGGCATGCCTTTAATGATAGTAACTGACACAGACAGAATATTTACAAGCAATTTGTGGCAGCAACTGTTCAAGTCTCTGAAAATCAAGTTGCACATGAGCACAAGTTATCACCCACAAACTGATGGTCAAACAGAAAGAGTCAATCAGTGTTTGGAAAACTACTTGATGTGTATGTGTTTCCAGCAGCCTAGGAAGCGGCATTGATGGCTGGCACTAGCAGAATGGTGGTATAATACTTCTTTCCACACATCACTAAAGATGACACCCTTTCAAGCCCTGTATGGTTTTCCTCCCCCAATGATAGCAGAATCAGCACTACGAGATGCTATTTGTGAAGACAATGAGGATTTACTGCATAACAGAGAGCTGGCCATTGAAGTGATCAAACAAAACCTTATCAAAGCCTAGTCCAGAATGAAGCACTTTGCTGATAAGAAGAGGAAGGAAAGAGAGTTTGCAGTGGGAGATATGGTGTATTTAAAGTTGCAACCTTACAAACACACGTCTCTCAGTTTACATAGGCATCTTAAACTCCATTCCAAGTTCTATGGGCCATTCAGAGTACTTAACAGAATTGGGAAACATGCTTATAAGTTGCTATTACCAGAGGGCTGTTAGTTACATGATGTCTTCCATGTCAGCCAGTTGAAATAGCACGTTGGGCCAATAGTTGTTCCTTCTACCATCCTACCACTCATTGGTCCTGATGGTGTTATCAAGATTGAACCGGAAGCAGTTCTAGAAAGAGCACTGATCTCTCAGAAGCAAGGGAATATCAGTATCCCAGTGGTCAGGTGGCTAATCAAGTGGACAAATCTGCCAGTGGAGGAAGCTACTTGGGAGGATTCGACATTTATCCAGAAAGTTTTCCCTACGTTCAGAGCTTGAGGACAAGCTCAGGCTCAATTGGGGGGGTCTTGTTAGGCCATGTTTATATCCTCCCCTGTTCCTGCGTGCCGGAAGTGTTATTAGCCGTAGATTTCTCATCGTGTGGTTCGGAGGGGTTGATAACGGTTCATCAGATGATGGCATCTCTCCTTCGTCGATCTACCATCCAGCGGCCATGGTGCTTTCACTTAGTTGTAGCTTATCCGACAGGGCCATGTACTCTGCTTTTCACTTTCTTTTGCTTTATAGTGTAATGGCTATAAAGCCAGCCTCTGCCCGGAGTGTGGGTATGATTTTCTTGTATTGGGTGTAAACCCTAGCCGCCAGTGGCGTGCTGACCCTATTTTCCCCATTTCTTAGCAATAACCCTAGTTTGAAGCTCCTGTTCTCCTCCTAAATTTGTTGCTCTGGTAGTTAAATTGCTTGATTCTGAGCTTTGGACCTGACACGACCCACGCAAGGCCCCATGGTTCGGCGTCACGCTCAGATGCGGCTCCGGGAAGTCAGTGCTGCTCCGGATACGCGCAGACAACCTCTACATCTCCGGTTACCGGAGCCCGGAAGGTCTATGGTCCGAGTTCCTCGGTGGCTCCCTAATCGACGGCGCGGCGCCACTCTCGTTCGCCGGTAGCTGCGGCGATATGGCGAGAGTGGCCAAGACGGCACTTGAGGCACTCACCCTCGGCAAGGAGGAGCTCGAAGCCGCGGCGGAGCGCGTCACGGCCAACGCCGGCACCCAGCAGGAGATCGTGAGATCGCCGATGACCATGTCGGTGATGGTCTGTGAGGCCGTCAGGTTCAGGAGCGTCGGCGGCGTGCTCGGCCACATGATGTGCAACGCTGCCCGGCGCACATGGTGGAGCGGGTGAAGAACTGGAGGAGCCTCTCCGAGTACTGGCTCGGGGCCGTCCTCTACGCACTGTCGTTCCTGCCGTACATAGAGGCCGACGGCAGTCAGCACTATGGCCACATCCCCCAGCACCTACTCGCGCCGGCGAAGATCGACTGCCAGGACCACGCCATGATGGCGCTCGGCGTCGCGCTGAACCGGCAGAGGGGGCTGCAGGACAAGCACCAGGCGGCGTTCGACGAGCACTGGCGCGCCGTGCACGCCCACGCTCGCAAGCTTGACAGGGAAAGAGCATCTGCATCCGGTACACGATGAGTCGGATTGTCAGAGTAAGCGGCTGGTGAGAGAACATGCTTTCCTATACCTGGTATATTTGCCTTTTTGGCTTGAAATGTGACCCATGTTACAGAGGTCATCCTCTGGTAATGTGCTATATTTGTATCAGCAAAAATGGATTTACAGAACTGCACACAAATTCTTGCATATCGTCATCCATGTCTTGAAACAATACGACCCCTGATGAACGGTTCGATGTTGCCTTCCAGGACCGAGTTGAGGTCTGACAACTGGATGCCCGTGTTCAGATCATGGACCAATTCCTGGGGGCCAAACGTATATCGTCTCGTCTCGCGGTTGCATCCTTCCTCCACGGCTTGTTTTCCGATCATCTTCGGGTCTGGTAGTCTTAGTTCTCTTGTTATGATGAGTAGCTTTGCTTTCAGCCTGCTCACGGCTTTTAGCTTGTTTGCAAAATAGCTTCTTTCACCTGTGGACAGATCACCCCAGTAAATTTAGCCTGCAGCTATATGAGGATTCCCACTTGCATGAACATTCCACATTTGTGCCCATTACCTGAGCTTTCGGCAGTAACTCCACTTGGTATGTGTTGAACTCTCACAGTGGCACCATTTCTTCGATCTCGATTTTCACATTCACTTGGTCGTGGAGAAATCTCCAGATCGCTGTCGTCCAAGTGAAAATTAACTGGTCTATCCAAGAAGAGAGGAATAATATCGACTCTAGCTGAAATCGCCTGGAAGCTTTGGTAGGTTTAGAGTTAGCCATTCTGATATGAAGCATTGTTAGGAAAAAATCATGATAAAAATAAATCCATTATAGTATCAAGCATCGCAAGGATAAGATCATGGTGAAATGCCTTCTGATGCAAAATGCACAAGGAGAAGGTTATGCCAGAAATTGCACACACAATCTGGGCCTCCAGAACATCGTACCACAGTTTCTCCAGAAAAGTAAATGAGAAGGATTTGAATTGGGGAGACTTAACATTCTAGAACCCAGAGGCCAAAGGTCACAAGTGGGACTTCACAGAATGCATATTGTGGGTTCTGATTTGCACCAACATAATTGGGTGTAAGACAATGTGAATTTATTTGAACATTTAAAATTTGCATTGAAGTCCATGTCCTAATTTTCTCCAATTCTTTAGGGAGCGTGACATACTTATGTCTTTTACTCAGTATCTAGGTGGCACTTCTGTATTTTGTAATAGCTCGCTGACATAGATATATTCAGAACATGCACACGAGTCTGCTCTATTGAAATGGTTCTGGAAGTACGACTAAGGTTTTATTGATGTAACCTTTGTGTTTAATTGTTTGTACTGAGAAATATCGTAACAAATAGGAATATAAAATGGAATCACCTTGTCAGTGCCAGAATTTTCAACAGTAGAGTAGATCATTCTGTGAATTCCTTTTTCTCCAGAAAGGGTGCCAAACATGTACTCTGATTCAATCTCCATCGCTGCAAACTGGGTATGACCACTTGTTGATGCGATCTTCTCTACCAGTCCTTCTTTGCAACCTTGCCTGCGTGCCCAACTTGTATACATGTCAAATAGCTTCTCTGCCCATAGCTGCAATCAGAAAAGGATTTCAAAAGGGTGGGGATGATCAAACGACTAGTTCACATAAACATGGACAGATGTACTTCTATACTATATCATTGAAGTGCTGATAACTATGGACTAAAGTTTGGAAGAAATATTATCAATGGCCATCCTTTAGATTGGTTTTTTTACTCTACTGTTTTAAGGTATCAACATTTGTTGTCTTAATAGCATAGTACATAAATCCAATTAAAGACAAACTAATGATAGGAAGTAGAGTGGTATTATGATCAGTGCTATATTGGTGTTGCCTACTTGTAACATCATCAAGCTTTGATCAATATTTAACTTATCCAATGTCGCTGCAATGAACCGACCTCTGAAGCGAAACCCTCTGATCCAGCAGTGACAATGATACAAGCTCCTTCCTTGTCATATGGACCCTTAAGAAGCTTGTACATCTGGTAACGATCTAGAAACTCACTAGCATCCAAAGAGATATCATATGCTTGCTTAAATAGCTCTCCGTTTATGACATCCATGCCTGCTAGTTGACTTATCAATTTAGCCTCTTCAGCCTGCAAGTTATATCTAATGAGCATCAGCAACAAAATATGCTAAGGTCTCACCTACCATTTCCATAGTTCAGAATCAAAGCAAAAAAGGAAGGACACTTTAATTCATAATTTCTAATGATTAGTGAAGGCAATTAGCTGGGCACATCATTTAGTCCATATTCTGCTTCTCAAGCATGGACGCTTGGTCCTTATGCCTGAACAGCGTGCTATATAAAGCCTGTTTTCTTTGTTCAAATTTTGGACAAAGTAAAACAGTTCACTGAACTCACATTATGCATCTAAGCAAGCACCTTATATAGAAGGTCTTTGAGATGATCAACCGCTCTGATGGCATCGGACAGGGCAGAGAGCGTCTCGTGCGACTTGGCCGGATTGTCCCACAAGTTACGGCTTTGCAGTACTTCTTCATGTTTGATTCTCCGTGCTTCCTCCCTCTCCAGTGCATTGGATGCAGACAATTCGACTCGGATAACCGCATCTTCGATCCTCCTTTTCCAGGAGTACAAACCTTAATAAAATCAACCAACAAATGTCAGTATAATCAGTTGTTTTAGTCCTCGTTCTGTGCTAGTGGTCGTTTAGCAAGATGTTCAAATACGGCTCGTGCATTTGATGCATTCAGGCGGCACATTTTACGCAAACTGAACTGTACATTCAGGATTGATCTTAATCATGGAAAATCTAGGACCATATAATTTCCAATCAGTGTAATTGATTGATTCACTAAACAACTGCGAAGGCAGACCTACCGAGCTCCTTGTAGGTGGTGGCAGTGTCACCACGGCCGTCCGCCGGGAGGGCCGCGGGGAGGGAGAGGCGGCCAGCGCGGGAGCGGATCGCCGACGCCCGAGCGGAAGCTGCCGCCGGCGGCGAGGCCGCCGTGGCCATGGCTGTTGTAAGAATGCGAGCGGTGGCCGGTGGGGATGATGTGCGCTCGTGATTTTCAGAGGGGTTCGGGGGCGCGGTGTGCGGCGGAGGAAGGTGTAGCCTGGCGTGGTGTGGCTCACACGCGCCTCATCCTCCGCCCAATCGCCACAGCCCACAAGGCACAGGCCAACTTTTCCGTGCTTCATCAGCTCGTTTATGCAACCATATTTTTTTTGAAAAACTTATGACCTACTCCATCAAACGTTACAAAAGCACGAGAAGTAATAAAATACATCCATGTTCATCCATCTAGCGACAACTACAAACACTTAAACGAGCCGAAGACGCGCCACCGTCATTGCCCCTCCCTCACTGGAGACATGCAAACTTTGTTGTAATAGACAGTCGGAAAGTTGTCATGCTAAGTTCCCAAAGGACCAGCGCACCAACCTGTATATCGAGAAGATCCAACCTGTAGGGGCGTGTTTGGCAGCCGTCGCAGCTGGGCCTGTCTAGCTCAAGCCTGACTCACATGCTGCTGGTTGAGCAAATGCAGGCCGAAAACCAACATCTGCACATTGTTTGGTTACCCGCATTTAGTTCTCACGCATTAGGGGATAGCTTAATGCATAGTGTTTGGTTGCCGGCATAGCGTGAACTCACACAAAAGCACGCTGTTTGGTTGCATGCAACCCTTGTTGTCTGAAAACCTCTTTGATGCTATGATGAGGTTACCAGCACACATCGACGTCAGGAATAACACACAAGAGAACATAGTAGTAAGCACAAATATTATGCCACACATAAACATATCAGTTCAAACATAGTACTGAGCAGTTTGATATTAAACTAAAGCAGTTGAGCTTACGATGGATTGTCCCAGGCGTTCAGGCCGAAGGCGTCGTCTTGCTTCCCGCACCTGGTCACCACCTCAATGCCATCGTCATTGAAGACGATGACCTTCAGCATGTCAGGAG
This sequence comes from Triticum dicoccoides, assembly GCF_002162155.2. Taxonomy (NCBI): domain Eukaryota; kingdom Viridiplantae; phylum Streptophyta; class Magnoliopsida; order Poales; family Poaceae; genus Triticum; species Triticum dicoccoides. The sequence continues at coordinate 460,176,940 of NC_041381.1, read as the reverse complement.
TCAACAACTGGAAGGTCACCATGAAGCCTATCTTGATCTGATGGACGACAGAGAAGGTGGCCCAACCCTGATCGAGAGTGACCCTGTCGTTCAACAGCTGAACAGTGACCCTCCAGTGTTGGGAATCATTGCGTGGAAAACAAAAAAATTCTACGCACAGACAATATTCTATCCATGGAGATGCATAGCAACGAGGGGGAAGAGTGTGTCTACGTACCCTCGTATACCATAAGCGGAAGCGTTTCACAACGCGGTTGATGTAGTCGAACTTTCTTCGCGATCCAACCGATTGAGTACCGAATGTACGACACCTCCGCATTCAACACACGTTCAACTCGGTGACGTCCGCGCCTTCTTGATCCAGCAAGACGACGAGGTAGTGGATGAGTTTCGACAGCACGACGGCGTGGTGACGATGATGGTGAAGTGATCTCCGTAGGGCTTCGCCTACGCACCACAAAATATGACCGAGGGATTAAACGGTGGACGGGGGAACCGCACACGCTAAGATAATGTTGTGTGTCCTTGTGTGGCGCTCCCTCCCCATATGTGTGTGTGTGTCTATATATATATATATATATATATATATATATATATATATATATATATATATATATATATATATATATATATATATATATATATATATATATATAGGAGGGGAGGCAGCCAGGCGCGCCTTAGGGCCCCTACCTTGCCCTGCGCCCCTTTCCTTGTATCAACAACGTGGAAGGAAAGGGGAGAGGGAAGGAAGGGGAGTCCTACTCCACGCTTTCCTTTCCCTCCCCTCTTTCCTTCTCCTCATAGGGCCGACCTCTATAGGGGCACACCAGCCCCTAGTGGGCTGGTGTG
>NC_041381.1:460152137-460175837 GCF_002162155.2 Triticum dicoccoides | reverse complement strand
GAAACTCCTTTCCGGTGACCCGATAAGTACCCGGTACCCTCCGAAACACTTCCGGTGTTCGAATACCATCGTCCTATATATCAATCTTTATCTGTCGACCATTTCAAGATTCCTCGTCATGTACGTGATCTCATTCGGGACTCTGAACAACATTCGGTCACCAAATCACATAACTCATATAACATTATATCGTCAACGAACGTTAAGCATGTGGACCCTACGAGTTCGAGAACTATGTAGACATGACCGAGACACCTCTTCGGTCAATAACCAATAGCGGAACCTGGATGCCCATATTGGCTCCTACATATTCTATGAAGATCTTTATCGGTCGGACCATTATGACAACATACGTAATTCCCTTTGTCTATCAGTATGTTACTTGGCCGAGATTCGATCGTTGGTATCTTCATACCTAGTTCAATCTCGTTACCAGCAAGTCTCTTTACTCGTTCCGTAATACATCACCTCACGACTAAGTCCTTAGTCATTTGCTTGCAAGCTTATGATGTGTATTACCGAGAGGGCCAGAGATACCTCTCGATACTCGGAGTGACAAATCCTAATCTCGATCTATGCCAACTCAACAAACACCTTCGGAGATACCTGTAGAGCATCTTTATGATCACCCAGTTATGTTGTGACGTTTGATAGCACACAAGGTATTCCTCCGGTATCCGGGAGTTGCATAATCTCATAGTTGAAGGAATAAGTATTTGACATGATGAAAGCAATAGCAATAAACTGAACCATCATTATTGCAAGCTAACGGTTGGGTCTTGTCCATCACATCATTCTTCTAATGATGTGATCCCATTATCAAATGTCACACATGTCCATGGTTAGGAAACCTAAACCATCTTTGATCAACGAGCTAGTCTAGTAGAGGCTTACTAGGGACACGATATTTGTTTATGTATTCACACATGTATTTAAGTTTCCGATCAATACAATTTCAGCATGAATAATAAACCTTTATCATGAATAAGGAAATATAAAATAACAACTTTATTATTGCCTCTAGGGCATATTTCTTTCAGTCTCCCACTTGCACTAGAGTCAATAATCTAGTTCACATCGCCATGTGATTTAACACCAATAGTTCACATCGTCATGTGATTAATACCCATAGTTCACATCGCCATGTGACCAACACCCAAAGGGTTTACTAGAGTCAATAATCTAGTTCACATCACCATGTGATTAACACCCAAAGACTACTAAGGTGTGATCATGTTTTGCTTGCGAGAGAAGTTTAGTCAACGGGTCTGTCACATTCAGATCCGTATGTATATTTGCAAATTTCTATGTCTACAATGCTCTGCATGGTGCTACTCTAGCTAATTGCTCCCAATATCAATATGTATTCAGATTGAGACTCCGAGTCATCTGAATTGGTGTCAAATCTTGCATCGGCGTAACCCTTTACGACGAACTCTTTATCACCTCCATAACCGAGAAATATTTCCTTAGTCCTCTTAGGTAACTAAGCATAAATTTTGACCACTGTCCAGTGATCTACTCCTGGATCACTATTGTACCCCCTTGCCAAACTCATGGCAAGGTACACAATAGGTCTGGTACACAACATGGTATACTTTATATAACCTATGGCTAAGGCATAGGGAATGACTTTCATTCTCACTCTATCTTCTATCGTGGTCGGGTTTTGAGTCTTACTCAACTTCATACCTTGCAAAGCAGGCAAGAACCCTTTCTTTGACTGATCCATTTTGAACTTTTTCAAAACTTTGTCAAGGTATGTGCTTTGTGGAAGTCGTATTAAGTGTCTCGATCTACCTCTATAGATCTTGATGCCCAATACATAAGTAGCTTTACCGAGGTCTTTTACTGAAAAATTCTTATTCAAGTATCCTTTTATGCTATCCAGAGACTCTATATCATTTCCAATCAACAATATGTCATCCACATATAATATCAGAAATGCTATAGAGCTCCCACTCACTTTCTTGGAAATACATGCTTCACCGTAAGTCTGTATAAAACCATACACTTTGATCACCTCATCAAAGCGTATATTCCAACTCCGAGATGCTTGCACCAGTCCATAGATGGATCACTGGAGCTTGCACAACGTGTTAGCACCTTTAGGATCGACAAAACCTTCTGGTTGCATCATATACAACTCTTTTTTAAGAAATCCATTAAGGATTGCAGTTTTGACATCCATTTGCCAGATTTCATAAAGTGCGACAATTGCTAACATGATTTGGACAGACTTAAGCATCGCTACGGGTGAGAAAGTCTCATCGTAGTCAACCCATTGAACTTGTCGAAAACCTTTTGCGACAAGTCGAGCTTTGTAGACAGTCACATTACCATCAGCGTCAGTCTTCTTCTTGAAGATCCATTTATTCTCTATGGTTTGCCGATCATCGGGAAAGTCCACCAAAATCCACACTTTGTTCTCATACATGGATCCTATCTCAGATTTCATGGCCTCAAGCCATCTGTCGGAATTTGGGCTCATCATAGCTTCTTCATAGTTCGTAGGTTCGCCATGGTCTAATAACATGACTTCCAGGACAGGATTACCATACCTCTCTGGTCCGGAACATGCTCTGTTCGACCTACGAAGTTCAGTAGTAACTTGATCCGAAGTTTCATGATCATCATCATTAGCTTACTCTCTAGTTGGTGTAGGCATCACGGGAACTGGTTTCTCTAATGTGCTACTATCCAATTCGAGAGAAGGTACAATTACCTCATCAAGTTCTACTTTCCTCCCACTCACTTCTTTTGAGAAAACCCCTTCTCTAGAAAGGATCCATTCCTGAAAACACAGATCTTGCCTTCGGATATGTGATAGAAGGTGTACCCAATTGTTTCCTTGTGGTGTCCTATGAAGACGCACTTCTCCGATTTGGGGTCGAGTTGAAGGAAATATGCCCTAGAGGCAATAATAAAGTTGTTATATATATTTCCTTATATCATGATAAATGTTTATTATTCATGCTAGAATTGTATTAATCAGAAACTTAGTACATGTGTGAATACATAGACAAAACATAGTGTCCCTAGTATGCCTCTACTTGACTAGCTCGTTAATCAAAGATGGTTATGTTTCCTGACCATAGACATGTGTTGTCATTTGATGAATGGGTCACATCATTAGAGAATGATGTGATGGACAAGACCCATCCGTTAGCTTAGCATAATGATCGTTAAGTTTTATTGCTACTGCTTTCTTCATGACTTATACATGTTCCTCTGACTATGAGATTATGCAACTCCCGAATATCGGAGGAACACCTTGTGTGCTATCAAACGTCACAACGTAACTAGGTGATTATAAAGATGCTCTACAGGTGTCTCGGAAGATGTTTGTTCAGTTGGCATAGATCAAGAATAGGATTTGTCACTCCATGTAGCGGAGAGGTATCTCTGGGCCGTCTCGGTAATGCTCATCACTATAAGCCTTGCAAGCAATGTGACTAATGAGTTATCTGCGGGATGAAGCATTACGGAACGAGTAATGAGACTTGCCGGTAACGACATTGAACTAGTTATGATGATACCAACGATCGAATCTCGGGCAAGTAACATACCAATGACAAAGGGAACACCGTATGTTGTTGTGCGGTTTGACCGATAAAGATCTTCGTAGAATATGTAGGAGCCAATATGAGCATCCAGGTTCCGCTATTATTTATTGATTTGAGATGTGTGTCAATCATGTCTGCATAGTTCTCGAACCCGTAGGGTCTGCACGCTTAACGTTCAATGACGATTTGTATTATGAGTTATGTGTTTCGATGACCGAAGTTTGTTCAGAGTCCCGGATGAGATCACGGACATGACGAGGAGTATCAAAATGGTCGAGAGGTAAAGATTGATATATTGGAAGGTTACATTCGGACACCGTAATGGTTTCGGAAAGTATCGGATAAGTTTCGGAGTACCGGGAGGTTACCGGAACCCCCCAGGGGACCAATGGGCCTTCATGGGCCCTAGTGGAGAGAGGAGGCCGACGGCCAGGTGGTGGCGTGCGCCCCCAGCCCAAACCAAATTGGACTAGGGGTTGGGGGGCGCGACCCCCCTTTCCTTCTTCTCCTCCACCTCTTTACCCTTCTACCTTCTCCAGAAAGGCAAGGGAATCCTACTAGGACTAGGGAGTCCTAGTAGGACTCCCCACACTTGGCGCGCCCCCTAGGCCGGCTGCCCCCTCCTGTCCTCCTTTATATACGGGGGCAGCGGGGCACCCCAAAGGGACAACATTGTCTTAGCCGTGTGCGGTGCCCCACTCCACCGTTTACTCCTCCGATAGTATCATCGTAGTGCTTAGGCGAAGCCCTGCACGGATCACATCATCAACAATGTCATCACGTCATTGTGTTGACGAAACTATCCCTCGGCCCTCTGCTGGATCAAGAGTTCGAGGGACGTCATCGAGCTGAACGTGTGCTAAACATGGAGGTGCCGTATGTTCGGTACTTGGATCGTTTGGATCGTGAAGACGTTCGACTACATCAACCGCGTTAACTAACGCTTCCGCTTTCGGTCTATGAGGGTACATGGACATACTCTCACCTCTCGTTGCTATGCATCTCCTAGATAGATCTTGCATGATCGTAGGATTTTTTTTGAAATTGCATGCTACGTTCCCCAATAGTGGCATTAGAGCCGGGTCTATGCGTAGATGATATGCACGAGTAGAACACAAAGAGTTGTGGGCGATAATAGTCATACTGCTTACCACCAACGTCTTACTTTGATTCGACGGTATTGTTGGATGAAGCGGCCCGGACCGACATTACATGACCACGTCCATGAGACTGGTTCTACCGACGTGCTTTGCACACATGTGGCTGGCGGGTGTCCGTTTCTCCAACTTTAGTTGAATCGAGTTTGACTATGGCCGGTCCTTTTTGAAGGTTAAAACAACACACTTGACGAAAAATCATTGTGGTTTTGATGCGTAGGTAAGAACGGTTCTTTTTAGAAGCCCGTAGCAGCCACGTAAAACTTGCAACAATAAAGTAGAGGACGTCTAACTTGTTTTTGCAGGGCTTGTTGTGATATGATATGGTCAAGACATGATGTGATATAAATTGTTGTATGAGATGATCATGTTTTGTAACAAAGTTATCGACAACTGGCAGGAGCCATATGGTTGTGGCTTTATTGTATGAAATGCAATCGCCATGCAATTGCTTTACTTTATCACTAAGCGGTAGCGATAACATAGAAGAAATAGTTGGCGAGACGACAACGATGCTACGATGGAGATCAATGTGTCAAGCCGGTGACGATGGAGATCATGACAGTGCTTTAGATATGATGATCAAAGGCACAAGATGATGATGGCCATATCATGTCACATTTTTTGATTGCATGTGATATTTATCTTTTATGCATCTTATTTTGCTTAGTACGATAGTAGGATTATAAGATGATCCCTCACTAAATTTCAAGGTATAAGTGTTCTCCCTGAGTATGCACCGTTGCTATAGTTTGTCATGCCGAGACACCACGTGATGATCAGGTGTGATAAGCTCTACGTTCACATACAACGGGTGCAAGCCAGTTTTGCAGTGCAGAATACCCGGGTTAAACTTGACGAGCCTAGCATATGCAGATATGGTCTCGGAACACTGAGACCGAAAGGTCGAACGTGAATCATATAGTAGATATGATCAACGTAGAGATGTTCACCATTGAAAACTACTCCATCTCACGTGATGATCGGACATGGTTTAGTTGATATGAATCACGTGATCATTTAGATGACTAGAGGGATGTCTATCTAAGTGGGAGTTCTTAAGTAATATGATTAATTGAACTTTAATTTATCATGAACTTAGTCCTGATAGTTTTTTGCATATCTATGTTGTTGTAGATCAATGGCATGTGCTACCGTTCCCTTGAATTTTAATGCGTTCCTAGAGAAAACTAAATTGAAAGATAATGGTAGCTATTACATGGACTTGTTCCGTAACTTGAGGATTATCCTCATTGCTGCATAGACGAATTACGTCCTGGAAGCACCGCTAGGTGCAAGGCCTGCTGCAGGAGCAGATGCTGATGTTATGAACGTCTGGCAGACTTGATCTGATGACTACTTGATAGTTCAGTGTGCCATGCTTTAGGGCTTAGAATCGGGACTTCAAAGACATCTTGAGCGTCATGGAGCATATGAGATATTCCAAGAGTTGAAGTTAATATTTCAAGCAAATGCCCGAGTTGAGAGATATGAAGTCTCCAACAAGTTCTATAGCTGCAAGATGGAGGAGAATAGTTCTGTCAGTGAACACATACTCAGAATGTCTGGGTACCATACTTGACTCAGCTGGGAGTTAATCTTCCTGATGATAGTGTCATTGACAGAGTTTTTCAATCACCACCACCAAGCTATAAAGGCTTCGCGATGAACTATAATATGCAAGGGATGGAAAAGACTGTTCCCGAGTTCTTCACGATGCTAAAGGCTGCGGAGGTAGAAATCAAGAAGGAGCATCAAGTGTTGATGGTTAAGAAGACCACTAGTTTCAAGAAAAAGGGCAAAGGGAAGAAGGGGAACTTCAAGAAGAATAGCAAGCAAGTTGCTACTCCCGGGAAGAAGCCCAAGTCTGGACCTAAGCCTGAAATTGAGTGCTTCTACTGCAAAGGGACTGGTCATTGGAAGCGGAACTGCCCCAAGTATTTGGCGGATAAGAAGGATGGCAAAGTGAAAGGTATATTTGATATACACGTTATTGATGTGTACCTTACTAATGCTCATATTAGCACCTGGGTATTTGATACTGGTTTTGTTGCTCATATTTGCAACTTGAAACAGGGGCTATGGATTAAACGAAGATTGGCTAAGGACAAGGTGACGATGTGCGTTGGAAATGGTTCCAAGGTCGATGTGATCGTCGTTGGCATGTGTAGGATCGAAAGTATGTCTAGAGGGGGGGGGGTGATTAGACTACTTGACCAAATAAAAGCTTAGCCTTTTCCCAGTTTTAATTCTTGGCAGGTTTTAGCAACTTAGCACAAGTCAAGCAATCAACCTACACATGCAATTCTAGAGTATAGCAGCAAAATTTAACACAATTGCATATGAAGGTAAAGGGGAGGAGTTTGAGGAGGAAAACGCAATTGGAGACACAGAGATTTTTGAGCCGTGGTTCTGATAGGTGGTGCTATCGTACATCCACGTTGATGGAGACTTCAACCCATGAAGGGTAACAGTTGCACGAGTCCACGGAGGGCTCCACCCACGAAGGGTCCACGAAGAAGCAACCTTGTCTATCCCACCATGGCCGTCGCCCACGAAGGACTTGCCTCACTAGGGGTAGATCTTCACGAAGTAGGCGATCTCCTTGCCCATACAAACTCCTTGGTTCAACTCCACAATCTTGTCGGAGGCTCCCAAGTGACACCTAGCCAATCTAGGAGACACCACTCTCCAAGAAGTAACAAATGGTGTGTTGATGATGAACTCCTTGCTCTTGTGCTTCAAATGATAGTCTCCCCAACACTCAACTCTCTCTCACAGGATATGGATTTGGTGGAAAGAAGATTTGAGTGGAAAGCAACTTGGGGAAGGCTAGAGATCAAGATTCATATGGTAGGAATGGAATATCTTGACCTCAACACAAGTGTAGGTGGTTCTCTCTCAGAAAATGTAAGTTGGAAGTGTAGGCATGTTCTGATGGCTCTCTCTACGAATGAAGAGGGGGTGTAGGGGTATATATAGCCTCCACACAAAATCTAACCGTTACACACAACTTACCAATCTCGGTGGGACCGAATTGAGAAACTCGGTCGGTCCGATTGAGCAAATCTAGTGACCGTTAGGATTTTCGGTGGGACCGACATGCAACTTGGTAGGACCGATATGGTTAGGGTTAGGGCATAACGTAATCTCGGTGAGACCGATTACACAAACTCGATGAGACTGATTTTGGTAATAATCTAACCAGAGAGTTGGTCAGGTAAACTCGGTGGGACCGATTCGCTCATCTCGGTGGGACCGAAATGTTACGAAAAGGAAACATAGAGTTTACATTGGAATCTCGGTGGGACCGATCGCTCATCTTGGTGAGACCGAAACGTTATGAAGGGAAACAAAGAGATTACAATCCCATCTCAGTGAGATCGAGATCCCTATCAGTGAGGCCGATTTGCCTAGGGTTTGTGGCAGTGGCTATGACATTTGAACTCGGTGGCGCCGGATAGAAAGAATCAGTGGGGCCGAGTTTGACTTTTGGTTTAGGTCATATGTGGATGTGAGAAAGTAGTTGAGGACTTCGGAGCATATCACTAAGCATTTTGAGCAAGAACCTCATTAAGAAACACCTCATCCCTCCTTGATAGTATTGGCTTTTCCTATAGACTCAATGTGGTCTTGGATCACTAAAATGGAAAATGTAGAGTCTTGAGCTTTGAGCTTGAGCCAATCCTTTTGTCCTTAGCATTTTGAGGGGTATTCCTGAAATATTTATCTTGGAATAGCATTAGCTCAATGAGCTATATGTTGTTAGGAATTACCAAAACCACCTAGGGATAGTTGCACTTTCAGTCTCCCCCTTTTTTGTAATTGATGACAACATATAGATCAAAGCTTCTTCAAATGATAATAAGATTGAAAAACATTGTCGCTTTGATAAGTATGTGAAAAGCAAGAGCTCCCCCTAAATTTGTGCATAGTTTAAGATTTGCTTTGGACTGCAAATGCACAATGAGTTAGGATCATGGGTTACTCTTCCATGTCACATACATCTTGGTGGAGCGCTCAAAATGATAATAATTAAATAAATGCACTCATCACCAAGCAAAGTGAATGATCATATGAAGATATAAGAGGTAATATCATCCAATCAAGCAATAATGTAGCATAGTATATGATCAAACACATGATCATCCAAGTATCGCACAAAAGCATAGAGTATCTCAAACAAGCAAATAACAAAGTTCAACCACCAAAAACAAGAGAGAACAAAAGCAACACTCTCTCTCGAAGCCTATGATCTATACATTTTCTCCCCCTTTGGCAACAAGTTACCAAAAAGTTCATAAAAAATGCATAGTGCTAAATCGACTCTCAGGCTTGGTCTTCAGGTGGTGGTGTAGAAATAACTCCAAGGACGAAGGCATCAGTTGATGTTGATGGAGCTGGTGGAGTGGCTACTGGAGCTGGTGGCACTGAAGCTGTTGCTGGTGCAGATGAAGTTGCTCTGGTGTCTGTAACTAGCACTGCAGCAGATCTCTGACCTCTGGCCACTCTAGCAATTGCTTCTATGGTTGACTTGCCCTTCTTCTCCTCCACTTCCTCCTGAAGTTGCTCAACAACTGACTGTATCTTAGTGACCTTCACATCTAAATCATATAACTTCTGCTCTATGATTCTCTCCAAGATCTCCTAGTTTTGAGTCAGGGTGGCAAAGCCCTTCTCAATCCTCAGAGTGGAGGCAATCAAGTAGCCAAGCTGATCTTGCTTGCTCTTCAGGAAATACTGAGATGCCTCATCAATGGTTGGCATCTTTGCAGCCTTCTCAGTCCTTGCTTTCTCCTTCTTTTCTTGTGCTTGCACAGATGATGGTTCATTCTCATCCATCACCACAGTCTTGTCCTCAAAGTCTGGGTAGATGAGCAGGTGTTCCTGCTACCCTCATCTGAGGTACTGGAGGGACTAGTGCCCTCACTCAAGTGAACTTGCTCTTCAGCTCTGTTCTGACTGTCACTCTGATCTGACATAATGCAAACTCTAACAGCAGACCCTGTGAATAGATATAGATGAGGTAGAGGGGATGAGCATCACAAAGCACAGAAGTTTTTGCAAAATAATGAGTCAAAAACTTAGTTTTAGTTTTCCACAGAAAGCATTTCGGATCTACCGATTTGTAAACTTGGTGATATCGAAGCAGCTTTTGGAACCTAAACTAGTGAACTCGATCAGACCAAGTCACAGTTCGGTGGCACCGAGACTGCTAGGGTTTCACAAAGTCCTGAACCCGGTCACACCGATTTGCAATTCTCGGTCAGATCAAGAATCACATGTGCAATGGCCTAAGCCAAATCGGTGGAACCAATTTCTACAACTCGGTTGGTCTGAGATGATTTCGGCGGAAACCTAACCCTAAATTTTCAATCCACAACTAATCTACGGAGTGATTTCGCTGGATAGGGTGATCTCAATCATGGCAAGATACATGGCAAAACAATGTGCTAGGAACCGGAGTGAGATTAGCACAAGGATCAAGTCCATACCCTAAGTGCGGCGATGGACCTGCTACGGTGGCAACGTCAGAGACGATTCCCGTTGACGGCGGTGGAGACCAGCGGCGGGAGGCGGCTGACGACGAGGAGGATGATCCGGAGACCCAGGAAGGCAGAGCAGGCTGAGCGCGGGCAAAGGGGTTCAGAGAAATTTCCAAATTTTGGCCCGCAGATATATATAGCCTGACCCTGTCGGTGTGACCGAGTGGAACAACTTGGTGGCACCAAGATGCATAACTGCAAGCAGTTACTGCAACTCGGTGTGACCGAAAAGTTCAAATCGGTTGCATCGAGATTGAAAACCTAGATCGACTTAGTGATCTCGGTATGACCGAAATGGATGAATCGGTCAGACTGAAACGCACAAAGAAGTTTTGGAAGTTTAAGTCTATGACGAATCGGGGACTCCGAGTGCTCCTCACATAGAGTGGTTCGAATCTGACTTGATCAAACTTTGTGATATAGCATGAAGAGGGTCTAAGACAAGAATAGCATAGATAGCTAGAGAGGGTTCTTAGGCATTCTTGTCCATCCACATGGCAAAATAAAAGACGCCAAACAAGCAAAACAACAAGTGGATGTCCTCGAATGAGTAAAATATGCAAACAACATGCTCACACAATAAAATGGCAGATAAAATATGTGACAAAGCATGCACAACCAATTCTAGCATCTATCAAGCAATTGGCGATGACTACGTCATCTATATATGAGTATATTGACTTAGGAGTCAAATAAGAACATTTGATCATAGGTCATACTCATCGTTTAAGCTCAAGTGGGGTTGCCACTTTTACATGATGCATTGTTGTGTTCACACCATTAGAGTTGCTTTAGCTCAATTCTTAGAGTAAAGCTCCCCCTAGATGTGAGATCCCCCCTAAGAGGGATGAACTAACCTTGGGTTTTGTCGATGATGACTTCATGTAGGTGTTGAAGATGTGGATGCTCTATGTTGATGTAGGTCATTTGGAGCAATCCTTTGGAGTGAGTTGCACTTTCAATACCTACACGGGTTAGTCCCACAAGGAACAAACAAGGATATCCATAGACATAGAGTGATGCACGCACAAAATGATGTCTATGAAAGCATTGGGTTACCATTTAGGTTATATTGGTGTAAAAACTCATGTTACTTTTTCTTGCAAAGATCATCATTGATAGCCTTTAAAAACTCATGTTCTTGCTCAAGGTTGAGCTTTTCAAAAACGTAATTTCTCATGAGTCCTTCAAAGTTCTCGATGATCTCCTAAGATAGTTTCATGAGCTAACTTAAGAGTGTTTAGTTCTTTAGTTAGAAGCTCAATCTTCTCCTTATCATTGTCATTCATTTTATCTTGATTAGCATGATTAATTGACATTTCATCATAGTATTCATCACTAGAGTTGTCAACAAGTAAATCATCATCACCTAGCAAGTCATCTTAATCACTATTGAAATCAACATACTCGGGGTGTGATACCTTTGGGCCTTTAGCCATGAAGCATCTTACAAGTCCTTCATTTGGTGAATCAAATATGTCGTAGGAGTTGGTTGACACAAGTGCTAGACCGGCAACACCTTCATCTTGAGTATGTTCTAAGTCGGAGTGATAGCTTCTCTCGGAGTGATGTTCGGAGTCGGAGCCGGATACCCATTCACCAACATGAGCTTGATGTCTTCGTTTTGTGTAGCTCTTTGATGATTTGTCCTTCCTTTCCGAATCCTTGCTTCTCCGGAATGCTCTTCGTTCATAACGATCATCTCTACTCCTTCTCTCTCTTGGTGGTGATTCTTCTCTTAGGTGATTCTTCTCTTCTCTTGTAGGGAGCCGTACACTCATTGGAATAGTGTCTGGGTCTTCCATGTTGAGTGGTCTATTTTTGTTGAATCTCATCATAGTGATACAAATGTTCATAATATTGAAGCCAATGCAAAGTTGATAATGATAGTGCAACTTATTTGCGGCACTACCATTTAGGTCATATCGATGTAAAGCGCATGAAGAAACTCCATGTTGATGGGATTTTGGAATCACTTGATTATGAATCACTTGGTGCTTGCGAACCATGCATCATGAGCAAGATGACTAAGACTCCGTTCTCCGGAACAATAGAGTGAGCCACAGACTTATTGGAAATAATACATACCGATGTATGCGGTCCGATGAGTGTTGAGGCTCGCAGCATGTATCGTTATTTTCTGACCTTCACAGATGATTTGAGCAAATATGGGTATATCTACTTAATGAAACATAAGTCTAAAACATTTGAAAAGTTCAAAGAATTTCAGAGTGAAGTGGAAAATCATCATAATAAGAAAATAAAGTTTCTATGATCTGATCGCGGAGGCGAATATTTGAGTTACGAGTTTGGTATTCATTTGAAACAATGTGGAATAGTTTCGCAACTCATGCCACCTGGAACACTACAACGTAATGGTGTGACCGAACATCATAACCGTACTTTATTAGATATGGTGCGATCTATGATGTCTCTTACTGATTTACCGCTATCGTTTTGGGGTTATGCTTTAGAGACGGCCGCATTCATGTTAAATAGGGCACCATCTAAATCCCGTTGAGATGACACCATATGAACTGTGGTTTGGCAAGAAACCCAAGCTGTCATTTCTTAAAGTTTGGGGCTGCGATGCTTATGTGAAAAAGCTTCAACCTGATAAGCTCGAACCCAAATCGGAGAAATGCGTCTTCATAGGATACCCAAAGGAAACTATTGGGTACACCTTCTATCACAAATCCGAAGGCAAGATATTGGTTGCTAAGAATGGATCCTTTCTAGAGAAGGAGTTTCTCTCGAAAGAAGTGAGTGGGAGGAAAGTAGTACTTGATGAGGTAATTGTACCTTCTCCCGAATTGGAAAGTAGTTCATCACAGAAATTAGTTCCAGTGATTCCTACACCAATTAGTTAGGAAGCTAATGATGAGGATCATGAAACTTTAGATCGAGTTACTATCAAACCTTGTAGGTCAACCAGAGTACGGTCCGCACCAGAGTGGTAAGGTAATCCTATTATGGAAGTCATGTTAGTAGACCATGATGAACCTACGAACTATGAAGAAGCGATGATGAGCCCAGATTCCGCGAAATGGCTTGAGGCCATGAAATCTGAGATGGGATCCATGTATGAGAACAAAGTGTAGACTTTGGTGGACTTGCCCGATGACCGGCAAGCCATAGAAAATAAATGGACCTTCAAGAAAACGACTGACGCTAACGATAATATTACTGTCTACAAAGCTCAACTTGTTACGAAAGGTTTTCGACAAGTTCAAGGAGTTGACTACGATGAGACCTTCTCACTCGTAGCGATGCTTAAGTCTATCCGAATCATGTTTGCAATTGCCCCGTTTTATGATTATGAAATTTGGCAAATGGATGTTAAAACTGCATTCCTTAATGGATTTCTTAAAGAAGAGTTGTATATGATGCAACCAGAAGGTTTTGTCGATCCAAAAGGTCCTAACAAAGTGTGAAAGCTTCATCGATCCATTTATGGACTGGTGCAAGCCTCTCGGAGTTGGAATATACACTTTGATAATGTGATCAAAGCATATGGTTTTATACAGACTTTTGGAGAAGCCTATATTTACAAGAAAGTGAGTGGTAGCTCTCTATAGCATTTCTAATATTGTATGTTGATGACATATTGTTGATTGGAAATAATACAAAATTTCTAGATAGCATAAAAGGATACTTGAATATGAATTTTTCAATGAAAGACCTAAGTGAAGCAGCTTATATATTGGGAATTAAGATCTATAGAGATAGATCAAGACGCTTAATTGGACTTTCACAAAGCTCATACCTTGAGAAAGTTTTGAAGAAGTTCAAAATGGTTCTGTCAAAGAAAGGGTTCTTCCCTGCATTGTAAGGTGTGAAGTTGAGTCAGACTCAATGCCCGACCACTTCAGAAGATAGAGAGAAAATGAAAGTCATTCCCTATGCCTCAGCCATAGGTTCTATCATGTATGCAATGCTATGTACCAGACCTGATGTGTGCCTTGCTATAAGCTTAGTGAAGGAAATTGTCGGTGTACAAAAGTAAGGGCTCTGCTTTTGCCCCTTTTACTTGTGCACGGGCAGTCGGAGCCACCCGCCACGGCCACGCATAGTAGGGCAAGGGAGGGAAGCTGGAGAGAAGCCGAAAGTCCAAGACAAACAAAGCAGCGACAAGGACCAATGCCACAAAGATCGGATGGACCAAGCAGGTTCCCCTGGCAAGGACCCTTGCTGGGGCAGCCTCAGCAGCCCCGGCAAGACCTTTGCCGGGGTAGCTCGCCCACACCAGTGGAGCGAGCCACCTTCGAGCCCACCAACACTAGCAAACGAGTTGGGGCAGGGCTCGGAGGCACCTCCGTGGTGGCATGCAGATCTTTGTGAAGACAAAGAATACTCAATCAGATGAGGATTGAAAGGCAATGATCCTCGACAGGGTTCCTGCCAAGGAAGCCCACAAGAACCCCAGCAAGGTCCTTGCCGGGGACAACAGCGCGCCACGAGAAGACCCTTTTCGGGCCACCCGGCAAGGCCCTTGCCAAGGGCGCCAGCGGGGCCACTGCCAGGCCCACACCAGCAAAGTCTCCGCCGCCGATCGCATGCAGCTGCCGACCCAACCAGCTGGGCAGGCACCTGCGTGGCAGCATGCAGCCCTTCATGGAGGCTCCACCACCACACCACCTCAGCTGCTTGCCTGCCTACATGGCACCGCATGCATCGCTGGCCAGGGCGCGTGCCAAAGCAAGGAGGAGCGGCGACGGACAGGATGGGCCTCGCCCCCGTCCCCGATAAAGTGAAGGGACACCTAAGCCTCGCATTAAATGCGCCTTGTCCTATAATACCAGCGATAAGCTCGCAGCACTGTAGAACTTTCCACCTCCTGTGTGCGACTGTGGCAGCCTCTTCTGCCTATAAAAGGAGGCCCATGGCGCACTGGAAAAGGATTTGGCTCTTTGGAACCAGGCAACACCCTTAGCTAGTTCGAGAGCTCAAGAACACTGAATACAACCACCAAAGCAGGACTGTAGGGTTTTACGCATCCTTGTGGCCTGAACCTGGGTAAATCATCCTTGTGCTGGTTACTAGTCCTGCTCTTCTCACGACCCCGCGCCCCGCAACCGTAGTAGGGATTCTTGTGATCCCATAGGTGTCATTTCCCACCGACATCTTTGGCGCGCCATCTAGGGGGCGCAAAATTGTGAGAATCTGGTCTGGTAGCTAGCCCAGCAGTTCATCATATCCATGGCTCCTAAGAAGAAGACGACCACGGCGATCGGTTCATCCGGGACCGGACTGCCATCGCCGGTGCGGGCCAGTAGCGGGCCAGTCATGGAGAGAACCCGTGGCACGGCCCGCGAACACCCACATCGCCCTGGCAGTCCAGGCCTGGCGGGCGGTGTCGTTCGTACGACGGGCGACGAGCCGCGCGGCGCCGGCCCCAGAGATGGAGTCGGGCCCCCCACAGGCGGCACAGGGCCCTCCAGGGGCATCGTCATGCTGGCCACCGACAGCGCGGCGACCTCCAAGACACCAACGCCAGCACCCACGGCGCGCTCTTCTTAGATCGAGCGCGATGAGCAGCGCCGCCCCGCTGGTGACCCAGGGCGCCGCCCTGGGAAGAGCCCCATGCATCCTTCGTAGGATGAGGGAGGCCAACATGCACGCGGAGGCGCCGACGAGGGTGGTGGACGACTGCGGAGCCGTGGTGAGGCTCCTTCTAACATGGTTAGAAGTCGAAGCGCATCGCGGTCCATCCAGCTCTCGCCGCCACCCATGCCGGCAGAAGCCTTAGCACGCGCGCAGCTGCTCCTCGACTTCCCTCCCACTACGGAGAAGCTTGATGAATGGAGGGCCACCGTTCGGAGCCTTGTCAGCATCGCCAACAATGATGAGTTGCGTCTGGCGGGACCCGTAGGCCGTCGCTCCGCCGGGCCACTGCCTGCCAGCGAGGGCCGAGCCGGAGGCGATGCGGCCATGGTGCACTCCCCTCCTCTGCACCGGCCACCATGGGTGAAGACCCATCGTGATGATGCTTGTGATGATATCTCCATCGCGTCGTCTGACCGGTGAACCAACCGCGACCAGCGCCAAGTCCTTCGGGAGCGGGCTCATGAGGACGCTCGAACCACCATCGAGCACCAACATGATGCGCGCCACCAGCCGGATAGGTGGGCAGGGCCTGCTACAGACCACCTAGCACCGGGAGGCTACGGTGGCCTACCCTACGAGGTGGGTTGTCCGGCCTTCACCCGTGAGCTGCGGCAGTTCCAGTGGCCCTCCCACCGCACGTTCAAGCCCGACGTTGGCGAGAAGTACAACGGCAAGACTCACCCGTCGGAGTTCCTCAGCATCTACACCATCGCGATGCAAGCTGCTGGGGCCCTTGACGATAAGGTGCTTGCCAACTACTTCCCGTTGGCACTAAAGCCTATATGTCATGGTTGATGCACTTGCCGATGGACTCTATTTCTTCTTGGGGGGATCTGTGCCATGAGTTTGTCAACGCCTTTACCGGAGGCCACCAAGCTCATGGCCAGGCAAGTGATTTACACATCATCCCCCAGAATGAAGGAGAAAACTTGCGCAAGTACATCCAAAGGTTCAGCCGGATGCAGTACAACATCCCTGATGTTCATCCCGCCATTGTGATCAGTGCATTCCACCAGAATGTGCGCAACCGCAAGATGCGTGAGGAGCTGGCGATGAACAAGGTCAAGGATGTGGCCGATCTTTATGTTCTGGCCGATCGATGCGCTCGCGCTGAAGAGGGAAGGAAGTACCCCGACGAAGATGCCGGTGCGAAAACCGACTCCACTAGCGATACTGCCACCCCGGCAAAGAAGGGCCGGCACCGTAACAGGAAGTGCAAGGGTAAGGCCGTGCTTGCCGTTGAGGGATCTGACGACACCGGTGCCACCAAGAAGACCAAGGAGAGCGACCCCGGCAAGGAGGTTGCCGGGTGTGTCGCTTGTCGGTCCTTGGCCGCTGCTGACAAGCCAGGAGGCTCTGACAAGCAGTATTGCAAGATCCACCGCACCAAGGGCCATGACCTCCAAAACTACCGGCAGGTAGAGCTGCTCGACGATAAGCAGAAGGCTGAGTATGAGCGGCGGGACAAGGATAAAGGCCAAGATGGTGCCGAGGGATCCGACAAGAAACGTGGCGGCCAAGGAGGCCGCCGTGGCAAAGATAATCAGTAGGAGAGGCCCGCCCGGGGCCGCGACAAGAAGCAGGAAGATGATGATCGTGACGAGGACGACGAGTCCGACGACCACGAGTTCCATAAAGCCACAGAGGCCATGTGCGTCGATGGTGGCGCCTTGCTGCATACATCCCACCGCCAACTCAAGCAGTGAGCGCGTGAGATCACATCGGTCGAGCCATCGTTCGACGCAAGGAAGCCACTGAAATGGTCCAGCACGCCCATCATCTTTGACACCGAGTACCACCCTGACCGCACCACTGCGGTCGGGTGCTTGCCACTGTTGGTTTCACCAACAATCCACAACCTCAAGGTGACAAAGATGTTGGTTGACGGCGGGGCCGGCCTGAACTTGATCTCGCCTGTTGTGGTCAAGAGGCTGCAGATCCCTGATGGAGACCTCGAGGAGACGGGTACGTTCCAAGGGGTTAACCCGGGGAGGAGCCAGCCAAAGGGAAAGGTCACGCTGCTCGTGACGTTCGTAGGCGAGCTGAGCCACAGGACGGAGAGGATTGTTTTTGATGTAGCCGAGATCCCCTTGCCTTACGACGGGATCCTCGATCGCCCGACACTAGCCAAGTTCATGGCGGCTTCACACTACGCCTACAACATGCTGAAGATGCCCGGGCCGATGAACATCATCACCGTCCCCTCCGACAAGAAAGATGCGTTGATCAGTGTCGATCAACTCTACCGGGAAGTAGTTGCAGCAGCTACCGCTAAGGCACCTGCTCCTGCCGATGGAGCCCCGAGAGGGAAGAAGACCGGCGAGACCCCTCGCACCCACTCCGGAAAGCACACCTCTTCGGGGTGTTGCGCCCCCGTCGAGGACGTGCCAGAGAGCTCCGCCGGCAAGAGCAAGAAATCCAGAGCCGCACCACCAGAGACCAAGAAGGTGCCCGTCAAGGAGGACGGTACGGGGGGAGCTTTTACCATAAGCTCCACCCTCGACGGCAAATAGGAAAGCGAGCTCGTCACCTTCCTGTGGGCAAATGTCGATGTGTTTGCATGGCAAGCCTCCGACATCCCCGGTATTCCCAGGGAGGTGATTGAGCACCACCTTGCTGTCTGTCCCCATCCACGGCCCGTCAAGCAGAAGGTCAAGAAGCAAGCTCTGGAGAGGCAGGAGTTCATCACGGAGGAAATCAGAAAGCTAGAGGCGGCATGCTTGGTAAGAGGAGTACTCCATCCGACGTGGTTGGCCAATCCGGTAGTAGTGTGCAAGGCAAATGGGAAGTGGAGGATGTGTATTGATTACACAGACATCAATAAGGCTTGTCCAAAGGATCCCTTCCCGTTGCCGCGCATCAACCAGATTGTTGACTCCACGGCTGGGTGTGACCTGTTATCATTCCTCGACGCCTACTCAGGGTACCACCAGATCTTCATGATGAAAGAGGACGAGGAAAAGACAGCATTCATCACCCCATGTGGTACGTACTGCTTTTTATGGATGCCTTTCGGGTTGAAGAGTGCTGGCTCAACCTTTGCAAGAGCGGTCCAAATTGGTTTTGAACCCCATCTACATAGAAATATGGAAGCTTATATAGATGATATAGTGGTCAAAACCAAGGACAAAGCAACACTTGTGCAAGATCTGGAGGAAACATTTGGAAACCTACGCAAGATCAACCTCAAATTTAACCCTGAGAACTGTGTCTTCGGTGTTCCATCCTGGAAGCTTCTCGGGTTCTTTGTGTCACAGCGCGGGATTGAGGCAAACCCAGACAAGATTAGGGCCATCGAGCAGATTGAGGCACCCAAACGGATCAAGGACGTGCGTCGGCTCACTAGTTGTGTTGCCTCCATGAGCAGATTCATCTCCAAATCCGTGGAGCGTGCCCTCCCCTTTTTCAAGATCTTAAAGAAGACGGGCCCAGTGGAGTGGACCCTAGAGGCCGAGGCAGCATTGCAAGACTTGAAGAAGTACCTCTCTTCTGCCCCGGTGCTGGTTGCGCCCAAACCACAAGAACCGTTGCTGCTATATTTAGCGGCAACATATCAAGTGGTTAGCACCGCATTGGTGGCGCAGAGAGAGGTCGACGAAGAGACAACAGGAGCGGTGGAGTCAACGGTTGGCGGGCTAGAACCCTCCTCGGCAGGGCTCGGTCCCGACAAGACTGAGTCCCCGGTAGGGCTCGGTCCCGGCAAGACTGAGTCCCCGGCAGGGGCTGACTCCAGTACGGCAGGGCCCGCACAGCCGGGTGAAGTAGCACAAAGGAAGAAGATGGTGCAGTATCCGGTTTACTTCGTCAGCTCCCTCTTGTAGGGAGCTAGGTCGAGGTACTCACGTGTGCAAAAGTTGCTCTTCAGCCTCCTTATGGCCTCCAGGAAGCTGCGCCACTACTTCCAAGCGCACGAGATTACCGTGGTAACCCGCCTCCCATTGCAACGGATACTCCATAACCCAGATGAAATAGGGAGGACCGTGGAATGGGCCCTGGAGCTGTCGAGTTTCGGTCTAAAGTTTGAAAGTACCTCGACGATTCAGAGCAAAGTCTTGGCGGAGTTTGTTGCAGAATGGACCTCAACGCCCGACGAAGAGGTACAGGAGACCACTCTCCCTGGCAAGGAAACGAGTCGCAACTGGATCATGTACTTTGATGGGGCCTTTTCGCTGCAAGGCGCCGGTGCTGGTGTGCTGCTTGTCGCACCCACCGGAGAGCACCTCAAGTACGTCATCCAAATGCACTTTCCCCGGGAGATGTCAACCAATAACATCGCCGAGTACGAGGGTTTGCTTGTCGGTCTCAGGATCGCGGCAGACCTCAGAGTCAAACAGCTTATCGTCAGGGGCGACTCGCAACTCGTCGTCAGGCAGGTCAACAAAGATTACCAAAGCCCGTTGATGGAAGCTTACGTGGATGAAGTGAGGAAGTTGGAGGAGCACTTTGACGGTATACAAGCGGAGCATGTCCCCCGGATGGAAAACGACATCGCTGACTACTTGTCAAAGCGCGCTGCCCTCAAGCTACCTGTGGAACTAGGTACCTTTGTGCTTCAGCTAACTCAACAATCCGCCAAACTATCATCCGGGCAGAACAAGCGGAGGAGGCTAGGCCCCGGCAAGTACTTCCCCTCCGAGCCCCCCAGGGCCGCTGGCGAAGGTACCGCCGCGGATACCAGCCTTGCCGTGGGACAGCCGACTCCGGCAGGGTTCAGGCCGTGGCCGTAGAGACAACCGCTCCCATAGAAGAAGAGATGCCTTTAGTCCTTGCTGTCGAGCCACAGGCTCCAGCATGGGCGCAACACACCGTCCGATTCCTCCAAATGGGAGAGCTTCCTGAGGAGCAGGAAGAGGCAGAGAAAGTAGCCCGCCGGTCTGCTCTGTACCAATTCGTTGACAACATCTTGTACAGAAAGAGACCGAATGGGGTGAAATTGAAGTGCATCTCCTGGGAGGAAGGACTAGAGCTGTTGGCAGAGATACATGGAGGCATATGTGGCTCCCACATATGGTCGAGGGTCCTTGCCGGAAAGGCTTTTTGGCAAGGCTTCTTCAGGCCCACCGCCCTCTAGGATGCGACGGCACTAGTAACCAAGTGTAAAGCGTGCCAGTTCCATTCAAAGAAGCTTCATCAACCAGCCCAAGCCCTTCAAACCATCCCTCTCTCCTGGCCCTTCTTGGTCTGGGGGCTCGACATATTGGGCCCCTTCCCCCGTGCCGTCGGGGGCTTTGAGTACTTGTACGTTGCAATCGACAAGTTCACAAAGTGGCCAGAAGTGGAAGCAGTGAGGAAGGTGACAGCGCAGTCAACCGTCAAGTTCTTCAAGGGACTAGTTTGCCGTTTTGGGGTGCCCAATAGGATCATCACCGACAACGGCACATAGTTCACAAGCCATGCCTTCATGCAATACATTTAGGATCTCGGCAACAAGGTCTGTTTTGCTTCCCTGGCACACCCACGGAGCAATGACCAAGCGAAGAGAGCAAATGCTGAAGTTCTGCGAGGCTTAAGAACAAAGACTTTCGACAGGCTGCGCAAAAGCAGAAGGCGCTGGGTTGACGAGTTGCCGGCGGTTCTTTGGTCGATCAGGATGATGCCAAATCGAGCCACCGGCGAGACACCCTTTGCCCTGGTATACGGGGCAGAAGCAGTTCTCCCCACGGAACTCATATACGGGTCACCTCGAGTGCTTGCTTATGATGAGCCTGAGCAAGAGCGACTGCGGCAGGATGATGCAACACTTCTTGAGGAAGATCGTCTCCGGGCGGCTGTGAGAGCAGCATGCTACCAGCAAGCCTTGCGCTACTACCATAGCCGCAAGGTTCATGCCCGGAGCTTTGAGGAAGGCAACCTTGTTCTTCGGCACGTTCAGTCGGCCAAGAATTCCAACAAGTTGACGCCAAAGTGGGAAGGCCCTTATTGGGTAACACGAGTCACCAGGCCCGGCGCAGTCCGCCTGGAGACCGAAGATGCTGTTCTAGTGAGCAACTCCTGGAACATCGAGCATCTTCGCAAGTTTTACCCATAAGGCGCGGCTGCCGGGCCTCCCGGCAAGCCACCCTTTTGTACAAGCTTTGCCGGCAAGGCATGTAACCCTTTGTACAAAGCCAGGCGCAGACCCTGAGCACAAATAAATGAAGCGCTGGTGCCCTAAGTTATAGCATGCATGCTAGGTTGAGTCTCCTCCTCGGTTAGGGTTAATAGTGCTTGGCAGCGGCTAATCCCTAGCTTAGAGGTCGAGTGTGCATCTCTCTGTTTCTTCTCTGTCCTCTTTAGTTCGTAGGACACGTAAGCATTTCTGCCGAGCTGTTTGGCAGAAAGGAACAGACCGGTGCCCTGACCCCGGCAAGCCAGATTTGCCGAGGGCTGTAAATGCAAGGATCCGTCCACGGCAAACCAAGGTTGCCGGGGGCTGCAGATCCAGATAAGTCTTTTATCCTCTACCATGCATTTCGTTATGAACTGGGATATGAGAAACCTCATTTTATCTCTAGGCTACCATGCTCCCCTCTTTCCGCACCCAAGGATTATCTCCTGGGTCCGAAGTTGGTCGTAGTCGCGGCAGGAAGGGAATAAAACGTGGAGCCTAAACCCATCTCATCCCTGATAACCCACAAGTATAGGGGATAGTTGTAGCCTCTTTCGATAAGTAAGAGTGTCGAACCCAACGAGGAGCTAAAGGTAGAATAAATATTCCCTCAAGTTCTATCGACCACCGATACAACTCTACGCACGCTTGACGTTCGCTTTACCTAGAACAAGTATGAAACTAGAAGTACTTTGTAGGTGTGAAAGGATAGGTTTGCAAGACAATAAAGAGCACGTAAATATAAACTAGGGGCTGTTTAGATAAAGATACAAATAAAGTAAATATAGTGAGTGTGGAAAAGTGGTGGTAGGAGTTGTGAAATTGTCCCTAAGCAATTGACTACGTTACTAGACCGATAGCAAGTTTTATGTGGGAGAGGCATAAGCTAACATACTTTCTCTACTTGGATCATCTGCACTTATGATTGGAACTCTAGCAAGCATCCGCAACTACTAAAGATTCATTAAGGTAAAACCCAGCCATAGCATTAAAGCATCAAGTCCCCTTTTATCCCATACGCAACAATCCCCTTACTCGGGTTTGTGTTTCAGTCACTCACGCAACCCACTATAAGTGAATGATAAACGTATTGCAACACCCTACAGCGGGAATCCCTCACGCTTGCGCGACACGGAGGGCACAATAGGACAGCAACATAACCACAAGCAAATTAAATCAATCATAGCAATTCATCAACCACCAATAGGACAACGAAAATCTACTCAGACATCATAGGATGGCAACACATCATTGGATAATAATATGAAGCATAAAGCACCATGTTCAAGTAGAGGGTACAGTGGGTTGCGGGAGAGTGGACCGCTGGATATAGAAGGGGAAGGTGATGGAGATGTTGGTGAAGATGACGGCGGTGTTGGTGAAGATCGCGGTGATGATGATGGCCCCCGGCAGCGCTCCGGCGCCACCGGAAGCAAGGGGGAGAGGGCCCCCTTCTTCTTCTTCTTCCTTGACCTCCTCCCTAGATTGGGAGAAGGGTTTCCCCTATGGTCCTTGGCTCCCATGGCTTGGGAGGGGCGAGAGCCCCTCCGAGATTGGATCTATCTCTCTGTTTCTGCGTTCTCTGCGTTCCCTGATTCTACCCCTTCACTGTTTCCTTTATATCTGGAGATCCGTAACTCCGATTGGGGTGAATCTTTCGCCCAGATCTTTCTCATAAAATTAGCTTTCTTTCGCCAAAAGAAGAGCGTCAACTGCCTTACGGGTGGACCACGAGG
>NC_041381.1:460073260-460151551 GCF_002162155.2 Triticum dicoccoides | reverse complement strand
GGCGCGCCCCCTACCTCGTGACCACCCCGGACACCGTTTCACGTTGATTCCACTTCCCAAAAATCATAAATATTCCAAAAAAATATCCATCCGTTTTTATCCCGTTTGGACTCTGTTTGATATTGGGTTTCTGCGAAACAAAAAACATGCAACAGATAGGAACTGACACTGGGCACTGGATCAATAAGTTAGTCCCAAAAATAATATAAAAAGTTGCCAAAAAGTATATGGAAGTGAATAATATTGGCATGGAACGATAAAAAATTATAGATACAATGGAGACGTATCAATCCCTGCCTCCGCCAAGAGCGTGAGAAAGGTCGAGCAAAATGGGGGGACGGCAGGGCCTGTTGCCGGGCGAAAAACGTTTACCTTATAGTAACAAGGATTCATTCCTTGTCATGGGTTTCCCCCGCGAACGAAAAACCTGGCAAACATCCCTTTTTCATTAAAAACATCCCGTACAGGTACAATTCATATGGAATGAAAAACATGAGCAGGGGGATTAAAAGTTCTAAATCTAAGAAAGGCCCGAAGGCTTACAAGACTAAAAAGAAATAAGGTGCCCGTAATCCCTTTCTTGTCCCTCTCCTCAGGAAATGGAACAAGAAGGCAAAAGGGCAAAGGGGGTGCCTAGGCGAGGTACGAGCAGCAGAAAGCACCGGGATAACATCCCGGTGGCCACCCCGAAGGGAGGCTGGTGATGATGATGATGGTAGAGGAGCTGGAAGACGAGGCGGCAAGACCATCAATACGCTACGAAGGCGTCGGTGCCCGTGTACTCCGACTTGACGGCCTTGCCGCCAACCCTCTTCCTCTTCCACAGCCTCCCAATGCCAGCCGCCCAAGGAGGCGACCCCGAGAAGTTCAAGGAGCCGGCGACGCGGATGATGGAGTCGCCGGTGCCGCCCCGGAGCGACGCGCTTGACGCCTAGTCTGACCCGTCATCCTGCCACCTGCTATCCTCGTCGTTTCTGCCGCTGTCCCCCTCGTGACTCTCGCTCGAGGAGGAATCTTCATCATCGGAGGAGCTCTCCACGCAGCACTTTAGATGAGTGCCAAGGTCTCCAAAAACCTTGATGGAGAGCAGGCCGTCCTCCATCAACTTGAAGAGAAGAACGAGCCCCGGCGTCAGGCTGTGGATGCGGGTGAAGGTCTTCCACCCTCGACGGAGATACATGACGTGAGGGGCAGGGAACTCGACATCGGCCCATATGCCGCTATTCCCACAACCCCTCATATGCAGCCGCAACGCTTCCGGTGGATCCAGCTCCATGGCCCGAGCAAACGGGGTCGGGAGACGGAGACAATGGCGCGCCGGCCGGCGCAGCCTGACGAAGAAATCGAAGGGGTTGTCCCCGACGTGGCCCTCCATGGGGGAAAGGGCTGCTGGCGGAGGCGAGGCCGATGCACCACCCCGTCCTCCTCTCCCCCGAGCACCAGGGCGGCCTCGGCCCCGTCTTCTCCCTCTTCTCCTCGCGTCCGGCTTCGCCGCCGCGGGCTCTTGGGAAGGAGCAATGCGCTGTCGAGCCGAGACCCTCGCCGCCACCGATGAAGCATCGCCATGCCCCCTCGCCATGGCAAGAGGAAGGAGAAAGCAAGAACGGGGAGAAGCAAGTGATGAAGGATTGAGAGGCGCCATTCCTCCCGCCCCCCTCTTTATAAAGGGGTGGAGGCGAGGCTCAGCTGCCCCTCTCGACCAATCCGGCCCGTTGAAGTGACCACAGGAGGGGCCGTTGACCGCCCTCCCGCTCAATTAAAGGCGCATGGGAATCGGCCCGCATGCGCACGGCTTCCCATATCCTGCGCGCCTGTCATTCGCTCTGCATCATGCATGCAACGAACATGGCGTAAAGGGCGGGAGCAATAGGATGCGTGGAGCGACGGTTCCCGAGTAAGGGCAGTAAATGAGCAGCGGCCCTGCGATCTCAAAGAGACATGCAAGCCACCTCTTTACTGTCCACCGCAAGATGACGCCAACATGCTTCGGTCACACATGCCCGCGGAACCCCACGTCACACTTTCAATGCTGGTCATGGAGGAAGCGCAGCGGACGAAGCAGTTACCATGGTAAAATCCGCCCTGCCTGCCCGCGCACCATTCTGGGCCTGGCGCAACAACGTGTCACACTTATGTATGGCACGGGCCCGGGGGCTCCTGTCGGTGTACAAAAGTAGGGGCTCTGCTTTTGACCCCTTTTACTTGTGCACGGGCAGTCGGAGCCACCCGCCACGGCCATGCATAGTAGGGCAAGGGAGGGAAGCCAGAGAGAAGCCGAAAGCCCAAGACAAACGAAGCAGCGACAAGGACCAAGGCCACAGAGATCGGATGGACGAAGCAGGTTCCCCCGGCAAGGATCCTTGCCGGGGCAGCCTCAGCAGCCCCGGCAAGACCCTTGCCGGGGCAGCTCGCCCACACCAGTGGAGCGAGCCACCTTCAAGCCCACGAACGCTAGCAAACGCGTTGGGGCAGGGCTCGGGAGGCACCTCCGTGGTGGCATGGAAATATTTGTGAAGACAAAGAATACTCAATCAGATGAGGATTGAAAGACAACAATCCTCGACAGGGTTCCTGCCAAGGAAGCCCACAAGACCCCCGGCAAGGTCCTTGCCGGGGACAACAGTGCGCCATGACAAGACCCTTGCCGGGCCACCCGGCAAGGCCCTCACCAAGGGCGCCAGCGAGGCCACTGCGAGGCCCACACCAGCCAAGTCTCCGCCACCGATCGCATGCAGCTGCTGAGCCAACCAGCTGGGCAGGCACCTGCGTGGCAGCATGCAGCCCTTCGTGGAGGCTCCACCACCACGCCACCTCAGCTGCTTTCCTGCCTACATGGCACTGCATGCATCGCTGGCCAGGGCGCGTGTCAAAGCAAGGAGGAGCGGCAACGGACAGGACGGGCCTCGCCCCCGTCCCCGATAAAGTGAAGGGACACCTAAGCCTCGCATTAAATGTGCCTTGTCCTGTAATACCAGCGATAAACTCGCAGCACTGTAGAACTTTCCACCTCCTGTGTGCCACTGTGGCAGCCCCTTCCGCCTATAAAAAGAGGCCCATGGCGCACTGGAAAATGATTCGGCTCTTTGGAACCAGGCAGCACCCTTAGCTAGTTCGAGAGCTCAAGAACACTGAATACAACCACCAAAGCAGGATAAATGTTTATTGTTCATCCTAGAGGCAATAATAAAGTTATTATTTATTTCCTTATTACATTATAAATGTTTATTGTTCATGCTAGAATTGTATTAACCAGAAACTTAGTACATGTGTGAATACATAGACAAAACATAGTGTCCCTAGTATGCCTCTACTTGACTTGCTCGTTAATCAAAGATGGTTATGTTTCCTAACCATAGACATGTGTCATCATTTGATGAACGAGATCACATCATTAGGAGAATGATGTGATGGATATGACCCATCCGTTAGCTTAGCATTTTGATCGTTATAGTTTCATTGCTACTGCTTTCTTCATGACTTATACGTGTTCCTCTGACTATGAGACTATGCAACTCCTGAATATCAGAGGAACACCTTGTGTGCTATAAAACTTCACAACATAAATGGGTGATTATAAAGATGCTCTACAAGTGTATCAGAAGGTGTTTTGTTGGGTTGGCATAAATCGAGATTAGGATTTGTCACTCCGTGTTCCAGAGAGGTATCTCTGGGCCCTCTCGATAATGCTCGTCACTATAAGCCTTGCAAGCAATGTGACTAATGAGTTAGTTGCGGGATGAAGCATTACGGAAAGAGTAAAGAGACTTGTCAGTAACGAGATTAAACTAGGTATGATGATACCGATGATCGAATCTCGAGAAAGTAACATACCGGTGAAAAAGGGAACAATGTATGTTGTTATGCGGTTTGACCGATAAAGATCTTCGTAGAATATGTAGGAGCCAATATAAGCATCCAGGTTCCGCTATTGGTTATTGACTGCAGATGTGCTTCAATCATGTCTACATAGTTCTCAAACCCGTAGGGTCCTCACGCTTAACGTTCGATGATGATATGCATTAGGAGTTTTGTGTTTTGATGACTGGAGTTTGTTCGAAGTCCCAGATGAGATCACAGATGTGACGAGAAGTCTCGAAATGGTCGAGACACAAATATTGATATATTGGACTATGTTATTTGGACACCAAAAGTGTTCCGAGTGGTTTCGGGTAAAAAGAGAGTGCAAGAGGGGTTACCGGAACCCCCCGGGGGAACTAATGGGTCACCATGGGCCTTAGTGGAGAGAGAGGAGGGCCGCCAGGGCAGGTCGCGCCCCCCTAGCAGTCTGGATTGGACAAGGGAAGTGGGGCGGCGCCCCCTTTCCTACTCCCTCTCCCTCTCCTTCCTTCCCCCTCTCTTCCTTGTGGAGGAATCCTACTAGGACTAGTAGTCCTAGTAGGACTCCCTCTCCTTAGGTGTTCCCCTAGGGTCGGCCGGCCTCCCCCTCCCTCCTTTATATACGGGGGCAGGGGGCACCCTAGAACACATAAGTTTCTCTTAACCGTGTGCGGTGCAGCCCCCCTCCACAGTTACACACCTCGATCATACCATCGTAGTGCTTAGGTGAAGCCCTGTGTTGGTAACATCATCATCACCGTCACCACACCATCGTGCTGACGGAACTCACCCTCGTCCTCAACTGGATCAAGAGCACGAGGGGTGTCATCGAGCTGAACATGTGCTGAACGTGGAGGTGCCGTATGTTCGGTACTTGGATCGGTTGGATCACGAAGAAGTTAGACTACATCAACCGCGTTACTAAAACACTTTCACTTTCATTCTATGAGGGTACGGGCACACACTCTCCCCTCTCATTGCTATGCATCTCCTAGATAGATCTTGCATGATCTTAGGATTTTTTTTGATTACCGCCATCCAAGCTAGGTCTATGCGTAGATGTTTTATGCACGAGTAAAACACAAAGAGTTGTGGGTGATAATAGTCATACTGCTTACCACCAACGTCTTACTTTGATTCAATGATATTGTTGGATGAAGCGGCCCGGACCGACATTACATGACCGCGTTCATGAGACTGGTTCTACCGACGTGCTTTTGCACATAGGTGGCTCGCGGGTGTCTGTTTCTCGAACTTTAGTTGAATCGAGTTTGACTATGGCCGGTCCTTGTTGAAGGTTAAAACAACACACTTGACGAAAAATCATTGTGGTTTTGATGCATAGCTAAGAACAGTTCTGGCTAGAAGCCCGTAGCAGCCACCTAAAACTTGCAACAACAAAGTACAGGACGCCTAACTTGTTTTTGCAGGGTGTTGGTGTCAAAACCGGTGGATCTCGGGTAGGGGGTCCCAAACTGTGCATCTAAGGCTAATGGTAACAGGAGGCGAGGGCCATAATGTTTACCCAGGTTCGGGCCCTCTCTTTGGAGGTAATACCTTACTTCCTGCTTGATTGATCTTGATGAATATGAGTATTACAAGATTTGATCTACCACGAGATCGTAATGGCTAAACCCTAGAAGCTAGCTTATGATTGTGATCGTTCTTGTCCTACGGACCAAACCCTCCGGTTTATATAGACACCAGAGGGGGCTAGGGTTACACAAAGTCGGTTACAAATAAAGGAATCTACATATCCGAATTGCCAAGCTTGCCTTCCATGCAGAGGAGAGTCCCATCCGGACACATGACAAAGTCTTCTATCTTCTATCTTCATAGCCCAACAGTCCGACCCATGTATATAGTCCGGCTGTCCGAGGACCCCTTAATCATGGACTCCCTCACAGGGCTTGCTGTGATGTGATATGGTCAAGACATGATGTGATATAATTTGTTGTATGAGATGATCATGTTTCATAACAAAGTCATCGGCAACTGGTAGGAGCCATATGGTTGTCGCTTTATTGTATGCAATGCAATCACCATGTATTTGTTTTACTTTATCACTAAGCGGTAGCGATAGTCGTAGAAGCAATTGTTGGCGAGACGACAACGATGCTACGATGGAGATCAAGGTGTCGTGCCGGTGACGATGGAGATCATGATGATGCTTCGGTGATGGAGATCGTGAGCACAAGATTATGATGGCCATATCATGTCACATATTTTGATTGCATGTGATGTTTATCTTTTATGCATCTTATTTTGCTTAGTACGGTGATAGCATTATAAGATGATCCCTTACTAAATTTCAAGGTATAAGTGTTCTCCTAAGTATGGACCGTTGCTACAGTTCATCGTGCCGAGACACCATGCGATGATCGGGTGTTACAAGCTCTACGTTCACATACAATGGGTGCAAGCTAGTTTTGCACATGCAGAATACTCGGGTTAAACTTGACGAGCCTAGCATATGCAGATATGGCCTCAGAACACTAAGACCGAATGGTCGAACGTGAATCATATAGTAGATATGATCAACGTAGTGATGTTCACCATTGAAAGCTACTCCATCTCACGTGATGATCGGACATGGTTTAGTTGATTTGGATCACGTGATCATTTAGATGACTAGAGGGATGTCTATCTAAGTGGGAGTTCTTAAGTAATATGATTAATTGAACTTTAATTTATCATGAACTTAGTCCTCATAGTTATTTTGCATGTCTATGATATTGTAGATCAATGGCCCGTGCTACCATTCCTTTGAATTTTAGCATTCCTAAAGAAAGCTAAGTTGAAAGATGATGGCAGCAACTACACAGACTGGGTCTGTAACATGAGGATTATACTCATTGATGCATAGAAGAATTACGTCATGGAAGCACCGCTAGGTGCTAGGCCTACCGCAGACGCTACTGATGATGTTAAGAACGTCTGGTAGAGCAAAGCTGATGACTACTCGATAGTTCAGTGTGCCATGCTTTACGTCTTAGAATCGGGAATTCAAAGACGTTTCGAACGTCATGGAGCATATGAAATGTTCCAAGAGTTGAAGTTAATATTTCAAGCAAATGCCCGAGTTGAGAGATATGAAGTCTCCAACAAGTTCTATAGCTCTAAAATGGAGGAGAATAGTTCTGTCAGTGAACACATACTCAGAATGTCTGGGTACCATAACCAATTGACTCAGCTGGGAGTTAATCTTCCTGATGATAGTGTCATTGATAGAGTTCTTCAATAACTGCCACCAAGCTATAAAGGCTTCGTGATGAACTATAATACGCAAGGGATGAACAAGACAATTCTTGAGCTCTTCGCAAAGCTAAAGGCTGTGGAGGTAGAAATAAAAAAGGAGCATCAAGTGTTGATGGTCAACAAGACCACTAGTTTCAAGAAAAAGGGCAAAGGGAAGAAGGGGAACTTCAAGAAGAATGGCAAGAAAGTTGCTGCTCAGGAGAAGAAACCCAAGTCTGGACCTAAGCCTGAAACTAAGTGCTTCTACTGCGAAGGGACTGGTCACTAGAAGCGGAACTACCCCAAGTATTTGGCGGGTAAGAAGGATGGCAAAGTGAAAGGTATATTTGATATACATGTTATTGATGTGTACCTTACTAATTCTCGTAGTAGGGCTTGCGTATTTGATACTGGTTCTGTTGCTCATATTTGCAACTCGAAATATGGGATACGGATTAAACAAAGATTGGCTAAGGATGAGGTGACGATGCACGCGGGAAATGGTTCCAAGGTTGATGTGATCGCCGTCGGCACGCTACCTCTACATCTACCTTCGGGATTAGTTTTAGACCTGAATAATTGTTATTTGGTGCCAGCGTTGAGCATGAACATTATATCTGGATCTTGTTTGATGCGAGACGGTTATTCATTTAAATCAGAGAATAATGGTTGTTCTATTTATATGAGTAATATCTTTTATGGTCATGCATCCTTGCCGAGTGGTCTATTTTTGTTGAATCTTGATCATGATGATATACATGTTCATAATATTGAAGCCAAAAGATGCAAAGTTGATAATCATAGTGCAACTTATTTGTGGCACTACCACTTAGGTCATATCAGTGTAAAGCGCATTAAGAAACTCCATGCTGATGGGCTTTTGGAATCACTTGATTATGAATCACTTGGTGCTTGCGAACCGTGCCTCGTGGGCAAGATGACTAAAACTCTGTTCTACGGAACAATGGAACGAGCTAATGACTTATTGGAAATAATACATACCGATGTATGCGGTCCAGTGAGTGTTGTGGCTCGTGGCAGGTATCGTTATTTTATTACCTTCCCAGATGATTTGAGCAGATATGGTTATATCTACTTAATGAAGCATAAGTCTTAAACATTTGAAAAGTTCAAAGAATTTCAAAGTGAAGTGGAAAATCATCGTAACAAGAAAATAAAGTTTCGACGATCTGATCATGGAGGTGGATATTTGAGTTACGAGTTTGGTCTTCATTTGAAACAATGTGGAATAGTTTCACAACTTACGCCACCTGGAACACCAAAGAGAAATGGTGTGTCCGAATGTCGTAACCGTACTTTATTGGATATGGTGCGACCTATGATGTCTCTTATTGATTTACTGCTATCGTTTTGGGGTTATGCTTTAGAGACGGCTGCATTCACTTTAAATAGGGCACCATCAAAATCCATTGAGACGACGCCTTATGAACTGTGGTTTGGCAAGAAACCAAAGTTGTTGTTTCTTAAAGTTTGGGGCTGCGATGCTTATGTGAAAAATCTTCAACCTGAAAGCTCGAACCCAAATCGGAGAAGTGTGTCTTCATAGGATACCCAAAGGAAACTGTTGGGTACACCTCCTATCACAGATCCAAAGGAAAGATGTTCGTTGCTAAGAATGTATCCTTTCTAGAGAAGGAGTTTCTCTCAAAAGAAGTGAGTGTGAGGAAAGTAGAACTTGATAAGGTAATTGTACCTTCTCCTGAATTGGAAAGTAGTTCATCACAAAAATCAGTTCCAGTGATTCCTACACCAATTAGTGATGAAGCTAATGATGATGATCATGAAACTTCAGATCAAGTTACTACAGAACCTCATAGGTCTTCCAGAGTACGGTCCGCACCAGAGTGGTACGGTAATCCAGTTCTAGAAGTCATGTTACTAGACCATGGTGAACCTACGAGCTATGAGGAAGTGATGATGAGCCCAGATTCCGCGAAATGGCTTGAGGCCATGAAATCTGAGATGGGATCCATGTATGAGAACAAAGTGTGGACTTTGGTGGATTTGCCCGATGATCGGCAAGCCATAGAAAATAAATGGATCTTCAAGAAGAATACCGACACTGACGGTAATGTTACTGTCTACAAAGCTTGGCTTGTTGCGAAAGGTTTTCAACAAGTTCAAGGAGTTGACTATGATGAGACTTTCTCACCCGTAGCGATGCTTAAGTCCATCCGAATCATGTTAGCAATTGCTGCATTTTATGATTATGAAATTTGGCAGATGGATGTCAAAACTGCATTTCTGAATGGATTTCTCGAAGGAGAGTTGTATATGATGCAACCGGAAGGTTTTGTCGATCCAAAGGATGCTAACAAAGTGTGCAAGCTCCAGCGATCCATTTATGGACTGGTGCAAGCCTCTTGGAGTTGGAATAAATCTTTTGATAGTGTGATCAAAGCATATGGTTTTATACAAACTTTTGGAGAAGCCTTTATTTACAAGAAAGTGAGTTGGAGCTCTGTAGCATTTCTAATATTATATGTGGATGACATATTGTTGATTGGAAATGATATAGAATTTCTGGATAGCATAAAGGGATACCTGAATAAGAGTTTTTCAATGAAAGATCTCGGTGAAGCTGCTTACATATTGAGCATCAAGATCTATAGAGATAGATTAAGACGCTTAATTGGACTTTCACAAAGCACATACCTTGATAAATTTTTGAAGAAGTTCAAATTCAGTCAAAGAAAGGCTTCTTGCCTGTGTTACAAGGTGTGAAGTTGAGTCAGACTCAATGCCCGACTACTGCAGAAGATAGAGAGAAAATGAAAGTCATTCCCTATGCTTCAGCCATAGGTTCTATCATGTATGCAATGTTGTATACTAGACGTGTTGTGTGCCATGCTATAAGTATAGCAGGGAGGTACCAAAGTAATCCCGGAGTGGAGCACTGGACAACGGTAAAGAACATCGTGAAATACCTAAAAAGGACTAAGGATATGTTTCTTGTTTATGGAGGTGACAAAGAGCTCGTTGTAAACGGTTACATCGATGCAAGCTTTGACACCGATCCAGACGACTCTAAGTCGCAATTCGGATATGTATTTTTATTGAATGGTGGAGCTGTCAGTTGGTGCAGTTCCAAGCAAAGCTTCATGGCAGGATTTATGTTTGAAGCGGAGTACATAGCTACTTCGGAAGCAGCAAATGAAGGAGTCTGGATGAAGGATTTCATATCCAATCTAGGTGTCATACCTTGTGCATCGGGTCCAATAAAAATCTGTTGTGACAATACTGGTGCAATTGCCTTGGCAAAGGAATCCAGATTTCACAAGAGAACCAAGCACATCAAGAGAAGCTTCACTTCCATCCGTCATCAAGTGTTGGAAGGGGACATAGAGATTTGCAAGATACATATGGATCTGAATGTTGCAGACACGTTGACTAAGCCTCTTCCATGAGCAAAACATGATCAGCACCAAAACTCCATGGGTGTTAGAATCATTACTTAGTAATCTAGATTATTGACTCTAGTGCAAGTGGGAGACTGAAGGAAATATGCCCTAGAGTCAATAATAAAGTTATTACTTATTTCCTTATTACATGATAAATGTTTATTATTCATGCTAGAATTGTATTAACCGGAAACTTAGTACATGTGTGCATACATAGACAAAACATAGTGTCCCTAGTATGCCTCTACTTGACTAGCCCGTTAATCAAAGATGGTTATGTTTCCTAACCATAGACACGTGTTGTCATTTGATGAATGAGATCACATCATTAGGAGAATGATGTGATTGTTGGGGAACGTAGTAATAATTCAAAAAAATCCCCACGTGTCACATAGATCAATCTAGGAAATGCTAGCAACGAGAGAGAGAGAGAGGGAGTGCATCTTCATACCCTTCAAGATCGCTAAGAGGAAGCGTTAAAAGAACATAGTTGATGGAGTCATACTCGCGGCGATTCAAATCGCGGAAGATCCGATCTAGCATCGAACAGACGGCGTGAGGGAGTCCCGGACTAGGGGGTGTCCGGACAGCAGAACTATCATGATCAGCCGGACTCCAAGACTATGAAGATACAAGATTGAAGACTTCGTCCTGTGTCCGGATGGGACTTTCCTTGGCGTGGAAGGCAAGCTTGGCGATACAGATATGTAGATCTCCTACCATTGTAACCGACTCTGTGTAACCCTAGCCCTCTCCGGTGTCTATATAAACCGGATGGCTTTAGTCCGTAGGACGAGCAACAATCATACCATAGGCTAGCTTCTAGGGTTTAGCCTCCTTGATCTCGTGGTAGATCTACTCTTGTAACACACATCATCAATATTAATCAAGTAGGAAGTAGGGTTTTACCTCCATCAAGAGGGCCCGAACCTGGGTAAAACATCGTGTCCCTTGTCTCCTGTTACCATCCGCCTAGACGCACAGTTCCGGACCCCCTACCCGAGATCCGCCGGTTTTGACACCGACATTGGTGCTTTCATTGAGAGTTCCTCTGTGCCGTCGCAATCAGGAAGGATGCCTTTTCCCGTCTTTAAGGACGGCGCTGTCATCAAGGGAGCTTTGGCCGCCGGCCAAACTATCCGGCTAGGTGGTTTTCTTATGACCGCCTGTTCGGCCACCGCTCCGATGATGACCTCTTAGGTCATCAAAAGCGATCTTCACGTCAGCTCGGAATTCGTCGAGCAGCTAGATCCGATTGAGCTCTCCTCCGTAAACGAGCTCTTAGATCACATCGCCGCCCTGGGAGTCGCTACAGACTACGATCAGATTGGTCTTAAAACTGATCTGAGAGAAATTAACTCTCCCCAGGCTACCCACCACGTTGTTGTGGTAGAGGAACAATGCGGCGACTCTTCTTATATGTTAAAAACCATCTATGTCCGGATTCCCGATCCCTCCATGTCGTATTCCAGCGGAGGGACGGACGTCAATAAAATACTGAACCTAAAGTCAGGCATCGGACCAGATTTGTTGGAAGGCATCCAACAAGCCAAGCTTCCAAATCCGGAAACTTCTTGGCCTTTGAGCCTTAGATCGGGCGGGGTTCTGAACTTAATTCCACCCGCCCACCCAAACATAAGCGATCTATCTCAAATACGGCAAGAGCCCGATGAAACAGTACATCATTACTGGGCCAGATTCCTCCTGGTTATGAACAGGATAAAGGACTGCCGTGAAGAAAGCGCTATTTCAATTTTTTGCAACAATTGCACGGACAAGGGAATCATAAACGCCATAAGTCGTCGTGAAGTTACACGCTTCGCCGACCTAGCGACCATTGTACAAAAATACTGTGCGATGGAGAGCGCCTGGAAAACCGAAACCAAGTTTTGGGACAATCCGGCCCTGAATACAACCTCAGTCCGAAATAAAAGGGTGCGTCATACTCAAGCACCTGGGTTAAAAACCAAAAAGCAAAAAACCCCTAAAGGGCAGGGAACCGTACTGGCGTGATGGCTCAACGGACCCTGTAAAATCCACAGTATGGAGGGCGCCACTCCAACACATAGCCTTCGAGCATGTTGGATACTACAGCAGG
This sequence comes from Triticum dicoccoides, assembly GCF_002162155.2. Lineage (NCBI taxonomy): Eukaryota > Viridiplantae > Streptophyta > Magnoliopsida > Poales > Poaceae > Triticum > Triticum dicoccoides. Next base: position 460,138,957 of record NC_041381.1, on the reverse strand, counting down.
TGGCCAAAAGTGGCAAAGGCTGTCTAGCCCCGGACAACCAGCCCAACAGTACCAGTACGTTATTAACAGTCTTCGAGACTTTCGCATCACATAACATGCGGAAATGAACAATCCGCAGCCTCGCCGAAGACTACCAAGTAGCAACAACAAATCCATGGAGCGACACGGCTATCACCTTCAACGCCAGCAACGAACCTAAATTCCGAATAGCTCGAGCACCAGCCGCATTGGTCCTCAGTCCGATAGTGGACGGCTTTCGTCTTACCAAGGTACTGATGGATGGCGGCAGCGGATTAAACCTCATCTATGAGGAAACCCTTCAAAAAAATGGAAATTGACTGGAGCCGCATTGAGCGAAGCAGCACAACCTTCAGGGGAATAATCCCTAGTCGAGAAGTACGCTGCACGAGAAAAATCACACTAGATGTAGTGTTCGGCTCGCCGAACAACTACAAGTCCGAAGAGGTCACGTTCCAAGTGGCCCCATTCGGCAGCGGATATCACGCCTTGTTAGGGCGAGAGGCATTCACAATCTTCCAAGCTATACCCCATTACGGGTACATGAAGCTCAAAATGCCCGGGCCCAATGGAATAATCACTCTCGTCAGTGATCCAGATATAGCAGTCTGCGCTGAAAATAAGACAACCGCGCTAGCCCTAGAGGCATTATCCGAAGCCCTAGCGGCAGAGGAAATCACTGCGCTGCGCTCCACGGTGGATAGGGACGATGTGATACTCGACAAGAGGTCTAAGTCCACCTCTTTTAAACCAGCAGACGAAATAGTCAAATTCCAGGTCCATCCAACGGACCCCACAAAGACGGCCTCCATTGGGGCACAATTAAATCCGGATGTAGAAGCCGCACTACGAGAATTCCTTCGGGAAAATTGGGACATTTTCGCCTGGCATCCTTTAGATATGCCAGGAATCCCATGCAGGCTGGTAGAACACAGCCTAAACATCCTAAAAGGATTCAAGCCAGTCAAACAGGCTCTTCGGCGATTTTCCGAACCCAAAAGACAGGCAATGGGAGAGGAGCTAGCCAAACTCTTAGAAGCCGGATTCATCAGAGATATAAAACATCCGGACTGGCTAGCCAACCCGGTAATAGTACCAAAGAAGGACAAATCCTGGCGCCTTTGTGTTGATTTCAAAGACCTTAACAAGGCCTGTCCAAAGGACCCTTTCCCTCTCCCTCGCATCGACCAAATCATCGATGCTACCGCAGGGCACGATTCATTGTGCTTCCTCGACGCATACTCCGGATACCATCAAATCAAGATGGCGGAAAAAGACCAGGCCGCAACGACATTCATTACTCCATACGGACCATTCTGCTTCAACACAATGCCCTTCGGACTCAAAAATGCCGGCGCAACATATCAGCGCATGATTCAGACATGTCTGGCCACCCAGATAGGCAAAACAGTAGAGGCATACGCAGACGATGTGGTCGTCAAGACCAAACACGTCGAAACTCTAGTAGACGACTTGAGGGTGACATTCGACAATCTCCAAGCATATGACATTAAGCTCAACCCGGAAAAATGTGTTTTCGGCGTACCAGCCGGAAATCTCTTGGGCTTCATTGTATCCGGTAGAGGAATTGAAGCAAACCCAGCCAAGATCCGAGCTCTATCACAATTGGATATCCCAAAAGACCTCAAGCAAATACAAAAACTAACTGGATGCGTGGCGGCTCTAAGCCGCTTCATCTCCCGTTTGGGAGAAAAGGCACTGCCCCTCTATCGCCTCCTCCAGCGCACCGAACATTTCGAATGGACGGATGCTGCCACGGCCGGACTCGAAGAAATTAAGACCGTATTGGCAACAAATCCGGTCCTGGCCGCGCCCAACCTGGGCGAACCGATGTTGTTATATATCGCAGCAACACATCAAGTTGTCAGCGTGGTACTCGTCGTCGAACGAGAAACAGAAGGGCACAAATTCCCTCTTCAAAAACCAGTGTACTACGTATCCACTGTCTTAACTCCATGCAAGTCCAGGTACCCACATTATCAAAAGATAGCATATGCGGTGTTCATGGCATCCCGGAAGCTGTGACACTACTTTCAAGAGTGTTCCATAACGATAGCCTCCGAAGTACCTCTCAACGATATTATAAACAATCGCGACGCAACGGGCAGGATTGCAAAATAGGCCATTGAGCTCTTACCATTTGACATAACCTACAAACCATGGCGAGCTATCAAGTCGCAAGTTCTGGCTGACTTCATCGCCGAATGGACCGAAGCCGAACTCCCTAAAGAGTACGACGCATACTCCAATTGGATCATGCATTTCGACGGCTCTAAAATGTTGGCTGGCTTGGGGGCTGGCGTCGTCTTGACGTCCCCAACCGGAGGCACAGTCCAATACGTGCTTCAAATAATGTACACGGACTCCAACAATGCAGCCGAATACGAGGCCCTTCTACATGGCCTCCGGATGGCAATCTCCATGGGTATTCAACGCCTAGAGGTGCGCGGGGATTCAAACCTCGCAATATCCCAAGTAAATGGAGTCTTTGACGCCAAGGATCCGAAAATGGCAGCCTACCGTAACACCATCCTAAAAATGTCAGCCCGGTTCGAAGGACTCGAATTCCACCATGTAGCCCGGGATAATAACCAGGCAGCAGACATGTTGGCACGCATCTCCGCAAAACGTGACGCCTTCCCTCCAAACATCTTCCTGGAGCGGCTCTTTAAGCCATCCGTATTATGGGAAGAGGAGTCCGGAAATAACAATCCGGAACCAACTGCATCACCTAACGCAGAACATTCTGACACAATCGGCGGCTCAGCCAATGAAATAACAGATTCAGCCCACGAAATACTGGCAGTAATTGCCCCATGGACGGAACCATTCCTAGCCTACTTAATTAGGCAGGAACTTCCCAAAGACCAAAATGAGGCCCGCTGCATAGTTCGGTGATCTAAAGCCTACAAGGTCCATGAGGGAGAACTTTATAAGAAAAGCACAACCGGAGTCCTTCAAAGGTGTATCTCCGAAGAGGAAGGGCGAAATCTCCTGGCTGAAATTCACGCCGGACTCGGCGGGCACCACGCTGCCACCCGGGCCCTTGTAGGCAAGGCCTTCCATACAGGATTTTATTGGCCGACCGCTCGGGCAGATGCTCAGGACTTAGTCCAACGATGCGTCAGTTGCCAACTCTTTGCTAATCAGAGACACATGCCACCCACCGCCCTCAAAACTATACCCATTACTTGGCCGTTCGCGGTCTGGGGGCTTGACATGGTTGGACCCCTTAAAGGGGGAACCCACAAGCATAAATACTTATTGGTCATGGTGGACAAATTCACCAAATGGATAGAGGCCAAGCCGGTCAAAACGACAAAATCCGAACCTGTGATAGACTTCATATCCGGGGTAGTACACCGTTTTGGCGTCCCCCACAGCATCATCACTGATAACGGCACGAATTTCACGGTCGACGAGGTTAAACTCTGGTGCAAAAACATGGGCATCAAGCTCGACTACGCTTCAGTCTACCACCCTCAAACTAATGGTCAAGTGGAACGAGCAAATGGTCTAATCATGAGCGGCATCAAACCCAGATTAGTGCGGTCCCTCACAGAATCTAACACGCACGGGATAGAGGAGCTCGACTCCGTACTCTGGGGGCTGCGGACCACGCCAAACCACACAACCGGATTCACACCATTTTTTATGGTATACGGCGCCGAGGCAGTTTTGCCCAGCGATATAATTCATGACTCACCTCGCGTGCGCATGTACGAGGAAAGAGAAGCCGAGTTGGATCGGCAGGACAGTTTGGACGCTTTAGAGGAGGAGCGCGACGTGGCAAAACCCCGTTCCGCATTCTATCAACAGCAGTCTCGAAGATATCAAAGCAGAGAAGTACGGGCCAAAACTTACAATGTTGGCGAGCTAGTTCTACGCCTGCCGGACAAGAAAAAGGACAAACTTAAGCCCAAATGGGAAGGTCCCTTCATCATCGACCAAGTCCTTACTGGCGGTGCATACCGTCTACGCAACGCATCTGACAACCGACTCGAGCCAAACCCATGGAACGCAGCCTGTCTCCGAAGATTTTACGCCTAGCGCCGGACTCAGGGTTCGTCTCCTTCCTCCGTCCACCTTTCATGTTTTTTTGCTGTCTTTGTTTTCCCTCCTTTTTCCTCCTTCTTTCAGTACAAACCTCTTGAGGGCTAATCTGCGCTTTGTTTGCACTCACTCAATTTGCTACTCGCACTCGTTATACCTGGGGGCTTCTTTAAACAGAAGCTTATTTATATGGGCTTCATGCCCACCACATGTGTCACACTTCCGCATGTACCTTTTAATCACCATTATATGCATCGATATGACTTAAGTTTTGGCCAAGCCGGGTTGCCTGGCTCCTGTGCTTACCCCTACGTTCCCGATTGTTCGGTTAGGAGGTAAAGGCAGCACCTCTGCGATTGTTACTGCCGGGTCAGCCGGATGTGTACCTCAGACTGGGTGAAGCCGAAGGCTAGCGTTCTTAAGGGAATATTCGGTCGGTGACCTGAAAGATGATTTATTACTTACTTATTTATCTGCCCCCAGATGCTTTTTCTGCTATTTTCGCAGTCCGGACATGCACTTTAGGGCATGCCTCCCAGGGAAAGGAACCCTTAACGGAACTATTCTCCCTGGAAGATGTTTCTTACTAACCATGTAATATAACATAGCTAGTTGGGCACTTGTCTGATAAAGCAATTATGACCCCTACGTCTTGTCTCCATGCATGCCCCGGTTCTTTTATAACCGTAAGGGTATTCGGACACACTCCGGATTGTTGGGTCCCGAGGTTGAAGCGAAAAGGTCCGCAAAGGCAAACGATCTACAATCCGGCTAGAAGGCATTTTACATGTCATTTTAAAATTACATCATCAAACAGACTGATTGTACTCCTCTTCAATCCCATCTAACAGGCTGTCTAATTTACAGTCCTGTTGGGAATATTTCACGGCCAAGTCTACTTGGCCGTACATCAAGCTCACAGGGATCTCCTTCCCATCGGGCCCCACAGGTCCGACCTCGGCCATGTGGTTTGGGTCAGCCTTCGGGTACTGCGTCTTCACCATGGCCCAGGCCTTCCTGGCACCTTGACGGCAGGCCGGCATCTTCCACAGACGGAGACGTCGCCGTACTCCCTGAAGCTTCTCAGCAAGCCCTCCAAGGCCCTCAGGTAGAGAGACGGAAGGCCATAAGGCCTGAACGACGCCGCTCATCGCCTGCCGAACACGTTCATGCAGTTGCAGCAGCTCGGGAAGAGGGTCCCCATGGAACTAGGCATCTCCTCCGCCGGACGACCCATGAGCACACCTACAAACACATTTCTGTCAATCGACTTCCTCGCCGAACTCTTCTTTTCAAAAGAGTTTGCTCAAGCACTTACTATAAATGTCGCGACGAAGCCGCCGATTCTCCTTTACGGAGTTAGACAGCTGGACCCGAACATCTTTTAGTTCTTCGCCCAGCTGGGTGTTGGCATCTTGGAGTTTGTTCCTCTCCTGCTGCACCCTCATAAGCACCCTCTCGCCGGCCTTCAACTGGCGCAGCAGCTGTTGCTTGTCCGGATCTAGTCCGGCACCCTCTGCAATATTATTGTCAGACTATACACACGCGCCGCACTTCATAAACTACTTCTTTTTTCAAAATATGAATTACCAGAGGGGGTCTCCGTGGCTCCCCCGGCAGCGGCTAGTGCGGCCTCAAGTTGGGCCTTGCATTCTTGAAGCTCTTGAGACGGGTGGGTATTCTTCTCAGTAAGATCCTGCATAACAAATGATCCTTCAGTTAGTTTAACTATTTTAAGTCTTGGGGGCTACTGGCATATATAACTATTAAAATTCCTTACCCGTATGTCCTTTACATACTGCTCCGTGGCTCTGGTTAAACCATCTTGAGCAGCACGGAGGTGCGCGTCTCCCGCATTAAAGGCATTTAACGCCTCAGGGGAGAAACACGCGTCACGAAGAACTGTCCAACGGCGCCTGTGATTCAAGGCGCTCTCCACCTCAGACCTGGTGGCAGACAACCTGTCGGCATCCTCCGTTGGAGGAGCATCCGGCTCGCGCCTTGCGCTCGCCTCCCCCTCCGGACCAGGCATTGGAGCCTGGCTGGCGGAGGCTTGGTGGGCACCCTCTCCGGACTCAGTCCGGCGAGCGCTCTTTCTCCTAGAAGAATCATGAGCATTAATATGCCTCCCAGGAGTCTTTCCCTTAAAAAGACAATGGTGCACCATACCTTTGCGGCGACGTTTTGATTCGCGCCACACTCCTCTTCCGCCTGCTAGGCCGCACTGACCTTGTTTGGTTAGTTGCCGCGGGATCAGCTTCCCGCTGTGAAGGCACCTCCCACGAAGCACCATTGGTACAAGGTGGTCAGGAATAAGCATTAAAAAGGTAACGGTGTCAGGACTTCGGTCGTACTCACCTGGGAAGCCGGACATAAACCGGGGTAGTCAGCCGTAATGGCGACTAAAGCATTGTCTATGCTGAGCTGGTGGAACACCCCGTCAATCAAATCCACTTTTATGTCCGGATCCTCTTCGGAGGCCGGATCAAGTGATCTTCCCGGATCCTCGGGTTGTGGAGTTGGGCTTTCTATGCCCTCCACATCCCGACGCAGTTCCTGCGTTGAAATCATAAGGTAAGACACTTATCTTTGAAAGCGCGGATCGGATATATAAACGTCCGCTTACCCAGCTTCGAGGGTTATTCATGGAGAATCCATTCAATGGAATCGTGCGAAGAAAGTCCTCCTCCTCCCCCTTGTACAAGCCGGAAAGGATCTTCACCAGATCGGCGGCCGATCCCGGTCCCGTGCGGCCATGACGGGTGGCGTCATTCTCCCCGTTGAAATCCCACATGGGGTGGCCCCTATGTTGGTGCGGCTACACCCTTCGCATAATGCATGTGGCCATGACTCCAATCATGGTTAATCTGGAATGGGCTAGTAGCCGTATCCGGCCCATCAGATAGTGGACATCTTCCCGTTGAGGGCTCTGCGGGCGCCAACTCAGGCGTTTCTTTAGAGGAGCGTTGCTAAACTCCGGGGGCCGATCCGAACTGGATCCGGCAGCGGGGCGTGTTCCATATAGAACCACTACGAAGGCCAGTCTTCGGACGCCTTCTTCGGGGTTCCGGATAGATATCCGGTCCCGGCGATGCGCCATATTTCGGCTCCGCCCACTTGATATATCGACCCCTCGTGAGAATGGGGTACGAGGCAAAACATCCTCTTCCACAGCGCAAAATGGGGCTCGATGCCCAAGAATAGCTCGCAAAGAGCTACAAAGCCCGTGATGTGCAAAATGGAGGCAGGCGTGAGGTGGTGAAGTTGGAGTCCATAGAACTCCAGGAGCCCCCGGAGAAACGGATGTATAGGAAATCCGAGTCCCCTTATTAAGTAGGGGACGAAGCATACCCGCTCTCCTTTGGAGGGATTGGGGACGCTCTCCGCCTGCTTCCCACCCTTGTAGGTGGCCAATCCGGCTCGAACCGGAACCATAAAGGCCGGGGGAAGGTATCCCTCTGCTTGGAGCGTCACTAACTCGTTATGCGGGACTGAGCATCTCCTCCAATCTCCTAGCTGAGGACTGGGAGTGCGAGAAGAGGAGCCGCGTCGACTGTCCATGTTGGAATGGATTTTTTGTCAGATGCGCCTCGAGGAGTACTTGCGGAAGGAGGATGGTGTGATTTGGATCTGGATCCTCGCCTCTCTTATATGCAGCTTATTCACGCAGCAAGGGGGTAAAACGTAAGAATACCCTGGCTTTTCGCATTTGTGCGACACATGGAAGAAGGCCATTATTGGACGTAAAAGCCAAGGAGCGCAACATTTATGAAGCAACCGGACACTATCCGGCAAACACATGAAACATGAAGGAGAACCCGCCTTGCAGACGCCAAAGACAACATACGCGCCGGACTCGTCGTCATTGAAGCCTGGTTCAGGGGCTACTGAGGGAGTCCAGGACTAGGGGGTGTCCGGACAGCCGAACTATCATGATCAGCCGGACTCCAAGACTATGAAGGTGCAAGATTGAAGACTTCGTCCCGTGTCCGGATGGGACTTTCCTTGGCGTGGAAGGCAAGCTTGGCGATACGGATATGTAGATCTCCTACCATTGTAACTGACTCTGTGTAACCCTAGCCCTCTCCGGTGTCTATATAAACCGGATGGCTTTAGTCCGTAGGACGAACAACAATCATACCATAGGCTAGCTTCTAGGGTTTAGCCTCCTTGATCTCGTGGTAGATCTACTCTTGTAACACACACCATAATATTAATCAAGCAGGACGTAGGGTTTTACCTCCATCAAGAGGGCCCGAACCTAAACATCGTGTCCCTTGTCTCCTGTTACCATCCGCCTAGACGCACAGTTCGGGACCCCCTACCCGAGATCCGCCGGTTTTGACACCGACACGACGCCTCCGCATTCAACACATGTACAACCCGAGGACGCCTCCTCCTTGTTATCTAGCAAGGGGGGAAGAGAAGTTGAGGGAGAGCTCCGGTAGCACGACGACGTGGTGGTGGAGCTTGCGATTTTCCTGCAGGGCTTCGCCAAGCTCCACGGAGGAGGAGGAGGAGGTGTTGGAGGAGGGAGGGGCTGCGCCAGGGGAAGGGTATGGCTGCCCTCCCACCCCCTCACTATATATAGGAGAAAGGGGAGAGGGCACCGACCCCTCTAGATGGATCTAGAGGAGGGGACGGCGGCCAGGGGAAACCCTAGATGGGTTTGGGCGCCCCACCCCTAGTAAACTTTCCCCCAAGCCGGGAGGGGCGTCTGCCCTAGGGGTGGCGCCTGTCATGGTTCTAAGTCTGACAGTAGTGTAGGGGGGGGGTACTAAGGGAGATGCAAGATCCTAGCTATGGATTAGTTGTACACGCAAGAGTTTTACGAGTTCAGGCCCTTCTCGGAGGAAGTAACAACCCTACGTCTCGGTGCCCGGAGGCGGTCGACTGGATTATATGCGTGTGAGTTACAGGGGTGTGAACCCTTTACACTCAGGAGGGGGGTGGCTTATGTAGAGTTCGCCAGACCCCTCTGGCCCTTAGTTATGCAGGGTTTAAAGTACATTAAGATAGGGGGTTACTGGTAACGCCCACATAAAGTGCTATGAAGACCATAAAGGCTACTTAATGATAGACCGTTGCATGCAGAGTGACTTTAAATCTCCTGGCCCTCGAGTAGTTAGCTTCATGGTCGAGTGGTTATCTTCATGGTCGAGTGTCCTCGAGTCTGTCGAGTGGAACACCTCTAGGTCGACTGACAGGTGGTTTCTTTTAGAGATGTCCTTGGGTAGGGTAGTTTTGACAGGTGCATGACCCTACCCTAGGTACATAGCTTCATCATTAGCCCCCGAATGGATCGAGGTTTGAGTGGGGAAGGAGTTGAAAATTCTTCCAACCCATTTCTCATGCTATGAGTATGTCTTGTCTAGGATCAATGAACTTTAGGTGACAACATCAACTTCTTTTTCAGTCACCTTGATCCATTCTTTGTATTTGTCGAGTGAAGTTTTCGGTTGGAGATCTCCGAGCGACAGAGTGGGGGAGATCTTCCGCCTGACGAGTTGTTCTGCAAGCCGCGGATTTTGTGGGATTCGAATTTTGGGAAGTGCGCGGGACGGGGCATAGCCGCAGCAATTGGACGGGATAAGGCAGGAATGCCTCGATCTCCATGCCACCTTTTTCGCCACGTATCACGCGCGTGACTGTTGCGGGATTTGACAGGATCGTCCGGGCCAACATGTCAGCCACTCGGAAGCAGCCTTATATAAAGCGCAGGACGGGGGTTTTTCAATAGTGCGCCCTCATTCCCCCCTCTTCTCCAGATTTCTCCACCGCGTTCGCTTCTACCTCAGTGCCGCTGCTCCGTGCGTGCTGCGCCGGCGACGATGGTGAAGGAGAAGATGGCGGCCCTGGAATGGGCGAAGAAAGCAACGATGAAGGTGAAGGGGAGGGGAACCAGTCAGAGTGGCTCTTCATCAAGGACCGGCCTGCCACCAGGCTGGATCCAGGGCGACTGGATCCGCTCGACAATTAGTCAGGCGGATCTCGACGACCTGGCTGACGGAGGGCTGATCCCCCATGGATCAGCACGGCTCCCGGGGAGGGAGTCTGAGCCGCAGCCTCAGGAGGGTGAGTGCGTTCTTCTGGCCACCCACGTCGACCGTGGGTTTTCTTTGCCGCCCCACCCTTTCTTTCGGGGGTTTCTGAATTTGTTTGGGGCACAACTCCACCACTTCACACCCAACACCATAATGTACCTCGCCGCCTATGTGTCTTTGTGCGAGTGCTTCTTGGGTTGCCGGCCTCACTGGGGTCTCTTTAAGCACATCTTCACCTGTCGCTCCCAGACGGTGAAGAAGGCAAATCCGAGTGACGAGAGGACACATGTGATTCAGATGTGTGGGGGCCTTGGGATCCAGTTGAGAGGGAAAAGTTCTTTTCCGACCATGGTTTTGCCTGACTCCGTCCATGGGTGGCAGTCGACTTGGTTTTACTACAAGGACCAGCCGATGCCAGGGCAGTCGACTGGGCTCCCTCCCTTTTCCATGGACGAGTGAGGAAGCCCTCCTCTTTGAAGGTGGTCCCGGAGGATAAGGCGCAGGTGAGGGTGCTGGTCGAGCGTGTCGTGCAGCTCACTCGCGACGGGGTGACTGGTATGGACCTCCTGGAGGTCTTCCTCCGGCGGTGCATCCAGCCGCTCCAATTTCGAGATCATCCTATGTGGATGTATTCTCGAACTGAGGACACCACTCGGATCCACCCGGAGGAGATCGATGACGCCACGCTGGAGCGGTGGATGGGAAGCATTACGGGGAACAAGGACAACCCCCGAGGAGCCAGGAGGGTCGTTCCACTCGACCAATCATATGAAGTTGACAAGGTCCAATTCTGCATTTCCGACTGTGATTCTGTTTTTTCCATTCTGTCTGTTCGAAATCAACCGACTGACTTTTGTCTTGTTTGCTGTCTTCTAGGTCACGACTGAAATGTACTTGATGCCCAACGGGGCGCAGGAACAAGCCGAGGTGGGAGAGGCGAGTGGAGGTGAAAGTGAGGAGGAGGAGTGGCAAACTGACGGCGAGGGGGAAGAGGTTGAAGACGGCTCCAGCGAGGAGGAGGAGGAAATGGAAGTCGATCCTCCTCGCACGGAAAGGCGATCCAAGCTCGCCCACGACCCCGCGAGGGAGCGCGGCAAAGCGGTTGCGTCCGTTGTGCCGTCGAAAAAGTGCCCTCGGACGGCCTCTCCGGCGCCGACTAAAAAAGCGCCAAAGCATCCGCGGGCGGAGTCATCAAAGCCGCCAAAGGCCTTGCCCAAGATGAAAATGGCCATTCCCACCATCTCCGGGTAACAGCAGGATTTGTGTTTCCTTGTTCAGCTCGAGCGAACTTCCGGTCGACTCATCGACTAACCGACTGGTTTCTGAAATCTGCAGTGCTGCTACCTCCGAGACCTCCGCCAAGGACGACGACCAAGAAATGGAAGACACTTTCACCTCCAACCCTGGTACATTCTCTTGTATTTTTCGCTTTTGGTCGATTGGGTCTTTGTTTCCAACTCTGGATTTATCTTGCAGCTCCTCGTCACGTCATTGATCTCCCCGATGACGATGATGAGGTGCCCCTGAGGGCGAGGAAGAATAGACAGGCCGCGGCTAGAAAGGCCACTCGGACTGTGTCAGCACCTGAGGTACTGGTTCAAGAAGGTGGCGACATCGCTCGGCATTCTGTGACCTTCGCTGTGCCGCTGACGAGCGCTTGGCCTTCATCATCGATTGCTGAACCGCCCTCGCTTTTCGCCACACACCACGTCCCAGAGGACCAGGCGGGCGCTGCTAAGGAGGCTATACGCCAGGCGGGGGTTATGATGAATCAGGTGAAGGCGATCCGGGAAGCCAGCCAAGCGGCTTATGATGCAAGCTCAGCCCTTGAGAGTAATGTCCAGGTTAGTTGGTAACTACCTGTTCTGTTAGGATATGTTATCTGAAGATTTTCTTTCCAAAAATCTTTGTGTCTGTACACCCACTGGGTGTGTTGATTAGGTTTGTAGACTGGTGGGGGCACGCTGAGTGCACCCACTGGGTGTAGTCCCCGGGACTATGGTGGACTGTTGTTAGTCGACTGTAGTATTTGTAGTTGAAATTTCTTCACTCGGTCTGGTCAGACCATGTCGAGTGGAACATTAGGACCTGTGGGGGCACACTGAGTGCACCCACTGGGTGTAGTCCCCGAGACTATGGTGGACTGCTGGCAGTCGACTATAGGCTGAAGAACTCTCTCTTTCCCCCTTTTTTGTGTAGATTATGATGAGACCATAATCTCTTTGTTCCTTTCGGTCGACTGATCGTATCGAGTCGGTAGAACTAGTGGGGGCACGCTGAGTGCACCCACTGGGTGTAGTCCCTGAGACTACTGTTGAATATTTTGATTCGACTGTAGTCTTAGAAACGTTACTGTTTTTCTCTTAGTCACTCGGAAGCAACCTCTCTTTGATGGCTGTCGACTGACTATTTGCAGAAGTCTTGCGAGCTCGTGGCCTGTTACACTGAGTTGGAAAAGAAACATATCTAGCTCGACCTTGACTTGAAACTTGTCCAGGAAAACTTTCAGAAGGCGAAGGACGAGGCAAAAGATACGATTGGTGAGAACTTGATGATTGTTTCCTTCCTTCTGCACATTATTGATTCTGACCTCCTTGTCATTTTGCAGAAAAAACGAAGGAGGCTCTGAAGAAGAAGGACCAGGAACTTGCTGAAGCACAGAAGGTGGCTCTGGATAAAACGAAGCTTGCGGAAGAGAAGCTGACTTCAGTCGGCAAGCTTGAAGAAGAGAACGCCAACTTGAAAGCTGCTCTCGACGCGGCCAACAAGGAAGTCAGCCATCTGAAGAACGACAAGATTGCTCTGAGTGACAAGGCTAGTGAACTGGTTGGCAAGAAGAATGATCTGGAAGCTTATCTGGGAGGGCTCGCCAGGAAGTTGTTCCTCATGCTTGAAGGTAACCTTTCTCACTCGACTGACTTGTCACCGTTGATTCATCGCGGAACTGCTGGTTTTTGTTTGACTTGTGTGTACAGAATTCTGCCAAAATTTCGAGGAGGAGACCAGTCGAGTGGAGACAGGCCTGGATCCCATCAACTCTCCTGTGAAGGATGACGCTGCCATGAATGTGCTCCAACTGGAGTCACGAGTCGCTGGTGTGGTTGACTATCTTGCTCGACTGAAGGTTGCGGTGTCGTGAATCGACACGACACTCTGGCTAGGGGAGACGCTTCAGAACGACCTCGAGTCTTTGATGACTCGACTGAATGAAGTCCCAGGCCGAGTGCAAGAGTGGAAGAAGTCTTCTACCAGGTGCGGTGCTGATGTAGCTCTGTCTTTAGTCCGTGTTCACTGCAAAGATGCACGAGAGGAAAAGCTGGCGTCCCTCAAGGTGGCCAATACTAAGAAGCATGACTTTCGATCCTTCATGGAGACATTCATTGCTGCTGCCACTCGGATTGCTGATGGAATCGACCTGGACGAGTTTGTCGCGCCTTCCAGTCCTCCACCGGAGGAGTTCAAAACTTCTATGCTTGATGCCTTAAATTTGCCTCGGAATGCCGAGTGGTTTTTGTAACCGATAAACTTTAATAGGCTTGATGCCTGAGCACTTCTGGATCTGTAGGATGCTATCTGAACTTGGCTTTAACGTTGAATATGCTTGCATTTGTCTTCGAACGAACATTGTTCTTCGCTCCGAATATATTTTTGTGCTTGGGACATGCTCTTGCAGGTTGGAGCACAGATTTCAGTCGACTTGTGTCCTTGCGGCCCAGGATGAAGCGCACATTGTATTTGTGCCGAAGCTCGAAGGAGAAGGTAGGAGTCGACCTGCACATCGCCGTCCTTGTAGAGTGCATGTTGTATTTGTGCCGAAGCCTGTAGGAGAAGGTAACAGACCTGCACCTCGTCGTCCTTGCGGGTCGGAATGATTTTCGTGCTTAGGCGAGTGCTGGGCTGCAGCTAACCTCCGAGTGTGAGGCAGACTCACCACTCGGTAGGATTTTAAACACTTAGGCGAGCACTGGGCTACAGCTAAGCCTCCGAGTGAGAGGCAGATTCACCACTTGGTAGGATTTCAAATGCTTAGGAGAGTTCTGGATTGCAGCTAAGCCCCCGAGTGAGAGGCAGACTCACCACTCGTTGGATTTTAAACACTTAGGCGAGCACCGGACTGCAGCTAAGCCTCCGAATGAGAGATAGACTCACCATTCGATAGGATTTCAAATACTTAGGCGAGTACTGAACCGCAGCTAAGCCTCCGAGTGAGAGACAGACTCACCACTCGGTAGGATTTCAAATACTTAGACGAGTACTGGACCGCAGCCAAGCCTCCGAGTGAGAGACAGACTCACCACTCGGTAGGATTTCAAATACTTAGGCGAGTACTGGACCGCAGCTAAGCCCCCAAGTGGGAGACAAGCTCACCACTCGGTAGGATTTTTATTGCTTCTCATTGTGTTTGTGTCGTAACTCGAAGGAGAAGGTAGCAGTCGACCTGCACCTGGTCGTCCTTGCAGATCGGAATGAATTTCACACTTAGGCGAGTACTGGACTGCAGCTAAGCCCCCAAGTGGGAGGTTTGCTCTCCACTTGGTAGGATTTTTAAACACTTAGGCGAGTACTGGACTGCAGCTAAGCCCCCGAGTGGGAGGTCTGCTCTCCACTCGGTAGGATTTCAATCACTTAGGCGAGTACTGGACTGTAGCTAAGCCCTCGAGTGGGAGGTTTGCTCTCCACTCGGTAGGATTTTTAAACACTTAGGCGAGTACTGGACTGAAACTAAGCCCCCGAGTGGGAGGTTTGCTCTCCACTCGGTAGGATTTTTAACACTTAGGAGAAACGGGTTCGCAGCTAAGCCCCCGAGTGGGAGGTTTGCTCTTCACTCGGTAGGTTTTCAAACACTTAGGTGAAACGGATTCACAGCTAAGTCTCCGAGTGAGAGGCTTGCTCGTCACTCGGCAGGATTTTTTTACAAACTTAGGCGAAACAAATTTGCAGCTAAGCCACCCACTGGGGGATTTCTTACATAAGCAAAAGCAGCAACAATTAATGGGAAAATTATAACACTTTTGTCTTTGATAGATAAACTACAGGAATACTTTTATTACATCTCATCCGAGTGAGTACTTAAGTGTAAAAGGGGCGGATCAGATCCGCATTCCAAGCTCGTGGCTCGTCAATCTGGTGATCGACATTGTAAAGACGGTATTCTCCGTTGTGGAGAACTTTGGTGACGATGAAGGGGCCTTCCCAAGTAGGGGCGAGTTTGTGTGGCTTCTGTTGGTCCACTCGGAGGAGCAAGTCTCCTTCTTGGAAGGCTCGGCTCTTCACATTTCTGGCGTAGAATCGACACAAGTCTTGCTGATAGATGGTCGATTGGATCATGGCCATCTCTCTTTCTTCTTCCAGAAGGTCGACTGCGTCCTGCCGGGCTTGCTCTGCTTCAACTTCAGAGTAGAGCTTGACTCGCGGTGCATTGTGAAGCAGGTCACTTGGCAGAACCGCTTCAGCTCCATAGACCAGAAAGAATGGAGTTCTCCCAGTCGACCGATTTGGGGTAGTCCTCAATCCCCAAAGAACTGATTGAAGTTCGTCGACCCATGCGCCTGCTGCGTGCTTGAGATCACGCATCAACCGGGGTTTCAGTCCTTTGAGAATTAGGCCGTTTGCTCTTTCTGCTTGTCCATTCGAGTGGGGGTGGGCGATTGAAGTGTAGTCAACTCGTGTGCATTGA
This sequence comes from Triticum dicoccoides, assembly GCF_002162155.2. NCBI lineage: Eukaryota > Viridiplantae > Streptophyta > Magnoliopsida > Poales > Poaceae > Triticum > Triticum dicoccoides. The sequence goes on along the minus strand of NC_041381.1, from coordinate 460,123,144 downwards.
GAAGCGCAGAAGGCTTTGAATTGGTCGGAATCGAAGTTTGACCCATTATCGATGATGATGCTATGCGGAACTCCATATCTGAATATCAACTCTCTGATGAAGCTGATGGCAGTGCCAGCATCAAGGTTTTTAATAGGCTTGGCTTCGATCCACTTGGTGAACTTGTCGACTGCCACCAGTACATGGGTGAAGCCGCTCCTGCCAGTTCTCAGTGGCCCAACCATATCTAACCCCCAAACAGCGAAAGGCCAGACGATTGGAATGGTCTTCAAGGCTGAGGCGGGCTTGTGTGACATATTGGAGTAGAACTGACATCCTTCACACTTGTCGACTATCTCTTTCGCCATTTCATTTGCTCTGGGCCAGTAAAAACCCGCTCGGTATGCTTTATCCACGATAGTCCGAGAGGACGCATGATGGCCATAGGTCCCCGAGTGGATGTCGTTGAGAATTATTCGACCCTCTTCTGGCGTTATGCATTTCTGGCTGGCTCCAGTCGCGCTTTCTCTGTACAACTGTCCCTTCATGACAGTAAAGGCCTTGGATCGACGGACGATCTGCCGAGCCTCTTCTTCATTCTCTGGGAGCTCTTTCCTTAGGATAGACGCGATGTAAGTCACTGTCCAGTTGGGAGTGATAACCAGAACTTCCATGATTAGGTCGACCACGGCTGGGACCTCAACTTCAGTCGGATCCGTGGCACTTTTTGGCTGCAGGGCTTCTTCGGTGAAAGGATCCTCTTGAACTAATGGCGCGTGGACATGCTCCAAAAACACGGCACTGGGAATGGCTTCTCTCTTGGAACCTATCTTCGCCAAGTCATCAGCTGCTTGATTTTTTAGTCGGGGTATGTGATGAAGCTCTAACCCCTAGAATTTCTTCTCCAGCTTTCTTACTGCGTTGCAGTAACCAGTCATAGCTGGGCTTCTGACGTCCCACTCCTTCATCACTTGGTTAACCACCAAATCCGAGTCTCCATAGACCATGAGGCGACGGACGCCGAGTGAAATGGCCATACGCAACCCATACAAAAGTGCTTCGTATTCTGCTTTGTTGTTGGAGGAATCAAAGTGAATCTGGAGTACATATCTGAGCTTGTCTCCTCGGGGGGAAACTAACACTACCCTAGCACCGGAACCATTCAACATTTTAGAGCCATCAAAGAACATGGTCAAGTGCTCCGAGTGAACTTGAGTCGGCAATTGCTGTTCAGTCCACTCGGCGAGGAAATCTGCTATTGCTTGGGACTTGATAGCTTTCTTCGCCTCAAATCTGATATCCAAAGGAAGGAGTTCAATCGCCCATTTTGCCACTCGAGCAGTTGCATCTCTGTTGTGCAGAATCTCTGATAATGGGGCGTCGCTGACGACTGTAATGGTATGGTCAGAGAAATAGTGAGCAACTATCTTCGTGTTCATATAAATCCCATATACAAGCTTCTGATAATGAGGGTATCTTTGCTTTGATGGGGTCAGGACTTCAAAAATATAATATACTGGGCGCTGAACTTTGAAGGCTTTCCCTTCTTCTTCCCGCTCGACCGTAAGTACTGTACTGACGACTTGTCCTGTGGCTGCAATGTAAAGCAGCAAAGGCTCTTTGCTGATCGGGGCAGCAAGCACCGGCTGGGTGGAAAGCAGGGTTTTTAACTCTGCAAACGCTGCATCAGCTTCAGGAGTCCACTCGAACTTGTCTGACTTCTTCATCAGTCGGTAAAGAGGCAATGCCTTTTCACCGAGATGAGAGATGAATCGACTTAAAGCGGCCAAGAAACCAGTAAGCTTCTGAACATCGTGCACACGCACATGTCTTTTCATTCGGAGTATAGTGCCCACTTTCTCTGGATTCGCGTCGATTCCTCGTTCGGAAACGAGAAAACCGAGTAATTTTCCGCCAGGAACTCTGAATGTGCACTTGGATGGATTAAGCTACCTCCTGACGTTGGCAAATGTTTCAGCGAGGTCAGTCAGCAGGTCGGAACCTTTCCGTGACTTGACCACAATGTCATCCATGTATGCTTCCACATTCTGACTGACTTGAGTGAGCAAACACTTCTAAATCATCCTCATGCACGTGGCTCCGGCATTCTTGAGGCCGAATGGCATGGTGACATAACAGAAGCACCCGAATGGGGTGATGAAAGCTGTTTTGATCTCATCGGGTCCATACAGACGAATCTGATGGTACCCGGAATAGGCGTCTAAGAAAGATAGTCGCTCACATCCCGCAGTCGAGTCGACTATTTGGTCGATGCGGGGAAGAGGAAAATGATCTTTCGGGCAGGCTCGATTGATATGTTTAAAGTCAATGCACATGCGAAGTGACTTGTCCTTCTTGGGGACCATGACAACATTGGCGAGCCACTCGGAGTGGTAAATCTCTCGGATAAACTCCGCTGCTAAGAGCCGAGCCACCTCTTCGCCAATAGCCTTCCTTTTCTGGACGGCGGACCGTCGCAGATGTTCCTTGACAGGTTTTGCCTTTGAATCGACTCGCAGACGGTGCTCAGCCAGCCCCCTGGGTACAGCTGGCATGTCAGAAGGTTTCCATGCAAAGATGTCCTAGTTCTCACGGAGGAACTGGATGAGCGCTTCTTCCTATTTGGGGTCGAGTGTTGTGGAGATATTAGTCGGAGCAGCGCTGGGGTCGGTCGGGTGGATGTGAACTGGTTTTGTCTCACCGGATGACTGAAACGCTGATTCCGTAGCGGGCTTCTTGGCTCGAAACAAATCACCCGGGTCTGCATTTCTCTGGTGTTCCTGCCACTCTTCTGCTACCATCTGAGCATCGGTGATCTTTGAGCCTTTCTGAAAGCACTCTTCCGCCTTCTTCCGGTTGCCAGTAACAGTGATCACACCTTTGGGGCCAGGCATCTTTAATTTGAGGTACATGTAGCATGGTCGAGCCATAAAACATGCATAAGCTGGCCTGCCCAAAATAGCGTGATAGGCACTCTGGAAATCCACAACCTCAAATGTCAACTTTTCTTTGCGGAAGTTTTTGGAATCACCAAAAACCACATCAAGAGCAATCTGGCCGAGTGACGCGGCCTTCTTGCCAGGAATGACACCATAGAAACTCATGTTGCTTGTGCTGAGTCTGGACATCGGAATGCCCATCCCTTTCAGCGTCTCTGCGTACAATATATTCAAACTACTGCCACCATCCATCAACACTTTAGTCAGTCGAGTGCCTTCGACGACTGGGTCGACCACCAGAGCTTGAGTCCCAGGGGTGGCTATGTGCGTCGGGTGATCAGACTGGTCGAATGTGATGGCCGTCTGAGATCACTTCAGATAATTGGGTGTCGTCGGAGCAACCATATTCACCTCTCGGTTTATAACTTTCAGTCGACTTTTGCTCTCAACGTCAGCAAAAATCACCAGAGTGGAATTGACCTGAGGATATTCCTCGTCACTATCCCCCTTGTCCTCAACTTTGTCCGACTCTTTTTCCTTATCCTTGGACTGTTTCCCCTGGAACTGCTGTATCAGGAGTCGACACTGTCGAGTGGTATGCTTTGGGTAAATGAAATTACCCTCTTCATCTTTCTTCGTGTGGATGTGACATGGTAAATCCATCACGTCATTTCCCTCTTTATCCTTCACTTTCTTCGGGTTCCAAGGCCCTTTGGGCTTTCCTTTGAACTTTCCTTGAGTCACAGCCAAGGCTTCTCTAGTAGCAGCTGGCTCGGCTTTCCGCTTTTGCTTCCGAATGGAGTTCCCTCCTCCGGTTTCCTGGGCGACTGACTTGTGCTTGCCACTCCGGAGCCGGTCCTCTTCCTCACCATTGGCATATTTGGTGGCTATCTCCATCATTCGACTCAGAGACATGTCTCCAGTTCGACCGAATTTCAGGCTTAGCTCTCTATACTTAACGCCTTCCTTGAAGGTGCAGACTGCCTGGTGATCAGATACATTCTCTACCGTGTGATGTAATGTGATCCATCTCTGGATGTAATCTCTCAAAGTCTCATTCGACTTCTGCACACAAGATTGCAACTCTGTCAGTCCTGCTGGTCGCTTCCATGTTCCTTCAAACGTTCTGACAAACACTCAGGAAAGATCTTCCCACGTGTAAATGCTGCTGGGTGTCAACTGATTCAACCATGCTCTGGCCGATCCCTCCAACATAAGAGGCAGATGTTTCATGGCCACCTCATCATTTTCGCCGCTGATCTGGACAGCCACTCGGTAGTCTTCAAGCCATGTATCAGGCTTAGACTCACCATTGAACTTACTGACTCCAGTCGCCAACCTGAAGTTGGGGGGAATCACTGCAGCCCTGATGGCTCTGCTGAAACACTCTGGTCCTAAGACATGCACTCGGCTACTGGTGGGTACATCTCTGTCATGACCCTCTCTGTGAGCTCTGTTCCGGTCGACCAGACCTTGAACGATGATGGACCTCGCATCAAAGCCTGGTTCCCTGGGGTCGACTGGAATCCTTCGCCCACCACTGTGCTGGCGTCTATCATCCTGCTGTCGAGGCGCGTAGGATCCACCCCTTGGGGAAGGGGTGGGCACTCGACGTCGATCATCACGATCGAATCGGTGATCATACTGCTCACGGTTCTTGTACTGATCGTGCCGGTCAACACGCCCCTCACGCCTCGGGGGCGATCTGGGGCTATGAGCCGACTGGACTGTATTCGCAGCCACGGATCTACAGTGAATCCTGTTCCGTGACTGTGATACAGCTAAGTTCTGATCTCCTGCTGCACGGAGCAAATCTTTGATCTGCATCAAGACTCTACCAGCCTCCGACTGGGAAGGCTGAATTGACTCTGCTATACGGGCTGCAGCTGCTAGATTCTGAATCGGAGTTTGATATACCTGAGTCGGTGATGGAAAGAGCTAACGTCGACTGGAGTCTGGAACCCGTTTCCGCGCGCGCTCGTCGAGTGCTCGCTAAAGGTTCTCCAGTCGAGTGCGCTCAGCCAGGTTGGCCAAGCGCGCGTCCTCTAAGGCGCGAGCCTCAGGGGTTTCTCCAACGATAGGTGTGTGAAGTGCATCCATGTTCCGGCGGCGAAGTTCTTCCCTCTGCAGCGAATTGAGGGGCTCGGGAAGGTACTCTTCATGGTCGTGCAACGGATCGCCTCCACCATCGCCTCCTCCGGCGCCGGGAAAACCGGGGGGACCGTGTGGTCCATTGACCATCAGGACCTCCATCGCTGGATCACTACTATCGCACTCGGATGCAGTCTTTGCGGAGCCAGTCGACAGGTCGAATAGACCGTAGAGAGATTCATCGAGCTCGATTGCCGCAACTTGGGCGGTGGTCGACTGGCGAGCCATCGCGTGCCTCACCCACCGCTGAAGCCTCGACCGACCGGAGCGCTTGCGCTGGCGGGAAACAGGGAGGGAGGATGACACAAAAACCGGTCGATACTGGGCCGACGGTTGATGCAGGAGGACACCGCGGATGCACGCGCGAAAGTGCGTCGCTCCACGTACTGGGAGCGCGTCGACTTTGAGCGGAGCCTCCTGAAGCCAGGCAGAGTCGTCAGCGACGAATGTGAGCGCGCCGAGACGGATCTCGCGGCCCTCAACCAAAACTCCGCCTGAAACCATGATGAAGGAGATCAGAAAAAATTGCAACTTCTCCAATAAGTCGCTAAGACACCTGCCCCACGGTGGGCGCCAACTATCGTGGTTCTAAGTCTGACAGTAGTGTAGGGGGGTACTAAGGGAGAGGCAAGATCCTAGCTATGGAGTAGTTGTACACGCAAGAGTTTTACGAGTTCAGGCCCTTCTCGGAGGAAGTAACAACCCTACGTCTCGGTGCCCGGAGGCGATTGACTGGATTATATGCGTGTGAGTAATAGGGGTGCGAACCCTTTACACTGAGGAGGGGGGGTGGCTTATAATGAGTTCGCCAGACCCCTCCGGCCCTTAGTTATGCAGGGTTTAAAGTACATTAAGATAGGGGGTTACTAGTAACGCCCACATAAAGTGCTATGAAGACCATAAAGGCTACTTAATGACAGACTGTTGCATGCAGAGTGACTTTAAATCTCCTGGCTGTCGAGTGGTTAGCTTCATGGTCGAGTGGTTATCTTCATGGTCGAGTGTCCTCGAGTCTGTCGAGTGGAACACCTCTAGGTCGACTGACAGGTGGTTTCTTTTAGAGATGTCCTTGGGTAGGGTAGCTTGGACAGGTCCATGACCCTACCCTAGGTACATAGCTTCATCAGCGCCCCCACCTTTCTAGGTTGCGTGAGATGGGGTGGAAGGGGTGCACAACTCCTTAGTGGGTTGGTGTGCCCCCTCCCCTTGGCCCATAAGGCCCCGAACACTTGTCGGGGCCTCCAAAACTCCTTTCAGTCACACTGGTCGTCACCCGGAACAATTCCGAACTCCAATACCCTTCGTCCAATATATTGATCTTCACCTCCGGACCATTCCGGAGTTCCTCGTCACATCCGGGATCTCATCCGGGACTCCGAACAACCTTCGGTAACTACATACTATTCCCATTACAACTCTAGCGTCAGCGAACCTTAAGTGTGTAGACCCTACGGGTTCGGGAACCATGCAGACATGACCGAGATACCTCTCCGGTCAATAACCAATAGTGGGATCTGGATACCCATATTGGCTCCCACATGTTCCACGATGATCTCATCGGACGAACCACTATGTCGGGGATTCAATCAATCCCATACACAATTCCCTTTGTCTATCAGTTTGTTACTTGCCCGACATTCGATCGTTGGTATCCCCATACCTTGTTCAATCTCGTTATGGGCAAGTCTCTTTACTCATTACATAACGCATGATCCCATGGTTAACTCATTAGTCACATTGAGCTCATTATGATGATGCATTACCAAGTGGGCCCAGAGATACCTCTCCATCATACGGAGTGACAAATCCCAGTCTTGATTCGTGCCAACCCAACAGACACTTTCGGAGATACCTTTAGTGCACCTTTATAGCCACCTAGTTACGTTGTGACGTTTGGTACACACAAAGTATTCCTACGGTATCCGGGAGTTGCACAATCTCATGGTCTAAGGAAAGATACTTGACATTAGAAAAGCTCTAGTAAACGAACTACACGATCTTGTGCTATGTTTAGGATTGGGTCTTGTCCATCACATCATTCTCCTAATGATGTGATCCTGTTATCAATGACATCCAATGTCCATGGTTAGGAAACCATAACCATCTATTTATCAACGAGCTAGTCAACTAGAGGCTTACGAGGGACATGTTGAGGTGTATGTATTCACACATGTATTACGGTTTCAAGTTAATACAATCATAGCATGAACAATAGACAATTATCATTAACAAGGAAATAGAATAACAACCATTTTATTATTGCCTCTAGGGCATATTTCCAATAGTCTCCCACTTGCACTAGAGTCAATAGTCTAGCTCACATCACTATGTGATTGTAATGAATCCAACACCCATGGGGTTTGATCATACCTCGCTTATTAGTCAACGGGTCTGAACCTTTCAGATCCGTGTGTGCTTTACAAATCTCTATGTCATCTTGTAGATGCAGCTACCATGTGCTATTTGGAGCTATTCCAAATAACTACTCTACTATATGAATCCGGTTTACTACTCAGAGTCATCCAGATTGGTGTCAAAGTTTGCATCAACGTAACCCTTTACGACGAACTCTTTGACCACCTCCATAATCGAGAAAATTCTTTAGTCCAATGAGGATAACTTTGACCGCTGTCCAGTGATCCATTCCTAGATCACTCTTGTACCCCTTGACTGACTCATGGCAAGGCACACTTCAGGTGCGGTACACAACACAGTATACAGTAGAGCTTACGCCTAAAGCATAGGGGACGGCCTTCGTCCTTTCTCTCTCTTCTGCCGTGGTAGGTCCTGAGTCTTACTCACACCTTATAACATGGCCAAGAACTCCTTCTTTGCCGATCTATTTTGAACTCCTTCAAAATCTTGTCACGGTATGTATTCATTTGAAAGTACTATCAAGCGATTTTGATCGACCCTTATAGATCTTGATGCTCAATGTTCAAGTAGCTTAATCCAGGTTTTCATTGAAAAACACTTTTCAAATAACACAATATGGTTTCTAGAAATTCTACATCATTTCCGATCAACAATATGTCAACAACATATACTCATCAGAAATTCTATAGTGCTCCCACTCACTTCTTTGGAAATACAAGTTTCTCATAAACTTTGTATAAACTCAAAATCTTTGATCATCTCATCAAAGTGTATATTCCAATTCCGAGATGCTTACTCCAACCTTTCCTCAAGAAAATCATCGAGGAAATAACATTTTGACATCCTATCTGCAAGATGCAGTAACTGCTAATATAACTCCAATAGACTCTTAGCATCACTGCGAGTGAGAAAGTCTCATCGTAGTCAACTCCTTGAACTTGTCAGAAAACATCTTAGCGACAAGTTGAGCTTTCTTAATGGTGACACTTACCATCATTGTCCGTCTTCCTTTGGAAATCATCTGTACCCAATAGCCTTACGACCATCAAGTAGTTCTTGCAAAGTCTACACTTTGTTTTCATACATGGATCCTCTCTCGAATTTTATGGCCTCGAGCCATTCGTCGGAATCCTGGCCCACCATCGCTTCTCCATAGCTTGTAGGTTCATTGTTGTCTAGCAACATGACCTCCAAGACAGATTACATACCACTCTGAAGTAGTACGCGTCCTTGGCGACCTACGAGGTTTGGTAGTGACTTGATCCGAAGTTTCATGATCACTATCATCAGCTTCCACTTCAATTGGTGTAGGCGCCACAAGAACAACTTCATATGCCCTGCAACACACTGTTGAAGTGATGATTCAATAACCTCATCAAGTCTCCACCATCTCCCACTCAATTCCTTCGAGAGAAACTTTTCCTCGAGAAAGGACCCATTTCTAGAAACAATCACTTTTGCTTCAGGATCTGAAATAGGAGGTATACCCAACTGTTTCGGGTGTCCTATGAAGATGCATTTATTCGCTTTGGGTTCGAGCTTATCAGGCTAAAACTTTTCACATAAGCTTCGCATCCCCAAACTTTTAAGAAACGATAACTTAGGTTTCTCTAAACCATAGTTCATACGGTGTCATCTCAACAGAATTACGTGGTGCCCTATTTAAAGTGAATGCGGGTGTCTCTAATGCCTAACCCATAAATGATAGTGGTAATTCGATAAGAGACATCATGGTATGCACCACATCATAGGGTGCAGCTATGATGTTCGGACACACCATCACACTATGGTGTTCCAGGTGGCATTAGTTCTAAAACAATTTCCACAATGTCTTAATTGTGCACCAAACACGTAACTCAGATATTCATCTCTATGATCATATCATAGACATTTTATCCTCTTGTCACGACGATCTTCAACTTTACTCCGAAATTACTTGAACCTTTCAAAAATTCAGACTTTTGCATCAAGTAAATATACTCAACATCTACTCAAATCATCTGTGAAATAAAAACATAACGATATCCAGTGCATGCCTCAACACTCATTGGACTGCACACATCAAAAAGTATTACTTCCAACAAGTTGCTTTCTTTTTCCATCTCATGAAAATGAGGCCTTTCAGTCATATTGCAGATGTGGTATGATTTGCATGTCTCAAGTGATTCAAAATCAAGTGAGTCCAAATGATCCATCTGCATGGAGTTTCTTCATGCGTATATACCAATAGACATGGTTCACATGTCTCAAACTTTTCAAAAAACGAGTGAGTCCAAAGATCCATTAACATGGAGCTTCTTCATGCTTTTTATACCAATATGACTCAAATGGCAGTGCCACAAGTAGGTGGTACTATCATTACTATCTTATATCTTTTGGCATGAACATGTGTATCACTACAATCAAGATTCAATAAACCATTCATTTTAGGTGCAAGACCATTGAAGGCATTATTCAAATAAACAGAGTAACCATTATTCTCCTTAAATGAATAACCGTACTACGATAAACATAATCCAATCATGTATATGCTCAACGCAAACACCAAATAACAATTATTTAGGTTTAACACCAATCCCGATGTCAGAGGGAGCGTGCGATGTTTGATCACATCAACCTTGGAAACACTTCCAACACATGTCGTCACCTTGCCTTTAGCTAGTCTCCGTTTATTCTGTAGCCTTTTATTTCGAGTTACTAACACTTAGCAACTGAACCGGTATCAACTATCCTGGTGCTACTAGGAGTACTAGTAAAGTACACATTAATATAATGTATATCCAATATACTTCTGTCGACCTTGCCAGCCTTCTCATCTACCAAGTATCTAGGGCAGTTCCGTTTCAGTGACCGTTCCCCTCATTACAGAAGCACTTAATCTTGGGTTTGAGTTCAACCTTGGGTTTCTTCACTAGAGCAGCAACTGATTTGTCGTTTCATGAAGTATCCCTTCTTGCCCTTGCCCTTCTTTGAAACTAGTGGTTTCACTAACCATCAACAATTGGTGCTCCTACTTGATTTCTACTTTCGCGGTGTCAAACATCGCGAATAGCTCAAGGATCATCATATCTATCCATGATATGTTATAGTTCATCATGAAGCTCTAGTAGCTTGGTGGCAGTGACTTTTGAGAAACATCACTATCTCATCTGGAAGATTAACTCCCACTCGTTTCAAGCCATTATGGTACTCAGACAATCTGAGCACATGCTCAACGATTGATCTTTTCTCCTTTAGTTTGCAGGCTAAGAAACTTGTTGGAGGTCTGACACCTCTTGACGAGGGCACGAGCCTGAAATCCCAATTTTAGCTCTTGGAACATCTCATATGTTTCACGGCGTTTCAAAAATGTCTTCGGCGCCTCAATTCTAAACCGTTTAACATTATGCACTGAACTATCACGTAGTCATGAAAACATGTATGTCAGATGTTCGCAACATCCACAAAAGACGCTCGAGGTTCAGCACACCGAGCGGTGCATTAAGGACATAAGCCTTCTCCGCAACAATGAGGATAATCCCCAGTTTACGAACCCAGTCCGCATAATTACTACTATCAACTTTCAACAAAATTTTCTCTAGGATCATATCTAAAACAGTAGAACTAAAGCGCAAGCTACGACATAATTTTCAAAGACCTTTTGACTATGTTCATGATAATTAAGTTCATCTAATCAGATTATTTAATGAACTCCACTCAGATAGACATCCCTCTAGTCATCTAGGTGATACATGATCCGAATCGACTAGGCCGTGTCCGATCACCACGTGAGACGGACTAGTCATCAACTGTGAACATCTCCATGTTGATCGCATCTACCATATGACTCATGTTCTACCTAATGGTCTCTCGTGTTCCGAGGCCATGTCTGTACATGCTAGGCTCATGAAGTCAACCTAAGTGTCTCGCGTGTGTAAATCTAGCTTACACCCATTGTATGTGAATGTTAGAATCTATCACACCCGATCATCACGTGGTGCTTCGAAACAACGAACCTTCGTAATGGTGCACAGTTCGGGGGAACACTTTCTTGAAATTTTAGTGTGGGATCATCTTATTTATGCTACTGTCATTCTAAGAAAATAAGGTGTAAACATGACAAACATCACATGCAAATCATAAAGTGACATGATATGGCCAATATCATTTTGTGCCTTTGATCTCCATTTTCGAGGCGCGGCATCATCACCATCGTCACCCGCATGACACCATGATCTCCATCGTCGTGTCTTCATGAAGTTGTCTCGACATACTTCTACTACTATGGCTAACGGTTAGCAATAAAGTGAAGTAATTACATGGCGTTTTCATTGACATGCAGGTCATACAATAAATTAAGAAAACTCCTATGGCTCCTGCCGGTTGTCATACTCATCGACATGCAAGTCGTGATTCCTATTACAAGAACATGATCAATCTCATACATCACACATATCATTCATCACATCCTTTTGTCCATATCACATCACATAGCATACCCCGCAAAGACAAGTTAGACGTCCTCTAATTGTTGCATGTTTTACGTGGCTGCTATGGGTTTCTAGCAAGAACGTTTCTTACCTATGCAAAAGCCACAACAGTGATATGCCAATTGCTATTTACCCTTCATAAGGACCCTTTTCATCGAATCCGATTCGACTAAAGTGGGAGAGACAGACACCCGTGAGGGAGTCCTGGATTAAGGGGTCCTCGGCCGTCCGGACTATGTGACACGGGCTGAACTGTTGGGCCATGAAGATACAAGACAGAAGACTTTTTCCAGTGTCCGGATGGGACTCTCCTTGGCGTGGAAGGCAAGCTTGGTGATTCGGATATGTAGATTCCTTTCTCTGTAACCGACCTTGTACAACCCTAGCCCCCTCCAGTGTCTATATAAACCGGAGGGTTTAGTCCATAGGGCATAATCATAATCATACAGGCTAGACTTCTAGGGTTTAACCCTTATGATATCGTGGTAGATCAACTCTTGTATTACTCATATTCATCAAGATCAATCAAGCAGGAAGTAGGGTATTACCTCCATAGAGAGGGCCCGAACCTGGGTAAACATCGTGTCCCCCGTCTCCTGTTACCATCGACCTTAGACCCACAGCTCGGGACCCCCTACCCAAGATCCGCCGGTTTTGACACCGACATTGGTGCTTTCATGGAGAGTTCCGCTGTGACATCGAAGACAGGATTGATGGCTCACCTTATTATCAAGGACAATATCACCTCCGGAGGAGCCCTGGCCTCAGGCCAAACCCTCCGGCTGGGCGGCTTTATCATGACCGCCCGTTCGGCCGTTAAGCCGATGATGACTTCTCGGGCCATCAAAAATCACCTCCGTGTCGACTCCGAATACTCCAAACGGATGGATCCGGCGGAGTTGTCATCTTTGAACAAACCCCTAGATCGCATCACCGCCTTGGGGGTCGCTACAGACTACGATCGGATTGGGCTTAAACCCGATTAGAGAGAAATCAAATCTCCGCCGATCACCCATCAGATAGCGGTAGTAGAGGAGCAACACAACAACTCTCCCTCTATATTGAGGACGAACTATGTTCAGATTTCTGAACTCGAAGAGCCAGATACCCGTCTATGGAAAGACGAGCCCCGCCCTCCGAACCTAGAGTCGGACGGTGGACCGGAAAAATTGGTTGATATCCCGAAGCCCGAACTATTAAGCTCAGAAGTTTCTCAGACTCCGGATCCCAAATCGGGTCAGGGTTCGGATTCAAATCCACCCACCCACCCAGATACACGCGATCTTACGTACATACGACAGCTGTCTGAGGAAACAGTCCATCACTTTTGAGCAAGATTCCTCCTTGTCAAGGACAAGATCAAAGATTGCCGTGACGAAGACGCGATCTCATTATTCTGAAGCAATTGCATGGACGAGGGAATCCTCAATGCCATTAACTGCCATCGCGTATTACAGTTTGCTGACTTGGCAACCGTAGTACAGAAGTATTGCGCAATGGAAAGCGCCTGGGAAACTCAGGCAGCTCCTTGGGAGCCACCGGCTTCCACCCAACCCCTCACCCGGGCAAAAAGGACGCACCCTCGTCGGTCGCCTGATCCAATAGTAAAGAAATCAAAGCCCATTACGGGGCACAGACCGTTCTGGAGGGATGGCTCGACAGGCCATGCAAAATACACACAACACTGGATACCATACCAACCCACAGCCTTAGAGCATGTTGGATACTCTGGCAAGTGACCAAGAGCGGCGAGGATCTCCTCATCAAAAATACCGCAGAGCAACACCCCACGGAAGACAACGACCTTAGAGTATTGACGGTCTTTGAGACGTTCGCCTCAAACAATAGGCACAAAAGGGCTCTCCGCGGCCTCGCTGAAGTCTGCCAAGTCGCAGCAATAAACCCCTAGAATGACACAGCCATAACTTTTAATGCCGGTGACGAACCAAAATTCAGGACAGTCCGGGCACCTGCCGCCCTGGTCCTCAGTCCGATCGTGGACGGCTTTCGGCTTACCAAACTGCTCATGGATGGCGGCAACGGACTAAACCTCATTTACAAGGAAACTCTCAATAAAATGGAAATAGACAGGAGCCACATTGAGCAAAGTAGCACGACCTTCCGAGGAATCATTCCCAGTCGGGAGGCACGATGCGCGGGAAAAGTCACACTCGATGCGGTATTCGGCACGCCGGAGAACTATCGGTCTGAAGAGATAACCTTCCAAGTAGCCCCTTTCAACAGTGGATATCAGGCCTTATTAGGGCGAGATGCATTTGCACGCTTCCAAGCTATACCTCATTAGGGGTACATGAAGCTCAAGATGCCCGGGCCCAATGGTATTATCACTCTTGCCAGCGATCCGGACATAGCACTCCGCGCCGAAAACAAGACCGCATCCCTGGCCCTCGAGGCATTGTCTGAAGCCCACGTGGCCGAAGAGTTAACTGCACTATGCTCCATAGTGGATAGGGACGACGTGATCCTGGACAAGCGACCCAAATCCACCTCCTTTAAACCAGCAGACGAACTAGTCAAATTTCAAGTCCACCCAACGGACTCCAAGAAGACAACATCCATCAGAGCATAGCTGGACCCAACGGTTGACGCTGCACTGCGAGCATTCCTACGTGAAAATTGGGACATATTCGCCTGGCACCCCTCTGATATGCCAAGGATCCCACGCAGGCTGGCCGAACACAGCCTAAACATACTAAAGGGATACAAACCGGTCAAGCAAACACTACGGCGCTTTTCCGAACCCAAACAACAAGCTATGAGGGAGGAGCTAGCCAAGTTACTCGAGGCCGGATTCATCAGAGAAATAAAACACCTGGACTGGCTAGCAAACCTGGTGATGGTACCAAAGAAGGACAAATCCTGGCGCCTATGTGTCGATTTCAAAGACCACAACAAGGCCTGCCCTAAGGATCCCTTCCCCCTCCCCTGCATCGATCAGATTATCGATGCTACTGCAGGACATGACTCACTATGTTTCCTTGACGCATACTCCGGATACCATCAAATCAAGATGAAGTAGTTCGATCAAGCTGCAACAACATTTATTACCCCATACGGACCGTTCTGCTTGAACACTATGCCATTTGGACTCAAAAACACCGTGCCACCTATCAACACATGATTCAAGCATGCCTGGAGAAATAGATCGGCAAGATAGTTGAAGCATACGTCGATGACGTCGTCATCAAAACCAGGCACGTCGAGTCATTAATAGACGATCTACGTCTCACATTCGACAACCTCCGTACATATGACATCAAGCTTAATCCGAAAAAGTGTGTTTTTGGCGTTCCCGCTGAAAAACTACTGGGCTTCATCGTTTCCAATAGAGGAATTGAGGCGAACCCAGCTAAAATTTGAGCTTTGTCACAGTTGGCTACGCCAACAGACCTTAAACAAGTCCAAAAATTAGCCGGATGTGTGGCAGGTTTAAGCCGCTTTATCTCTAGATTAGGAGAAAAAGCATTGCCGCTTTATCGCCTTCTCCGACGCACCGAACACTTTGAGTGGACGGACGCGACAATGACCGGACTGGAAGAAATAAAGGCACTTTTAGCGAGCAACCCAATCCTGGCCGCACCAAACGTCGGTGAACCCATGTTATTATACATATCAGCAACACACCAAGTCGTGAGTGCGGTGCTCGTCGTCGAACGAGAAGAGGATGGACACAAATTCCCGCTTCAAAAGCCGGTATACTACGTATCTACTGTCCTCACACCATGCAAATCCTGGTACCCTCATTAGCAAAAAATAGCATACGCGGTCTTAATGGCATCCTAAAACTACGACACTACTGTCAAGAGTGCTCAATCACGGTGGCCTCCGAAGTACCACTCAACGACATAATAAACAACCTCGACACTATGGGCCAGATTGCAAAATGGGCCATTGAGCTCCTCCCATTTGACATAACATACAGACCACGCCGGGCAATTAAGTCCCAAGTACTGGCCGACTTCATCGCCGAATGGACCGAGGCTGAACTCCCTAAAGAGTATGGCACATATTCCAACCGGGTCATGCACTTCGACGGTTCCAAAATGCTGGCAGGCCTAGGAGCGGGCATTGTCCTGACATCGCCCATTGGAGACACAGTCCAGTATGTACTCCAAATATTATACACAGACTCTAACAATGCAGCCGAATACGAGGCCTTATTGCATGGTCTTCGGATGGCTGTCTCCATGGGCATACAACGCCTGGAAGTGCGCGGAGATTCAAACCTCGCAATAGCTAAGATAAATGGAGATTTCGATGCCAAAGATCCGAAGATGGTGACTTACTGCAATGCTGTTCTCAAAATGTTGGCTCGGTTCGAGGGGCTAGAGTTTCATCTTGTGGCTCGAGAAAGTAATCAAGCGGCAAATGTCCTTGCTCGCATTGGTGCTAAGAGAAACCCCGTCCCACCAAACATCTTTCTGGAAAGGCTCTTCAAGCCATCCATGGTGTGGCAAGGGGAGAGCAGCAATATCAGTCTGGATCCGACTATAACCCCAGATTCCGAACACACCGATATCATCGGGGGCTCAGCCACCGAAATAACACCGTCGGCCTATCTTATCATGGAAGTCATTGCCACATGGACCGAACCCTTCTTGGCCTACCTTAATAGGCAAGAACTATTGGAAATATGCCCTAGAGGCAATAATAAAATGATTATTATATTTCCTTGTTCATGATAATTGTCTATTATTCATGCTATAATTGTATTATCCGGAAATCGTAATACCTGTGTGAATACATAGACCACAACATGTCCCTAGTAAGCCTCTAGTTGACTAGCTCGTTGATCAACATATAGTCATGGTTTCCTGACTATGGACATTGGATGTCATTGATAATGGGATCACATCATTAGGAGAATGATGTGATGGACAAGACCCAATCCTAAGCATAACACAAGATCGTGTAGTTCGTTTGCTAGAGCTTTTCCAATGTCAAGTATCATTTCCTTAGACCATGAGATCGTGTAACTCCCGGATACCGTAGGAGTGCTTTGTGTGTACCAAACGTCACAATGTAACTGGGTGACTATAAAGGTATACTACGGGTATCCCCGAAAGTATCTGTTGGGTTGACACGGATCGAGACTGGGATTTGTCACTCCGTATGACGGAGAGGTATCTCTAGGCCCACTCGGTAATGCATCATCATAATGAGCTCAAAGTGACCAAGTGATTGGTCACGGGATCATGCATTATGGTACGAGTAAAGTGACTTGCCGTTAACGAGATTGAACGAGGTATTGGGATACCGACCATCGAATCTCGGGCAAGTAACGTACCGATTGACAAAAGGAATTGTATACGGGATTACTTGAATCCTCGACATCGTGGTTCATTCAATGAGATCACCGTGGAACATGTGGGAGCCAACATGGGTATCCATATCCCGCTGTTGGTTATTGGCCGTAGAGCTATCTCGGTCATGTCTGCATGATTCCCGAACCCGCAGTGTCTACACACTTAAGGTTCGGTGACGCTAGGGTTGTAGAGATATTAGTATGCGGTAACCCAAAAGTTGTTCGGAGTCCCGGATGAAATCCCGGACATCACGAGGAGTTCCAGAATGGTCCTTAGGTGAAGAATTGTATATAGGAAGTCCAGTTTCGGCCACCGGGAAAGTTTCGGGGTTCACCGGTATTGTACCGGGACCACCGGAAGGGTCCCGGGGGTCCACCGGGTGGGGCCACCTATCCCAGAGGGCCACATGGGCTGAAGTGGGAAGGGAACCAGCCCCTGGTGGGCTGGTGCGCCCCCCCTTGGGCCTCCCCTACGCCTAGGGTTGGAAACCCTAGGGGTGGGAGGGCGCCCCAGTTGACTTGGGGGGCAAGTCCCCCCCTAGGCCACCCCCCCTTGAGATGGGATCTCTAGGGGGCCGACGCACCCCTAGGCCCCCTATATAAAGAGGGGCGAGGGAGGGCAGCCGCACCCTAGTCCCTGGCGCCTCCCTCTCCCCACGTACCACCTCTCCCTCTCGCTGAGCTTGGCGAAGCCCTGCCGAGATCGCCGCTACTTCCACCACCACGCCGTCGTGCTGCTGGATCTCCATCAACCTCTCCTTTCCCCTTGATGGATCAAGAAGGAGGAGACGTCTTCCCAAACCGTACGTGTGTTGAACGCGGAGGTGCTATCCGTTCAGCACTAGGATCTTCGGTGATTTGGATCATGACGAGTACGACTCCCTCAACCCCGTTCTCTTGAACGCTTCCGCTCGTGATCTACAAGGGTATGTAGATGCACTCCTCTCTCTCGTTGCTAGATGACTCCATAGATTGATCTTGGTGAAGCGTAGAAATTTTTTATTTTCTACAACGTTCCCCAACAGTGGTATCAGACCCAGGTTTATGCGTAGTTTCTTTGCACAAGTAGAACACAAATTTGTTGTGGGCGTAGATGTTGTCAATTTTCTTGCCACTACTAGTATTATCTTGTTTCGGCGGCATCATGGGATGAAGCATCCTGGACCGACCTTACACGTACGCTTATGTGAGACAGGTTCCACTGACTGACATGCACTAGTTGCATAAGGTGGCTAGCGGGTGTCTGTCTCTCCCACTTTAGTCGGATCGGATTCGATGAAAAGGGTCCTTATGAAGGGTAAATAGAAATTGGCATATCACGTTATGGCTTTCACGTAGGTAAGAAACGTTCTTGCTAGAACCCTATTGCAGCCATGTAAAAACATGCAACAACAATTAGAGGACGTCTAACTTGTTTTTGCAGTATATGCCTTGTGATGTGATATGGACAAAAGGTTGTGATGAATGATATATATGTGATGTATGAGATCATGTTCTTGTAATAGGAATCACGACTTGCATGTCGATGAGTATGACAACCGGCAGGAGCCATAGGAGTTGTCTTAATTATTGTATGACCTGCGTGTCAATGAATAAACGCCATGTAATTACTTTACTTTATTGCTAAACCGCTAGCCATAGTAGTAGAAGTAATAGTTGGCGAACAACTTCATGGAGACACGATGATGGAGATCATGGTGTCATGCCGGTGACGAAGATGATCATGGCGCGCCGAAGATGGAGATCAAAGGAGAAATATGATATTGGCCATATCATGTCACTATTTGATTGCATGTGATGTTTATCATGTTTTTGCATCTTATTTGCTTAGAACAATGGTAGTAAATAAGATGATCCCTCATAATAATTTCAAGCAAGTGTTCCCCCTAACTGTGCGTCATTGCGAAAGTTCGTTGTTTCGAAGCACCACGTGATGATCGGGTGTGATAGATTCCAACGTCCACATACAACGGGTGTAAGACAGATTTACACATGCAAAACACTTAGGTTAACTTGACGAGCCTAGTATGTACAGACATGGCCTCGGAACACAAGAGACCGAAAGGTCGAACATGAGTCGTATGGAAGATACCATCAACATGGAGATGTTCACCGATGATGACTAGCCCGTCTCACGTGGTGATCGGACACGGCCTAGTTGACTCGGATCATGTATCACTTAGATGACTAGAGGGATGTCTAATCTGAGTGGGAGTTCATTAAATAATTTGATTAGATGAACTTAATTATCATGAACTTAGTCTAAAAAACTTTGCAAAATGACTTGTAGATCAAATGGCCAACGCTCATGTCAACCTCAACTTCAACGCGTTCCTAGAGAAAACCAAGCTGAAAGACGATGGCCACAACTATACGGACTGGGTCCGGAACCTGAGGATCATCCTCATAGCTGCCAAGAAAGCATATGTCCTAGAAGCACCGCTAGGTGAAGTACCCATCCCAGAGAACCAAGACGTTATGAACGCTTGGCAGTCACGTGCTGATGATTACTCCCTCGTTCAGTGTGGCATGCTTTACAGCTTAGAACCGGGGCTCCAAAAGCATTTTGAGCAACACGGAGCATATGAGATGTTCAAAGAGCTGAAAATGGTTTCCAAGCTCATGCCTGGGTAGAGAGATATGAAGTCTCCGACAAGTTCTATAGTTGTAAGATGGAGGAAAATAGTTCTGTCAGTGAGCACATACTCAAAATGTCTGGGTTGCACAACCGCTTGTCCCAGCTGGACATTAACCTCCCGGACGAGGCGGTCATTGACAGAATCCTTCAGTCGCTCCCACCTAGCCACAAGAGCTTTGTGATGAACTACAATATGCAGGGGATGGTGAAAACTATTCCTGAAGTATTTTCAATGCTGAAATCAGCGGAGGTGGAAATCAAAAAGGAGCATCAAGTGTTGATGGTCAATAAAACCACTAGTTTCAAGAAAGGCAAGGGTAAGAAGAACTTCAAGAAGGACGGCAAGGGAGTTGCCGCGCCCGGTAAGCCAGTTGCCGGGAAGAAGCCAAAGAATGGACCCAAGCCTGAGCCTGAGTGCTTTTATTGCAAAGGGAAGGGTCACTGGAAGCGGAACTGGCCCAAATACTTAGCGGACAAGAAGGCTGGCAACACTAAAGGTATATGTGATATGCATGTAATTGATGTGTACCTTACCAGTACTCGTAGTAGCTCCTGGGTATTTGATACCGGTGCGGTTGCTCATATTTGTAACTCAAAATAGGAGCTGCGGAATAAGCGGAGACTGGCGAAGAAAGAGGTGACAATGCACGTCGGGAATGGTTCCAAGGTCGATGTGATCGCCGTCGGCACGCTACCTCTACATTTACCTACGGGATTAGTTTTAAACCTCAATAATTGTTATTTAGTGCCAGCTTTGAGCATGAACATTGTATCTGGATCTCGTTAATATGAGATGGCTACTCATTTAAATCCGAGAATAATGGTTGTTCTATTTATATGAGAGATATGTTTTATGGTCATGCCCCGCTGGTCAATGGTTTATTCTTAATGAATCTCGAACGTGATGTTACACATATTCATAGTGTGAATACCAAAAGATGTAAGATTGATAATGATAGTCCCACATATCTGTGGCACTGCCGCCTTGGTCACCTTGGTGTCAAACGCATGAAGAAGCTCCATACAGATGGACTTTTGGAGTCTCTTGATTTCGAATCATTTGACACGTGCGAACCATGCCTCATGGGTAAAATGACCAAGACTCCGTTCTCCGAAACAATGGAGCGAGCAACCAGCTTATTGGAAATTATACATACTGATGTGTGCGGTCCAATGAGCGTTGAGGCTTGTGGTGGCTATCGTTATGTTCTCACTCTCACTGATGACTTGAGTAGATATGGGTATGTCTACTTGATAAACGCAAGTCTGAGACCTTTGAAAAGTTCAAGGAATTTCAGAATGAGGTAGAGAATCAACGTGACCGAAAAATAAACTTCTAAAGATCAGATCGTGGAGGAGAATATTTAAGTCACGAATTTGGTATGCACTTAAGGAAATGTGGAATCGTTTCACAACTCACGCCGCCTGGAACACCTCAGCGTAACGGTGTGTCCGAATGTCGTAATCTCTCTTTATTAGATATGGTGCGGTCTATGATGTCTCTTACCGATTTACCGCTATCATTTTAGGGATACGCTTTAGAGACAGCTACATTCACTTTAAATACGGCACCGTCTAAATCCGTTGAGACGACACCGTACGAATTATGGTTTGGGAAGAAACCTAAGCTGTCGTTTCTAAAAGTTTGGGGATGCGATGCTTATGTCAAGAAACTTCAACCTGAAAAGCTCGAACCCAAGTCGAAAAATGCGTCTTGATAGGATACCCTAAGGAAACCATTGGGTATACCTTCTACCTTAGACCCGAAGGCAAGATCTTTGTTGCCAAGAACGGGTCCTTTCTGGAGAAAGAGTTTCTCTCGAAAGAAGTAAGTGGGAGGAAAGTAGAACTCGATGAAGTACTACCTCTTGAACTAGAAAGTAGTGCAGCTCAGGAAGATGTTCCTATGGTGCCTACACCGACTGGAGAGGAAATTAATGATGATGGTCAAGGTACTTCGGATCAAGTTGCTACTGAACTTCGTAGGTCCACAGGGACAAGTTCCACACCAGAGTGGTATGACAACCCTGTCCTGGAAATCATGTTGTTAGACAACGGTGAACCTTCGAACTATGAAGAAGCGATGGCGGGCCCAGATTCCAACAAATGGCTTGAAGCCATGCAATCCGAGATAGGATCCATGTATGAAAACAAACTATGGACTTTGACAGACTTTCCCGATGATCGGCGAGCGATAGAGAACAAATGGATCTTTAAGAAGAAGATGGACGCGGATGGTAATGTTACCATCTATAAAGCTTGACTTGTCGCTAAGGGTTATCGGAAAGTTCAAGGGGTTGACTACGATGAGACTTTCTCTCCTGTAGCGAAGCTGAAGTCCGTCCGAATCATGTTAGCAATTGCCGCATACTATGATTATGAGATATGGCAAATGGACGTCAAAATGGTATTCCTTAACGGCTATCTTAAGGAAGAACTGTATATGATGTAGTCAGAAGGTTTTGTTGATCCTGAGAATGCTAACAAGGTATGAAAACTCTAGCGATCCATTTATGGGCTGGTGCAAGCATCTCGGAGTTGGAACATTCACTTTGATGAGATGATCAAAGTGTTTGGGTTTATGCAGACTTATGGAGAAGCCTGCATTTACAAGAAAGTGAGTGGGAGCTCTGTAGCATTTCTCATATTATATGTAGATGACATACTTTTGATGGGAAATGATATATAACTTTTGGACAACATTAAGGCCTACTTGAATAAGTGTTTTTCAATGAAGGACCTTGGAGAAGCTGCTTACATATTAGGCATCAAGATCTATAGGGATAGATCAAGACGCCTCATAGGTCTTTCACAAAGCACATACCTTGATAAGATATTGAACAAGTTCAATATGGATCCAAGAAGGGGTTCTTGCCTGTGTTGCAAGGTGTGAAAATGAGCTCGGCTCAATGCCCGACCACGGCAGAAGATAGAGAAAAGATGAGTGTCATCCCCTATGCCTCGGCTATAGGGTCTATTATGTATGCCATGCTGTGTACTAGACCTGATGTAAACCTTGCCGTAAATTTGGTAG
The DNA here is from genome assembly GCF_002162155.2 of Triticum dicoccoides. Lineage (NCBI taxonomy): Eukaryota > Viridiplantae > Streptophyta > Magnoliopsida > Poales > Poaceae > Triticum > Triticum dicoccoides. Next base: position 460,100,232 of record NC_041381.1, on the reverse strand, counting down.
GAAGGTACCAAAGTAATCCCGGCATGGAACACTGGACAGCGGTCAAGAATATCCTAAAGTACCTGAAAAGGACTAATGATATGTTTCTCATTTATGGAGGTGACGAAGAGCTCGTCGTAAAGGGTTACGTCGACGCTAGCTTCGACACAGATCTGGATGACTCTAAGTCACAAACCAGATACATGTATATTTTGAATGGAGGGGCAGTAAGCTGGTGCAGTTGCAAGCAAAGCATCGTGGCGGGATCTACATGTGAAGCGGAGTACATGGCAGCCTCGGAGGCAGCGCATGAAGCAATCAGGATGAAGGAGTTCATCACCGATCTAGGAGTCATACCCAATGCATCAGGGACGATCACTCTCTTTTGTGACAACACTGGAGCTATTGCCCTTCCCAAGGAGCCCAGGTTTCACAAGAAGACCAGGCACATCAAGCGTCGCTTCAACTGCATTCATGAAAATGTTCAAGATGGAGACATAGATATTTGCAAAGTACATACGGATCTGAATGTCGCAGATCCGTTGACTAAACCTCTTCCGCGAGCAAAACATGATCAACACCAGAACTCTATGGGTGTTTGATTCATCATGATGCAACTAGATTATTGACTCTAGTGCAAGTGGGAGACTGTTGGAAATATGCCCTAGAGGCAATAATAAAATGATTATTATATTTCCTTGTTCATGATAATTATCTATTATTCATGCTATAATTGTATTATCCAGAAATCGTAATACATGTGTGAATACATAGACCACAACATGTCCCTAGTAAGCCTCTAGTTGACTAGGTCGTTGATCAACAGATAGTCATGGTTTCTTGACTATGGGCATTGGATGTCATTGATAACGGGATCACATCATTAGGAGAATGATGGGATGGACAAGACCCAATCCTAAGCCTAGCACAAGATCGTGTAGTTCGTATGCTAAAGCTTTTCTAAATGTCAAGTATCTTTTTCTTAGAACATGAGATTGTGCAACTCCCGGATACCGTAGGAGTGCTTTGGGTGTACCAAACGTCACAACGTAACTAGGTGACTATAAAGGTATACTACGGGTATCCCCAAAAGTATCTGTTGGGTTGACACAGATCGAGACTGGGATTTGTCACTCCGTATGACGGAGAGGTATCTCTGGGCCCACTCGGTAATGCATCATCATAAGGAGCTCAATGTGACCAAGTGGTTGGTCACAGGATCATGCATTACGGTATGAGTAAAGTGACTTGCCGGTAATGAGATTGAATGAGGTATTGGGATACCGCGATCGAATCTCGGGCAAGTAACGTACCGATTGACAAAGGGAATTGTATATGGGATTACTTGAATCCCCGACATCGTGGTTCATTCGATGAGATCATCATGGAACATGTGGGAGCCAACATGGGTATCCAGATCCCGCTGTTGGTTATTGGCCGGAGAGCTGTCTCGGTCATGTCTGCATGATTCCCGAACCCGTAGGGTCTACACACTTAAGGTTCGGTGACGCTAGGGTTGTAGAGATATTAGTATGCGGTAACCCGAAAGTTGTTCAGAGTCCCAGATGAGATCCCAGATGTCACGAGGAGTTACGGAATGGTCCGGAGGTGAAGAATTGTATATAGGAAGTCCAGTTTCGGCCACCGGGAAAGTTTCGGGGTTCACCGGTATTATACCGGGACCACCGGAAGGGTCCCAGGGGTCCACCGGGTGGGGCCACCTATCCCGGAGGGCCACATGGGCTGAAATGGGAAGGGAACCAGCCCCTGGTGGGCTGGTGCGCCCCCCTTGGGCCTCCCCTGCGCCTAGGGTTGGAAACCCTAGGGGTGAGAGGGCGCCCCACTTGACTTGGGGGGCAAGTCCCCCCTAGGCCCCCCTTGAGATGGGATCTCTAGGGGGCCGGTGCACCCCTAGGCCCCCTATATAAATAGGAGGGGAGGGAGGGCAACCACACCCTAGTCCCTGGCGCCTCCCTCTCCCCACGTACCACCTCTCCCTCTTGCTGAGCTTGGCGAAGCCCTGCCGAGATCGCCGCTACTTCCACCACCATGCTGTCGTGCTGCTGGATCTCCATCAACCTCTCCTTTCCCCTTGCTGGATCAAGAAGGAGGAGATGTCTTCCCCAACCGTACGTGTGTTGAACGCGGAGGTGCTGTCAGTTCAGCACTAGGATCTTCGGTGGTTTGGATCACGACGAGTTGGACTCCCTCAACCCCGTTCTCTTGAATGCTTCCGCTCGCGATCTACAAGGGTATGTAGATGCACTCATCTCTCTCGCTGCTAGATGAGTCCATAGATTGATCTTGGTGAAGCGTAGAATTTTTTTATTTTCTGCAGTGTCACCCAACAAGAACTCCCTGAGGATCAGAATGAGGCGCGCCGCATTGTCCGGCGCTTAAAATCCTACAAGGTTCACGACGGAGAACTCTACAAGAAAAGCGCTACCGGAGTACTTCAACGATGTATCTCCGAGGAGGAGGGGCGGCAGCTCTTGGCTGAAATTCATGCCAGACTCGGTGGTCACCACACCGCGGCTCGGGCCCTCATAAGCAAGGCCTTCCGTACAAGTTTCTATTGGCTGACGGCCCGAGCAGATGCACAGCACCTTGTCCAACATTGCATCGGATGCCAGCTCTTCGCCAACCAAAGCCATATGCCACCCACCGCTCTACAAACAAACGCCATCACTTGGCCTTTTGCGGTCTGGGGGCTTGATATGGTCGGACCCCTTAAAGGAGGAAGCCATAAGAAAAAATATCTGTTGGTCATGGTGGATAACTTCACCAAGTGGATAGAGGCCAAACTAGTTAAAACGGCCGAGGTCGGACCAGTGATAGACTTTATGTCAGGTGTTGTGCACCGTTATGGCGTTCCACACAACATCATCACCGATAACGGCTCCAATTTCACAGCCGATGAGGTGAAAGCTTGGTGTGCCAATCTGGGCATTAAACTCGATTACGCCTCTATCTATCACCCGCAAACAAACGGACAAGTTGAACGAACCAATGGTCTTATTATGAGAGGCATTAAGCCTAGACTAGTGCGGTCTTTGAAAGAATCAGACAAGCACCGGGTCGAGGAGCTCGACTCTGTACTCTGGGGGCTGCGGACCACGCCCAATCGCACTACCAGATACACACCTTTCTTCATGGTGTAAGGTGCAGAGGCTATGTTGCCCTGCAACATTATTCATGACTCACCTCGAGTGTGCATGTACGAAGAGAGAAGCCGAGCTTGATCGGCATGACAACTTGGATGCCCTAGAGGAGGAGCGCGACGTCGCAAAGGCCGGTTCCGCATTTTATCAACAACAGGCACACATATATCAAAGCAGAGAAGTACGGGCCAAGAATTATAATGTTGGCGAACTCGTTCTACGCTTGTCGGAGAAGAAAAAGGACAAACTCAAGCCCAAATGGGAGGGTCTCTTCATCATCAACAAAGTTCTCACTGGAGGAGCGTACCGCGTGCATGATGCGCCAGACAATCGCCTAGAGTCGAACCCATGGAACACGACCAGACTCCGAATATTCTATGCCTAGCGCCAGACTCTTCATTCGTTTCCTTCCCCTTTTTTTCATTATTTATTTTATTTTCTCTCTCTTTTCACCTTTCCTTTCTTCTTTAGCCTTAAAGCTCTTCGTGCGGCTAAACCGTGCACATACGATGCACACATCATTAAATATGTACGTCCATTATACCTGGGGCTTCCTGTACAGAAGCTTATTATTATTATTTTCCGGGCATTAAGCTCGCTACATATGTGTCTTTTCACCATATGTACCTTTTTTTCGCCATTATATGCATCGATATGACTTAAGTTTTGGGCAAGCTGGGTTGCCTGGCTCCTGTGCTTATGCCCTATGTTCCCGTTAGTTCGTCTAGGGCATAAAGGGAGCACCTCTGTGATTGTTACTGCCGAGTCATCTGGACGTGTACCTCAGACTGGGTGAAGCCGAACGCTAGCGTTCTTAAGGGAATATTCGGTCGGTGGACTAAAGATGTTTTTTTACTCGTTACACTATGAACCCCCAGATGTTACGTATGTTGCGATTTTTCAATCACAGTTCGGACATGCACGATAACGCATGTTGACCCAGGGAAAGGAACCCTTAACGGAACTATTCTCTCTCAAAGATGTTTCTTACAATCACAATTTAATATAACATAGCTAGCCGGACACTTGTCTGTTCAAGAAACTATGACCCCTACGCCTGGTTTCCACGCATACTCCAGTTTATTTTGCTGCTCAGGTATTCGGAAACACTCCACACCTTCGGGTTGAGAGGTTGAAGCAAAAAGTGTCGGTGTTAAAACTGGCGGATCTCGGGTAGGGGGTCCCGAACTGTGCGTCTAAGGCTAATGGTAACAGGAGGCTGGGGACACGATGTTTACCCAGGTTCGGGCCCTCTCGATGGAGGTAATACCCTACTTCCTGCTTGATTGATCTTGATGATATGATTATTACAAGAGTTAATCTACCACGAGATCGTAGAGGCTAAACCCTAGAAGCTAGCCTATGATTATGATTGTTGTTATCCTACAGACTAAAACCTTCGGTTTATATAGACACCGGAGGGGGCTAGGGTTACACAGAGTTGGTTACAGAGAAGGAGATCTAACATCCGAATCACCAAGCTTGCCTTCCACGCAAAGGAGAGTCCCATCCGGACACGGGACGAAGTCTTCAATCTTGTATCTTCATAGTCCAACAGTCCGACCAAAGTATATAGTCCGGCTGTCCGGATACCCCCTAATCCAGGACTCCCTCAGTAGCCCCTGAACCAGGCTTCAATGACGACGAGTCCGGCGCGCAGATTGTCTTCGGCATTGCAAGGAGGGTTTCATCTCCGAATACTCCAAAGTAAATTTCGAACACTTAAATCGTGTCCGGCTCTGCAAAATAATTTCCACATACCACCGTAGAGAGCACAATACTTCATAAATTCAATCTGCTGACAATTTTTCACAACGTGTCCTCACGCCGCGACCCAGTTTGATACGAACTGTTTTTCCCAGCTTGCCACTACATGTATTGCGAGGCGGTTTTATTGGCACGTCTTGTCGAAGCAGAGATCATGTCCCCCTTAATGCGGGATTCTCATCAATACGGACGTGGGTAACCCAACTACGCCTGTTGTTATAACTCCTTGTTTTTAGGCAAGTCCCAAACGGTCACACTGAGGACGCTTGATATTATCCCTCCTTTATAGAGAGTCTGAGGCCTGTCTTTTTCTTCCCACGCTTGCTCCTTCCCCCACCTCGAGTTCCAACACCCAAAGCTTTAGGCTTAAGCACTTCGGATCTTCAATCATGTCCGGATCCAACCTTCAAGGTCGGTGGATGGCCTCCTCAGTCATAGAGGAGGACATTGCGAAGCTCAGGGAGGCCAGGTATCTGACCGTCGAAATCCAGCACAGGCTTCCTGCCCAAGGGCAGGTCATCCCCACTCTCGAACCCAACGAGAGCGTCGTATTTGTTTCCCACTTCCTCCGAGGCTTAGGCTTTAGTCTTGATCCCTTCGTGAGGGGGCTCATGTTCTATTACAGACTAGATTTTCACGATCTATCTCCGGATTCCATCCTTCACATCTCGTCGTTTATCGTCGTGTGTGAAGCCTTCCTCCATATCACCCCACAGTTCAGTTTATGGCCCAAGACCTTCAATGTAAAGCCGAAGGTGATTGATGGGCGACACGCGGAGTGCGGAGGCGATGTAATAAGAAAAAGCACCGATGCCCCATGGCAAGAAGGTTCTTTCCAGGAGGTGTCTGATTTGTGGCAACGGAGGTGGTTCTATATCACAGCTCCTCGAGGCACAAGGTGAGCGGCCGCCCCTGCCTTCTGCTCGGGCCCTCCGCCTCAACTGGCGTCCTGGGTCAATGAGGGACTGGCCTGGGGACCTGCTAGTGACATAACGACACTACAGAGCCGCATTCGAGAGCTTCTTTAGGGGGATATCAGCCTCATCAAAGTAATTCAGGCAATGCTAGTTCGTCGGGTCCTGCCGTGCAAACGTCGACCTCTTCGAATGTGGGAGTTCAACCCATAAGGACCGCGGACTATTCAGCACTTCTTCGGCATGACGCTCGAAGGGATGTATAGGTTATTCTTCGGATCTCGCATGAGGTGTCCGGACACCATCGATGATGTGGGTTTAAACTGCAATCGTCCAGATACCCAAGTAAGTAACTTTGCAACCGAACACTCTGTTCATGCTTATCATAACTTTATTCTGAAAAACTGTCCGCGGCCAGGATTGGCTAAAGAAGGCGGAGAGGATCAGGTGTCCGGCCCCTCTTCCCGAAGGCTTGCCGAACATGGTACTAACCCGGATGCTAAAACACACACCCAATCAAATGCCATCAGGGAAAGATGAAGGGAGGAGCAAAGAAGCCGAGAACGAGCTTCATACATTGTACATCCAGACCGGGGGGATTAATGCCTCCACAAAGGAGGACAATCGAGGAGGTGAATCTAAGGTTCCCTCCCCCCGCGGGAAGAAAAGGGCCGCCTTCGAAGACTTGGAAACGGAGGTCCTTAAACAAGGGAAGAAAACTTCGCCAGGTAGCCCTGCCCCAGAGGGCGTCCTCACCGTGCGATGCCGGCAAACGGGCCAATCCTCCAACGAGTTGTAAGTTAATTAAAAGTATTTTAATAAGTATATACTGCTTTTTCCTTTGGGAGCTATAACCAGGATCTATCTCTCGTAGTCCGGCTAGTAGCCCTTCTCAACAGAGTTCGTCTTCGGGGGATGTTCTTCCGGAGATGATGGAGAGTGAAACTCCACCTGCCTCTCCACCCCACGGGGCAAGCGACCCCGAGGTGTCGTCACGGAGGATTCCTGATCCGTCGAGGCCAGAAGCCCATGCTTCGGCAACCCAAATCTCGGAGTGTTCGGCACCCAAGGAGGGCAATAGGAAGAGTCCAGAACTGTCCGGCATTCAGCCGGACACACTGACGGGTCTTCTAGAGCGAGCTGCTCTCTCAGAGGATCACCGTTCTTTAATGGGTACGGTGTTTGAGAAGATTTCATCCGCCAAAAGCGGGTTGAATGAAGCTTTTAAGAGCCTTCTCAAAGGCTTTGAGGTACGCAGCAAAATACGTAATATTTTGGTTGTACCACACATGCTAGGTGTGCTCCGCATAGATAGTAGCCCCTGAGACTTTGGTTGCTAGCCATAGGCAGCAAATGGAGGATCACACTCCCAAGTAATGATCGCACTGTATTATGTGCAGATGGCTAAGGGTCCGGCGGTTGACCGGACTGCTGAATTCGCCGAACTGAGGCGACAGCTTGATGTGGCGGATGCCGACATCGCGCTTGTGAACAAGCGGCTTGACGAATCATAGGGTATGTGCTCTTTCGTCATTGTTAGTAAATATGAAGAGGAGCAGGATGCTAATATTTATAATATGCGGTGGCTGCAGATGGAGCTGCTGCCGTGGAGGCCCTGAGGGCGGAACTTGCCATATCCAAGGAACAAGCCAGGATAAGTAATGCGGCTGCTCTGAAGGCGGCCGAGGAGTTGAGAGCCAGACAGGCTGCTCATCGTCGGAGCGAGGAAAAAATAGCCGAAATGGCTGTGGAGCTGAAAGATGCCACCAGCCGATATGAACTTCTTGAGAAGGAGAGCCAAGCAAAGGCGGCTGACCTAAAGAAGGCCTTGGATGCAGCCAAGGAGACACGCTCTGAAGTCAGAGTTGTGCGGGAGGAGCTTCGACAAGCCGGAGACATCGCGGCTGGAAGCCCCTATTTGTTGCGGAGGAAGTTCGGAGATCCAAAATACGATCCTCTGGATTAGTTATGGAGTGCTGCGGACGCATATGTGGACCTGGCGAAAAGTACTGCTGATGCGACCAAGTTCTTCAAGGATCAGAAAGATCAGGAGGTGGAGAGGCTGTTCTGGTCGAAGTTCAGCGCTCCGACGCGTCCGCTACCGTTGAATGAAAGGATGGCCGCTTGGGCCGAGCTCCATAGATTGTCCGGTCTTGCAATGAGGTCTGTCATAGATCATCTTTGGCCGAAGGGACCAAGGCCGGACAGTTATTCTGGCTTAGTGCAACAATTCCTTGGTGCTGTGTCGCGGATTGATGCCTTGAAGAAGTCGGCGTGCATAGAGGGTGCTGCTACCTCTTGAGCACTGCGTTGGATTTCCCCGAAGAGGAGAGGATGATGCAGTAAAGTAGCGTAAGTATTTCCCTCAGTTTTTGAGAACCAAGGTATCAATCCAGTAGGAGATCACACACGAGTCCCTCGTACCTACACAAAACGATAGCTACTCGCAACCAACGCGATTAGGGGTTGTCAATCTCTTCACGGTCACTTACGAGGGTGAGATCTGATAGAGATGATAAATAATATTTTTGGTATTTTTGATAGATAGATGCAAAGTGAAAAGTAAAAGGCAAAGTAAAAACAAAGCAAGTAAATAAAGTGATAGATATTGATATGATGAGAATAGACCCGGGGGCCATAGGTTTCACTAGTGGCTTCTCTCAAGAGCATAAGTATTCTACGGTGGGTGAACAAATTACTGTTGAGCAATTGACAGAATTGAGCATAATTATGAGTATATCTAGGTATGATCATGTGTATAGGCATCACGTCCGAGACAAGTAGATCGAAACGATTCTGCATATACTACTATTACTCCACTCATCGACCGCTATCCAGCATGCATCTAGAGTATTAAGTTAAAAACAGAGTAACACCTTAAGCAAGATGACATGATGTAGAGGGATAAATTCATGCAATATGATAAAAACCCCATCTTGTTATCCTTGATGGCAACAATACAATATGTGCCTTGCAACCCTTTCTGTCACTGGGTAAGGACACCGCAAGATTGAACCCAAAGCTAAGCACTTCTCCCATTGCAAGAACAACCAATCTAGTTGGCCAAACCAAACGGATAATTCGAAGAGACTTGCAAATATAACTCAATCATACATAAAAGAATTCAGAGAAGATTCAAATATTATTCATAGATAAGATGGATCATAAACCCACAATTCATCAGTCTCAACAAACACACTGCAAAAAGAAGATTACATCGAATAGATCTCCACAAGAGAGGGGGAGAACATTGTATTGAGATCCAAAAAGAGAGAAGAAGCCATCTAGGTACTAGCTATGGACCCGAAGGTCTGAAGTAAACTACTCACACTTCATCGGAGAGGCTATGGTATTGATGTAGAAGCCCTCCATGGTAGATGCCCCCTCCGGCGGAGCTCCGGAACAGGCCCCAAGATGGGATCTTGCGGATACAGAAAGTTGCGGCGGTGGAATTAGGTTTTTGGCTCCGTATTTGATCTGACGGAGGTACGTAGGTATATATAGGAGGAAGGAGTACGTCGGTGGAGCAACAGGGGGCCCATGAGGCAGGGGGCGCGCCCAGGGGGGGCGCCCTCCACCCTCGTGACTGCCTCTGGCACTTCTTGGAGTAAGGTCCAAGTCTCCTGGATCATGTTCAGTGAGAAAATCACGTTCCCGAAGGTTTCACTCCGTTTGGACTCCATTTGATATTCTGTTTCTTCGAAATACTGAAATAGGCAAAAAAACAGCAATTCTGGGCTGGGCCTCCGGTTAATAGGTTAGTCCCAAAAATAATGTAAAAGTGGAAAATAAAGCCCAATATAGTCCAAAACAGTAGATAAAGTAGCATGGAGCAATCAAAAATTATAGATACGTTGGAGACGTATCAGGTGCGCGGATGGCTCTTGCCCGTGTTAAGACATATTGGGCAGATATGGAGACCACCGGCATTGCAACCCAGAGTCCGGCAGGAAGCCAGGACCCGGTCGAGCACTATTTTGAACAAGTCATGGAAGGCGCCTGTTTAATAGAGGCTCAGTTCTCGAAGAGTGTCATGTTCGAGTGACGAGTATTTCAATTGTAAAAACAATTCTATTTTAATTATAAAGGTTGTGTTTATACTTTTACCCGAAAGTATTGTAGTGCCTCCTGTGCGGCCGTTTATGTATTTATATAACCTGAAAGTTAGCAGTCGTTGGCTTCATCCCCCACGCATATAATGCAGGAGTGTTCGCGAAAATGCGTGTAATCACACTTGATCCAACGTCTTGGTCCATTAAGGAGGTGATCGCACGTCGAACTAGGCAACCGGACTATATAGCTTTAACACTTTCACTTAGCCATAGGAGTTTGACGGTGGGGCTACTATGTAGTCCCTGGTACTTCCGTGTGCATCCGGATACAGGCACGTATGACCAGGAAACGGTCCTTCGTTAATGCGGAGGAGTCCCGAAGATTCCGATGAGTCCTCGAGTGGTTGACCAGTCTCTCGCTGTATCATGACAGTCAGTTTTCGGGTTTCTCTACTGAGGTGCTCATCCGGAATAACCAGGGCACAATCGTAGTAGTTCTCCTTTGGCTGCCTTCGCCGATAGAACGGACTGTAAGGCAGTAAACCTAGGAGCCAGGCAAACCTAACATTTGACCAAAGACATGATTCAGAGCTGATGCATATAAGGCCAAACTCGCGACGCCGAACACTCCCGAAGGTATTCGGACTTTGTAACATATATTGGGCTGAGTAACGCCCTCGATAATTAACCCTGTATTTCCAGGTACGTGCATTAATCTGCCATGGCGAAATGCCAATAACGCGAGTATCCCTCGTGGATGTATTAAATACCCATGGGATGTCAAGCAACAAGAGACATTAAAGAAGGTTTACACAGGGTCTTAATCTAAAGAGAAACCTTTGAGTAGGGCCCTGCTGCACGTCTGCGCCTTTGTCTCCGTTGTGCCGTGTCCTGGAAGGGTGTCGCACGATTAGTGTCTGTAAAAAAGGAAAACTCATGTAAAAGAGTCCAGTGTAATCGTGCAAGAAGTTGGTTATTCTCAATGAATAATGAGAAATGCAATATATTGTTATATTAATAAAGTCAAGCCGAACTATGGGCTCTGTTACATATTTGCAGCCCCTAGCACCATCTATGGGGGAATATCTATGGACCCCAGCCCAGGTTTATGTGGCTTGTTACCCTCGATGGTGCACCGAACTCGTCTAACCGTGTCCGTTGTCTTGACGACCGATCATCTATTCTAGTAGGAGGGGCCGCTTATTGTTCGGCTGCTAGAGCCGCCACGTATTCTTCCGCATGCAAGGAATGCTCCGTGTTTCCAGTAACTGTGATGACGCCACGTGGACCGGGCATCTTGAGTTTGAGGTAGGCATAGTGCGGTACTGCGTTGAAGCGAGCGAAGGCTGTTCTTCCGAGCAGTGCGTGATAGCCGCTTTAGAAGGGAGCGATGTCGAAGAGTAATTCTTCGCTTCTAAAGTTGTCGGGAGAACCAAATGTAACCTCTAATATGAGGGAGCCCGTGCAGCGGGCCTCAACGCCAGGTATTACTCCTTTAAAGGTAGTGTTACTTTGGCTTATTGTTGACGGGTCTATCCCCATCTTGCGGACAGTGTCCTGATATATCAGATTGAGACTACTGCCGCCGTCCATAAGGACTTGAGTGAGATGGTATCCATCGATTATTGGGTCAAGCACCAAGGCAACCGATCCTCTGTGCCGGATACTAGTTGGATGATCCCTGCGATCAAAGGTGATCGGACAAGCCAACCAGGGGTTGAATTTGGGGGCGACGGGCTCTATAGCGTATAGGTCTCTGAGTGCGCGTTTGCGCCTTTTCTTTGGTAAGTGAGTCGCGTAGATCATGTTTACTGTTTTGACTTCTGGTGGGAATTTTTTCTGTCCCCCAGTGTTCAGCTGGCGAGGCTCATCCTCGTCTTCACTTGGTGTCTCCCTTCTCTTGTGTTCGGCATTTAGCTTGCCGGCCTGCTTGAAGACCCTGCATTCTCTGTGAGTGTGGTTCGCAGGTTTTTCGGGGGTGCCATGAATTTTGACATAATCTATCCAGGACCTTGTTCAGGCTGGACGGTCCGTCTTTGCTGCCTTTAAATGGCTTCTTCCTTTGACCGGGTCGAGAGCCCCCAAATCCGGCGTTGACCGCCGTGTTGTCCGGACTATCTTCATTGCTTCGACGCTTGTTTTTATTGTGTCGTGGCTTCCCGTTGCTATCCCTAGTTTCGGATGTGCCTGGGTCGCTGGTGCCTCTATGGGCCAACCAGCTGTCGTCACCCACGCAAAAGCGGGTCATAAGGCTTGTTAGGGCCGCCATTGTCCTCGGTTTTTCTTGGCCGAGGTGTCTGGCAAGCATTCGTCCCGGATACTGTGCTTGAAGGACGCTAGGGCTTCGACATCCGGACAATCAACAATTTGATTCTTCTTAGTGAGAAATCCGTTCCAAAGCTTACGGGCTGACTCTCCGAGTTGTTGTATTATGTGACTTAAATCATCCGCATCCAGAGGTCGGACATAGGTCCCTTGAAAATTGGCCCTGAAAGTGTCCTCAAGTTCCTCCCGACTTCCAATTGAGTTTTTGGGGAGGCTTTTCAACCAATGCCGCGCTGGTCCTTTCAGCTTGAGGGGCAGGTATTTGATGGCGTGGAGGTCATCTCCACGAGCCATGTGGATATGAAGGATAAAATCCTCAATCCAGACCCCAGGGTCTGTCGTTCTGTCGTATGCCTCTATATTCACGGGTTTGAACCCCTGTGGAAATTCGTGAACCAACACCTCGTCAGTGAAGCATAGGAGGTGTGCAGCCCCTGTGTATCTGGACATGTCGTGGCATGCTATTGACGGTTGTTGTGTTAGGGGTTGATCCTGAACTGGTATTCGATCAATATGATCATTTTGGTTGCCATGATCTTGCGCCGGCGCTCGTCCTCTGGATCCATAAATGGACCTGGTCGCACCAGCCTTTTTGTCCAGGAGCTCACGTAAATCGTGTGCGGGCTTGTGTGCAGCGTCAGTAGCTGCTCTATCGCGGCCACGAGGCGGGCGGTCCGGCTGATCGGCCGTATTATTCTTCGGCGGAATGGGCTCTATGGCCTCGTCGTCGAATTCGGACAGCAGCTTGCGTTTTGGGTAGCTCTTTGTGTGGCGATCGTCGCCATATTTTTCTTTAGTGTATAGCACTTTGTTCCATCTACGGTTGAGCGTATCTTGCACGGCCTTAAGCCTTTGCTTCTGCTTCTTTAGGCTCCTCGCAGTGGCCATAAGCCTTCTGTGGAGGTTCTCTTGTTCCAAACCTTTTTCCGGAATGATGAATGTATCATCGTCCGGACTGTCCTCCTCTCCGGAGGCAGGTTGATGGATTCTACCCCCGCGATCGCCTTGATCGGGCGTCTGCTCCAGGCTATGTTCATCGTCACCTGGCTCATCCTGCTCCATCGTTGGGTCCGTATGGTCATTGTTGCCCTTGGAGTCGACCGGGGTGTCAACTTATCTTGCATTGTTGTCGATGTTTTTACTGTGGCTGGACTTAGAGCGGCACCTGCGCCGTCGCTTTGGCTTTTTCCCGGGGGGTTTATCCTCCGTTGCATCCTTTTTCTCGCCATTGTCCTCCTTAGGCGTGTCCACCATGTATATATCGTATGATGAGGTGGCAGTCCAGCGCCCCGTGGGCGGTGGTTCCAGATCGTCCCCTGCATCGACGTCCATGCCGTCGATGTCATCGGAGTCAAAGTCGACCATGTCGGTTAAGTCATCAACAGTGGCTATTAAGTGGGTGGTGGGTGGGCAGCGAATTTCTTCGTCATCCGTAACCCACTCGAGCCGGACATAGGTCGGCCAAGAGTCTTCTGACAAAGAGAGAGACTTTAAAGAGTTTAGCACGTCACCAAAAGGCGAGTGCTGAAAGATATCCGCGGCGGTGAACTCCATGATCGGAGCCCAATCAGATTCAATGGGCACGGATGCACGCGGTCCGGAGCCTACGGCTGGAGACAAGTCCGGGGGTCCGGTGACACACATTTCCTTAGAGGTGGAGTGTGTGTTCGGCTCCAACGCCGATGAGTGTGCGGCCTCCGGGGCGGGGTCCATATGCCCGCCCTCGGATGGCGCGATCTTCTCCGGATTGAAGTCCGGAGCTATAGCAGGTGCGATATTCCAAATATCGTCCGAGGGTAGATCTAAGTCATGCATGTCGTGATCATTCGGCGCTCCTGATGCAGGCCCGAATCCGTCGAAGATCAAGTCTCCGCGGATGTTGGTCGTGTAGTTTAGGTTTCCGAACCTGACCCGATGGCCAGGGGCGTAGCTATCGATCTGCTCCAGATGGCCAAGCGAATTGGCTCGCAGGGGCGTAGCTATCTCCGCGGAAGTCTCACCCTGGACCGTATTATTGCTGATGATTGAAGGAGACATCAAGCCTTGCAACAACGACATAGAGGAACTCTCAATGAAAGCACCAATGTTGGTGTCAAAACCAGTGGATCTCGGGTAGGGGGTCCCGAACTGTGCATCTAAGGCTAATGGTAACAGGAGGCTGGGGACACGATGTTTACCCAGGTTCGAGCCCTCTCGATGGAGGTAATACCCTACTTCCTGCTTGATTGATCTTGATGATATGAGTATTACAAGAGTTGATCTACCACGAGATCATAGAGGCTAAACCCTAGAAGCTAGCCTATGATTATGATTGTTGTTGTCCTACGGACTAAACCCTCCAGTTTATATAGACACCAGAGGGGGCTAGGGTTACATAGAGTCGATTACAGAGAAGGAGATCTAACATCTGAATCGCCAAGCTTGCCTTCCACGCAAAGGAGAGTCCCATCCGGACACGAAACGAAGTCTTCAATCTTGTATCTTCATAGTCCAATAGTCCGGCCAAAGTATATAGTCCGGCTATCCGGATACCCCCTAATCCAGGACTCCCTCAAAAAGGTCTGCCATGACAATTGCTTTCCAGTCCGGCTAGGGACAAATTTTCAATTGAAGTACATAGTCACTTGGACTCAAAAACTTCCTCCTCTATGCCTTCCAATAGGCTATCTAGCTTACAATCCCGTTGAGAATACTTGGCAGCTACCTCTACCTGGTCATATACCAAACTAACTGGAATTTCTTTTCCATCTGACCCTAAAGGTCCGACCCGGGCCATATGATTCGGATCAAGCTTGGTGTACCGTGTTTTCACCATGGCCCAGGCCTCTCGTGCACCTTCCCGGCAGGCCGATATCTTCCATAATAGGAAACGTCACCCCGCTCCCTTAAATAGCTGTACAAGCTCCTCCATACTTCCTGGAGGGGAGTCGGATGGCCATAAGGCCTTGGCAACACTCCGCATCGCCTGCCGATCTTGCTCGTGCATTTGCGATAGCTCTTGTAGCAGATCGCTCGAAGATCCGAACACCTCCTCTTCGGGATGACCCGTCAGCATACCTACAAACATAATTTTGTCAGTTCCTTCCCTCGCCGAATTACGCAGAGGTAAGTTTGAAGACATACTAAATATGCCACCTTGCAGCCTCTTATTTTCCTTCACGGAGTCAGCCATCTGGGCTCGCACATCTTTCAGCTCTTCACCCAGCTTGGTGTGGAATCTTGGAGTTTGTTTTTCTCCTCCCTGACCCGTGAAAATATACGTTCACCCGCGGCCAATTGCCTTTTGGCTTCTTATTCCTCCGCTTTTGTGAGTTCCAGTGCCTTTCCTGGACGATCTGATGATCCTGTCACAAGATATACAACTGTGTTAGTATTGTTGGTATATATTCATGTTTTTCACACTGGAAGGACACAATACCAGGTGAGGCCTTCTTGGATTTTTCTGGCTCGGCTATCACAGAAGCTAGCTCGGTCCGACACTTTTCTAGCTCTTGAGATAACAGGTTGTTCTTCTCCAAAAGCACCTCGTTTTGCAATGATCCTTAAATCAGCGAATTACCTGTTCCAAGTCTTGGGGGCTACTGGTATATAATTATCAGATTTTTGCAATGTGAGCTCACCTGCATATCTTTCCAATGTTGGTCTATGGCTCTGGCAAGCCCGTCTCGAGCAGCTTGGATGTATGCATCAGCCGAGCTGAAGGCATTGAATGCCTTTGTTGTAAAGCCGGGGTCGCGAAGAGCGGCCCTCTGGCGCCAATGATTCATGGTGCTCTCCGCTTCCGTGTTCGTGACAGACACATCATCTGAATCCTCTACCAAAGGACAATCCGGTGGCACTCCTATCGTTACGGCAGGGTCTGGAACCTGGCCGCTGGGAGCGCGACTGGCACGACTCCCAGACATAGTCTGGCGAATACTCTTCCTGATAAGACATGAACGGATAATGTCATAGTTGGATGTGACTGCTAAAGGTCATATTTACAAGGCCATACCTCTTTGATGATGGCTTTGGTGTGTCTTCGCTTGCCTTCCTCTTTGAGAGCTTGCTCGGTGCGGGCGCCGCTCTCTTTGGAATTGCCTCTGGTGCAGGACCGTGCGCTGAGCGCCTCCCCTTTGGAGCACGAGACAATGTGGTGGGTGAGGTAGAATGAGGAGGTTCTTTCGGAGGAGATGTCTCTTGAATACTTACGTGTGAGGCAGGGAGAAGACCAGAATAGTCAGTGGTAATGGACACTTCCGTGCCGCCATGGCTCGCCTGGTAGAACACTCCATCTTCGAGCTCCACGAATGTGTCCGGATCCTCTTCGAATCCAGGGTCAAGGTCCCGGTTGTAGTCCTATGGCTGTGGGGCAGGGCTATGGAGCGCCTTGGTGATCTTCCGCCATTCTTGTTACAAATGAACGGATTAATGTCCATAGAAAGTGACTCAGGGAGTAGATTGAGTAGAGTATTGGGAATGGAACTCACCCAGCTGGGGGATTGTACATGGAAAATCCGTCTCGGCGCTTAATGCGAGTGAAATCCTCTTTCTCCCCTTTGTACAGTTCGGCCAGCATTTTGGCCAAAGCGGCGGGGGTGTCCGGACCCTTCTGACCGCAGCGGGAGGCGTCATCTTCCCCATTATAATGCCACATGGGAAATCTTCTGCATTGAAGTGATTGAATCCCTCGCACTATGGAAGTCGCCATTACCTCAATTATTGATAATACGGACTGAGTGAGCATCTTTATCTTGCTCATCAATTGACGGACTTCTGCGCTATCTTCCTCCTTGAAGCTTCGAGGGCGCCAGCTGTGGCGTTTCTTCAATAGAATGCTTGAAGATTCGGGAAGACCCATTCGGACTAGGTCGAGAAGAGCGGCGTCCTCAATATATAACCATGCGGAAGGCCACTCTTCAGATGCCTTCTTCGGTGCGCTGGACAGGTATCCGGTCCCAGCGATATGCCATACCTCGGCTCCGCCCACTTTGAATATTGATCCCCCTTGGCTACGAGGGACAAGGCAGAATAGCTTCTTCCATAAATCAAAATGGGCCTCACAACCCAGGAATAACTCACAGAGAGCAACGTAAGCCGCAATTTGCGGGATGGAGGCAGGAGTAAAATTGTGCAGTTGGAGGCCATAATGCTCCAGTAGACCTCGGAGGAATGGGTGGATTGGAAATCTGACGCCTCTCAACAAATAGGGAAAGCACACTCGTTCCCCCCTGGATGGATTGGGGCGGTTCTCCGCCTGAGCCCCACCGTTGAAGGAAATCAATCCTGCTCGAACGGGGACTAGATCCGCTGGGGGAAGAAATCCCTGTGTCTGCAACACCACTAACCGACTGTGGGATACATAACATTTCTCCCAATCGCCTTTTCTGGGGACGTGGGGATGGGAGGAAGAGCTGGGAGCGCTGGCCATGTTGGAATGGTTTCTCCTAGCCGGCTTTGATGATTCCTCGCTTGGTGTGGAATGGATCTGAAAATCCTGATCTCTTTAAATAGACGCCTTTCTTGCATGGTCAAGGTGGTATGTGCGAAAATACCCCAACCTCTCGTATTCGCTTGACACGTGGAAGCTGAAGTCATGAAGGTGCAGAAGCCGAAGAGCGCGACATTAAATGGAAGGCCGAATACTGCTCTTTAAATCAGGTACTTTGAAGTCATCGGAGGAGGAACCTGCCTTGCAGTGCCGAAGACAATCTACGCGCCGGATACATCGCCATTGAAAGACTGGTTCGGAGGCTACTGAGGGAGTCCTGGATTAATGGGTCCTCGGCCGTCCGGACTATGTGACATGGGCCGGACTGTTGGGCCATGAAGATACAAGACAGAAGACTTCTTCTCGTGTCCGGATGGGACTCTCCTTTGCGTGGAAGGCAAGCATGGCGATTCGGATATGTAGATTCCTTTCTTTGTAACCGACCTTGTACAACCCTAACCCCTCCGATGTCTATATAAACCAGAGGGTTTGGTCCATAGGGCATAATCATAATCATATAGGCTAGACTTCTAGGGTTTAGCCATTACGATCTTGTGGTAGATCAACTCTTGTAATACTCATATTCATCAAGATTAATCAAGCAGGAAGTAGGGTATTACCTCCATAGTGAGGGCCCAGACCGGGGTAAACATCGTGTCCCCCATCTCCTATTACCATCGACCTTAGACGCATAGCTCGGGACCCCCTACCCGAGATCCGCATGTTTTGACATCGACAACCCGCTAGCCACCTTATGCATCAAGTGCATGTCAGTCGGTGGAACCTGTCTCACGTAAGCATACGTGTAAGGTTGGTCCGGGCCGCTTCATCACACAATGCCGCCGAATCAAGATAAAACTAGTAATGGTAAGCAAATTGAACAAATCATCGCCCACAACTACTTGTGTTCTACTCGTGCATAAAATCTACGCATAGACCTAGCTCATGATGCCACTGTTCGGGAACGTAGTAATAATTCAAAAAAAAATCCTACGTGTCACCAAGATCGATCTAGGAGATGATAGCAACGAGAGAGAGAGAGAGAGAGAGAGAGAGAGAGGGAGTGCACCTTCATACCCTTGAAGATCGCTAAGCAGAAGCATTAAAAGAACGCGGTTGATGGAGTCGTACTCGCGGCAATTCAAATCGCGGAAGATCCGATCTAACACCGAACGGACGGCGCCTCCGTGTTCAACACATGTACAGCCCGAGGGCGTCTCCTCCTTCTTGATCCAACAAGGGGGAGGATAAGTTGAGGGAGAGCTCCGACAACATGACGCATGGTGGTGGAGCTTGCGGTTTTTCTACAGGGCTTCGCCAAGCTCTACAGAGAAGGAGGAGGAGGTGTTGGAGGAGGGAGGGGCTGCGCCAGGGGAAGGGTATGGCTGCCCTCCAACCCCCTCACTATATAGAGAGGAAAGGGGAGAGGGGCCGGCCCCTCTAGATGGATCTAGAGGAGGGGGCGGCGGCTAAGGGAAACCCTAGATGGGTTTGGGCGCCCCACCCTACAAAACTTGCCCCCTAAGCCGGGAGGGGCGACTGCCCTAGGGGTGGCACCCCCACGTCTCCAGGTTACGTGAGATGGGGTGGAAGGGGTGCACAACCCCTTAGTGGGCTTGTGTGCCCCTCCCCTTGGCCCATAAGTCCCCCCAACACTTGTCGGGGCCTCCGAAACTCCTTTCGGTCACACTAGTCATCACCCGGTACCCCCGAAACAATTTCGGACACCAATACCCTTTGTCCAATATATCGATCTTCACCTCCGGACCATTCCGGAGTTCCTCGTCACTTCTGGTATCTCATCCGGGACTCCGAAAAACCTTCGGTAACCACATACTATTCCCATTACAACTCTAGCGTCACCAAACCTTAAGTGTGTAGACCCTATGAGTTTGGAAACCATGCAGACATGATCAAGATACCTCTCCGGTCAATAACCAATAGCGGGATCTGGATACCCATATAGGCTCCCACATGTTCCACGATGATCTCATCGGACGAACCACTATGTCGGGGATTCAATCAATCCCGTACATAATTCCCTTTGTCTATCGGTATGTTACTTGCCCGAGATTTGATCGTCGGTATCCCCATACCTTGTTCAATCTCGTTACCGGCAAGTCTCTTTACTCGTTACGTAACGCATGATCCCGTAGCTAACTCATTAGTCACATTGAGCTCATTATGATGATGCATTACCGAGTGGGCCCAGAGATACCACTCCATCATATGGAGTGACAAATCCCAGTCTCGATTCGTGCCGACCCAACAGACACTTTCGGAGATACCTGTAGTGCACCTTTATAGCCACCCAATTACTTTGTGACGTTTGGTACACCCAAGTGTTCCTATGGTATCCAGGAGTTGCACAATCTCATGGTCTAACGAAAGATACTTGACATTAGAAAAGCTCTAGCAAACAAACTACATGATCTTGTGCTATGCTTAGGATTGGGTCTTTTCCATCACATCATTCTCCTAATGATGTGATCCCGTTATCAATGATATCCAATGTCCATAGTCAGAAAACCATAACCATCTATTGATCAACGAGCTAGTCAAGTAGAGGCTCACTAGGGACATGTTGTGGTCTATGTATTCACACATGTATTACGGTTTCAAGTTAATATAATTATAGCATGAACAATAAACAATTATCATGAACAATGAAATATAATAACAACCATTTTATTATTGCCTCTAGGGCATATTTCCAACAGTGATGGACATGACCCATTCGTTAGCTTGGCATTTTGATCATTACAGTTTCATTGCTACTGCTTTCTTCATGACTTATACATGTTCCTCAGACTATGAGATTATGCAACTACCGAATACCGGAGGAACACCCTGTGTGCTATCAAACATCACAACGTAAATGGGTGATTATAAATATGCTCTATAGGTGTCTCCGATGGTGTTTTGTTGGGTTGGCATAAATCAAGATTAGGATTTGTCACTCCTTGTTTCAGAGAGGTATCTCTAGGCCCTCTCGGTAATGCTCATCACTATAAGCCTTGCAAGCAATGTGACTAATGAGTCAGTTACAAAACGAGTAAAGAGACTTGCCGGTAACTAGATTGAACTAGGTATGATGATACCGACGATCGAATCTCGGGCAAGTAACATACCGATGAGAAAGGGAACAACGTATGCTGTTATGCAGTTTGACCGATAAAGATCTTTGTAGAATATGTAGGAGCCAATATGAGCATCCAGGTTCTGCTATTGGTTATTGACCGGAGATGTGTCTCGATCATGTCTACATAGTTCTCGAACCCGTAGGGTCCGCACGCTTAACATTCAATGATGATATGTATTAGGAGTTATGTGTTTTGATGACCGAAGTTTGTTCGGAGTCCCGGTGAGATCACGGACATGATGAGGAGTCCCGAAATGGTCGAGACATAAAGATTGATATATTGTACTATGTTATTCGGACACCGGAAGTGTTCCGAGTGGTTTCGGGTAAAAACGGAGTGCCGGAGGGGTTACCGGAACCCCCTGGGGGAACTAATGGGCCACCATGGGCCTTAGTGGAGAGAGAGGAGGGCCGCCAGGGTAGGCCGCGTGCCCCCGCTTAGCAGTCTGAATTGGACAAGGGAAGGGGGCGGCGCCCCCTTTCCTACTCCCTCTCATTCTCCTTCCTTCCTCCACTCTTCCTTGTGGAGGAATCCTACTAGGACTAGTAGTACTAGAAGGACCCCCTCTCCTTAGGCACGCCCCTAGGGTCGGCCGGCCTCCTCCTCCCTCCTTTATATACGGGGGCAGGGGGCACCCTAGAACACACAAGTTTCTCTTAACCCTGTGCGGTGCCCCCTCCACAGTTACACACCTCGATCATACCATCGTACTGCTTAGGCGAAGCCCTACATCGATAACATCATCGTCACCATCACCACACCATTGTGCTCATGGAACTCACCCTCATCCTCAACTGGATCAAGAGCACAAGGGACATCATCAAGCTGAATGTGTGCTGAATGCGGAGGTGTCGTACGTTCGATACTTGGATCGGTTGGATCGTGAAGAAGTTCTACTACATCAACCGCATTAGTAAATCGCTTCCGCTTTCGGTCTACGAGGGTACATGGACACACTCTCCCCTCTCGTTGCTATGCGTCTCCTAGATAGATCTTGTGTGATCATAGGTTTTTTTTTGAAATTACTGCTTTCCCCAACAGTTAGCAGGGAGGTACAAAAGTAATCCAGGAGTGGATCATTGGACAACAGTCAAGAACATCTTGAAATACTTGAAAATAACTAAGGATATGTTTCTCGTTTATGGAGGTGACAAAGAGCTTCTCGTAAATGGTTACGTCGATGCAAGCTTTGACACTGACCTAGATGACTCTAAGTCGCAAAACGGATACATATTTATATTGAATGGTGGAGCTGTCATTTGGTGCAGTTCCAAGCAGAGCGTCATGGCGGGATCTACGTGTGAAGCAGAGTACATAGCTGTTTTAGAAGCAGCAAATGAAGGAGTCTAGATGAAGGAGTTCATATCCGATCTAGGTGTAATACCTAGTGCATCGGGTCTAATGAAAATCTTGTGTGACAATACTGGAGCAATTGCCTTGGAAAAGGAATCCATATTTCACAAGAGAACCAACCACATCAAGAGATGCGTCAATTCCATCTGTGATCAAGTCAAGGAGGGAGACATAGAGATTTGCAAGATACATATGGTTCTGAATGTTGCAGACCCATTGACTAAGCCTCTTCCATGAGAAAAACATGATCAGCACCAAGACTCCATGGGTGTTAGAATCATTACTATGTAATCTAGATTATCGACTCTACTACAAGTGGGAGACTGAAGGAAATATGCCCTAGAGGCAATAATAAAGTTCTTATTTATATTTCCTTATATCATGATAAATGTTTATTATTCATGCTAGAATTGTATTAACCGGAAACTTAGTACATGTGTGAATACATGGACGAAACATAGTGTCCCTAGTATGCCTCTACTTGACTAGATCGTTAATCAAAGATGGTTATGTTTCCTGACCATAGACATGTGTTTTCATTTAATGAATGGGATCACATCATTAGAGAATGATGTGATGGACAAGACCCATCCGTTAGCTTAGCATAATGATCATTAAGTTTTGTTGCTACTGCTTTCTTCATGACTTATACATGTTCCTCTGACTATGATATTATGCAACTCACGAATACCGAAGGAACACCTTGTGTGCTATCAAACATAACAATGTAACTGGCTGATTAGAAAGATGCTCTACAGGTGTCTCCGAAGGTGTTTGTTGGGTTGGCATAGATCAAGAATAGGATTTATCACTCCATGTATCGGAGAGGTATCTCTGGGCCCTCTCGGTAATGCTCATCATTATAACCCTTGCAAGCAATGTGACTAATGAGTTAGTTGCGGGATGAAGCATTACGGAACGAGTAAAGAGACTTCTCGGTAACGAGATTGAACTAGGTATGATGATACCGACGATCGAATCTCGGGCAAGTAACATACCGATGATAAAGGGAACAACGTATGTTGTTGTGCAGTTTGACCGATAAAGATCTTCGTAGAATATGTAGGAGCCAATATGAGCATCCGGGTTCTGCTATTGGTTATTGATCAGAGATGTGTATCGATCATGTCTACATAGTTCTCAAACCCGTAGGGTCCGCACGCTTAACGTTTGATGACGATTTGTATTATGAGTTATGTGTTTTGATGACTGAAGTTTGTTCAGAGTCTTGGATGAGATCACGGACATGACGAGGAGTCTCGAAATCGTCGAGACGTAAAGATTGATATATACGAGGAGTCTCGGAATGGTTTCGGGAAGTATCGGATAAGTTTTGGAGTACCGGGAGGTTACCGGAACCCCTCGAGAGACTAATGGGCCTTCATGGGCCCTAGTGGAGAGAGGAGGCCGGCGGCCAGGTGCTACCTCTTGAGCTTCCATTGGTTTTTCCTTGAAGAGGAAAGGGTGATGCAGCAAAGTAGCATAAGTATTTCCTTCAGTTTTGCGAACCAAGGTATCAATCCAGTAGGAGACGAAGCACAAGTCACCGAATACCTGCACAAACAATCAAGAACTTGCAACAAACACGATAAAGGGGTTGTCAATCCCTTCATGGTCACTCGCAAAAGTGAGATCTGATAGAGATAGATAAGCGGTAAAGTAAATATTTTTGGTTTATAGATTGGAAAGTAAAGATTGCAAAATAGTAGATCGAAAACTAGCAAGATGTAAACGAGATTCAATATAATGGTAAAGAGACTCGGGGGCCTTAGGTTTCACTAGTGGCTTCTCTCGTGATAGCATATATTACGATGGGCGAACAAATTACTGACGAGCAATTGATAGAAAAGCGCATAATTATGATGACATCTAAGGCAATGATCATGAACATAGGCATCACGTCCGTGTAAAGTAGATCGACTCCTGCCTGCATCTACTACTATTACTCCACACATCGACCGCTATCCAGCATGCATCTAGAGTATCAAGTTCATAAAGAACGGAGTAACGCATTAAGCAAGATGACATGATGTAGAGGAATTAACTCAAGCAATATGATGAAAACCCCTTCTTTTTATCCTCGATGGCAACAATACCATACGTGCATGCTACAGGAATCACAAACTTTAACACAAGTATATCTCAAATTCACAACTACTCTACTAGCATGACTCTAATATTACCACCTTCATATCTCAAAACAATCATAAAGAATCAAACTCCTCATAGTATTTAATGCACTTCATATGAATCTTTTTATTACACCCATCTTGGATGCCCATCATATTAGGACTAATTTTATAACCTAAGAAAATTACCATGTTGTTCTAAAAGACTCTGAAAATAATATAAGTGAAGCATGAGAGTTCAACAATTTCTATAAAATAAAACTACCGCCGTGCTCTAAAAAGATATAAGTGAAGCACTAGAGCAATATTGTCTAGCTCAAAAGATATAAGTGAAGCACATAGAGTATTTTAATAAATCACGATTCATGCGTGTCTCTCCCAAAAGGTGTGTACAGCAAGGATGATTGTGGTAAACTAAAAAGCAAAGACTCAAATCATACAAGACGCTCCAAGCAAAACACATATCATGTGGTGAATAAAAATATAGCCTCAAGTAAATTTACCAATAGACGAAGACGAAAGAGGGGATGCCTTCTGGGGCATCCCCAAGCTTAGGCTTTTGGTTGTCCTTGAATTTTACCTTGGGGTGCCTTGTGCATGCCCAAGCTTAGGCTCTTACCAATCCTTATTCCAAAGTCCATCAAATCCTTACCAAAAACTTGAAAACTTCACAACAGAAAACTTCAACAGAAAATCTCATGAGCTCCGTTAGTATAAGAAAATAAATCATCACTTCAAGGTACTGTTATGAACTCATTCTTTATTTATATTGGTGTAAAACCTACTGTATTCCAAATTCTCTATGGTTCATACCCCCCAATACTACTCATAGATTCATCAAAATAAGCAAACAACACACGAAAAACAGAATCTGTCAAAAACAGAACAATCTAATCACTCTTCTATAAAAAATGATAGCTAATCTCGTGAGCACAAAGTTTCTGTTTCTTATAGCAAGATCGCAATGACTTCACCCAAGTATTCCCAAAGGTTCTACTTGGCACAAACACTAACTAAAACATAAAACCATATCTAACCATAGGCTAGATGAATTATTTATTACTAAACATGAGCAAAAAGTTAAGAATCAAAAAAAATTGGGTTGCCTCCCAACAAGCGCTATCGTTTAACACCCCTAGCTAGACATTGAGATTTCAATGATGCTCACATGAAAGGCAAGAATTGAAGCGCAAAGAGAGCATCATGAAACACGTGACGGACACATCTAAGTCTAACATACTTCCTATGCATAGGCATCTCATAGGCAAACAAATTTTCATAGCAAGCAAAAACTATCATATGCAAGGAAGCGGAAAGAAACAATAGCACTGTCAACATAACGAGAGGCAATTTAGTAACATGAAAATTTCTATAACCATATTTTCCTCTCTCATAATAATTACATCTGAGATCATAAGCAAATTCAACAAAATAGCTATCACATAAAATATTTTCAAGACGATCCACATGCATGCGAAGTTGACACTCTTCCAAAATAGTGGGATTAACATTAACTAAAGTCATGACCTCTCCAAACCCACTTTTATCAAAAAATTCATAAGATTGAACATTCTCCAAATATGTGGGATCTAAATTTGACACTCCTCCAAACCCCCTTTCAATAATATTGCAAAGACTATTATCAATCTCATATTCATCATGGGGTTTAAATAAATTTTCAAGATCATAGGAAGAATCACCCCAATCATGATCATTGGAGTTAATTACACGTTAGTACCACAATTGGGGCAGTGATGGCGGATTGGTACCATTTTTGGTAATTTTTACGTGTTAGTACCATGTTTGGGTCAGTATGTTACAAAATAGTCTAAACCGCGTATAACAATATATTGACGGTGTATCTGACTGTTGGGGCCCGTCTGTCAGGTGCTCAGGTAACATGTTCTTTTACAAAAAAGTCCCTTACTTTTTATTTTATCACGCATATCCTATTTTTGTCAAAAAAAGGATAGCTGAAACAAAATTGAACATTACACGCGCGCGCCATGAATCAAACCGGCGCTGAGCTATTCGCGGCGCGCTCATACTGCCGCTGGGCTACAGCGGCTTTTGAATAAAATACACGTGTAAGCCTTTTTATACTAGAAGCCTTTCCGGTATTTATACAATACTTAAAAAATTCGAAAAAGAGGGCACGCCCGGATTCGAACCTGCGCCTAGCAGTTCGCAGCGCGTGCTCGCTAGCACGCGTATACCCCAAAAGTCTAAGCAAAGGCTGGGATCCATAGAGCCCTTTATTTATTTATTTAGAGAAAATTACTTTGTTATACCTAAAAAAATGAAAAAGTATACATGTAGACATAGAGTTGTAGTATACATATGCGTACATGTATAAAAATTCATGAACATACATATTATATGTGATCTACACAAAAAAGACAAATACACATATTAAAATAGACTTTTTCTTTGTTGTATTTGGGTCAGATATTTGTCTTTTTTTGCATGGTAATACGTGTCTCATTCAAGATATTTGTCTTTTTTGTATAGCATGCAAATAATGAAATTTTATACAAACTTGAAGAATATACATATGTACATATGTATCTGTAGAAAAGAAATTAAATATATTTTGATTTTTGGGCATTCTTCGGCCGTATGCAATGTGTGTATCATATATTGAAAAAAATTACACATACACACACACACACACGCACA